>NC_073307.1:49131499-49431499 GCF_027595985.1 Sorex araneus | reverse complement strand
CTCTGAATCTGAAACCGTTGCTCCTCCCAAGATGATGATCCAGGCTGCTGGCCAAGAAATGGGATCGGAAGCCTGGCTCCATTTTTTTGAAATATAAGAACAATGGAAGTTGGAGCTGAGGGTGGAAGACAGGGGGATCTCCGGAAAGGCAGGAGGTAGTGACCCTCCGAATCCAGGGGGCAGTATTACCCTCTGTGGGGAGCACTGACACAAACATATACACATAGAAAACACAGGCTCCCCTGCTATATGGGCCACAGTACAAGGAAGTCTGGCCTTTATTAAAAAAATTATCTATTAATTGAATCACAGTGAGATGCACAGTTACAAAGTTGTCCATGATTGACTTTCAGTCGTATAATGTTCCAACACCTGTCCCTTCACCAGGGCACATTTCCTTGTGTCACCAATGTCCTTAATGTCCCCAGTTTCCCTCCCCCTCCCCCACCACCTCTATGGCAGGCACTTTTCTTCTCTCTCTCTCTCTCTCTCTCTCTCTCTCTCTCTCTCTCTCTCTCTCTCTCTCTCTCTCTCTCTCTCTCTCTCTTCTCTCCATCCTTCCCTCCCCCTCTCTCTCTTTCTCCCCACACTCTCCCCCCCCACTTTTGGGCATTATGGTTTGCTCTACATATACTGAAAGGTTATCATGTATATCCCTTTATCTACTTTCAGCACTCAGTTCCTATACAAAGTGATCACTTCCCACAGTTATTGTCATACTGGTACCTTCTCTATCCTAAATTACCCTCAGCCCCTCACGGAATTTGACTTTTGCAACAATTTGTAGGAGCTGTATGCACTCAACAAAGTTAAGTCAGACAGAGAAAAGCAAATGTTGTGTGATCTCATACAGAATCTAAATCAATAAAATCTTTCTCTCTCACTCTCTCTCTCTCTCTCTCTCTCACACACACACACACACACACACACACACACACATACACACAAGAGATCAGATTTCTGGTTCCCCAAGGTAGAGGCATGGGGGGTATGGGGGCTGGATGAAACAGATCCAAAGGTATAAACTTCCAGTTATGAAATATGTGTGAGGAGAATGAACTTCAGTTAACATGGCTATGAGGTCCATGGGGAGTTTATTTAAAGAGGACCCCCTAAAAGTTCTCATCACAGGGAAAATTCTTTAACTTTTTTCCTTTTCTTTTGTTTATACCTATATGAGATCATGGATATCAACTTAATTTATTGTGCTAATCATCACACAAAAACATATGTAAGACAATTCATCATGTTGCACATGTTGGACAAGTGATGGGTGCCAAATATATTTCAATAAAACGTGGAGGGAACATATTGGGATTCCAAGATCATCAATTTCTAGATGGAGGCTATTCTGGAACCTTCCAGACACACCAAGGCAGAGTTTAAATGCTGATGTGTTTAGCCCACATGAATTTCCTATGTGTTCTTACCCAGGAAGAGATTCTCCAGTCCTATTTTTCTTTAAATTCAAAATTATGATTGGAATAGCTATATAATCCTAAGAGAAAAGGAGAATTATTTCAGATGAGGCAATGAAGAAAATTTTATGGAGGATGTGACATTTACATTCAACTCAAAAGGACACGAAGATGATTGGAATGATAAGGAGAAAAAGCATTTTGAGGTTAAGTGAATTGCTTGGGGAGAAAAAGACCATAAACTAAAACAATATTATAGAGGTAGGAAATGTCATGTTATACTTAAGTGGGAGAGTTAAGTCATCCTGAATTCAATGGCAATTTTCATGCTTTCTTAAACAAGCGCTTCATCTCTCAAAGTAAATGAAGGCAAAGGACTGTGCCATAAAATGCTACCTCATTTAGCATTGATAATTTTCTCAAGAAGTTAAATATCAATGAAGCTGCAGTTTTTCTTCCAGATAAAGATAAAACTTGCTTTAAGGAGTGTCTGATATAAGAAACAACAGTGACGAGAAAAAGACCATTGGTTGCGATGCTTGGTGATACACCATAGCATGGTCCCCCAGATTACTAAGTCAGCAGGAAGATCTACATGTGGAGGAAAGGCCAGAGCTGGAAGTGGGATGGAACTGATCATTGCCATGTTAGGAACAAAAGAAAGAGAATGAACATCCATCAAGGGAGCATAAACTACAGGGCCTTGCTTGTGTGGTAGAAGGCGGAAATTGTCTGTTCCACTCTTGCAGGTAGAAGCAAGTTGGCATGAGGCAATCAGCCTAGGTCTCTGTGCCTGGGTGACATGCTCCAATGCTCCACAACACCCCTCTGACTTCCACCTCTCTGAGTACCACTGGGTGTGACCAAACCCCACCATCCCATTCCTGCCCCCACCTCTCCCCTCACCCCCCATGTGAAAATTAAAAAAAAGGTTGTTGTCAAATTGTCCCACAATTAACTGCAAATTTTTCTGGGAAAAGAAACAAGTGGAACCAGAAAGAGCCAATATCATCCAAGAAAGAAAAAAAATTCTTAGAGCTGAACCAGGCATAAATTCTGGAATTCAATAGGTATGCAGGGGATGGGAGGGAAGCAGAGAGTGAAATCAAAGACCTTGCAAACAAATCAATAGAATTTACTCCCTCTGAACAACACAGGCAATAAATACATTGAAGAGCGTGTGGGAAAATAATCTCAAACAAACTGTGAGATAGTAAACAACTATCTGAATCCCAGAGCATCAGGAGGAAAAAGAGAGAGGAGCGGGAAGATTATTCCAAACAGGAAAAGTGTGGAGTTCTGCAAAGGGGCAGAGCAGACAGATTCCAGAAGCCAGAAGAACATCAACAGCATAAATCTGAAGATACACACAGAGTCCAACAAAAAGGACAGGGGCTGGAGAGAAGTTTGGGGAGCTGGGCTGATGGCAAGGGATGGGGGGAAGGGGCAGGGTGGTGAAGGCTTCCCCAAGTTTCAAATCTGACACCCCATGTTTTCCAGAGCACAGAGCCAAGAGTGGCCCCTGAGTACTGCCAGGTGTGGCCCCCAAACCCAAACAAAACCAAGAACTCACAAAGGAAGAAAAATAGTCTTTGAGAGAGCCAGCCAGAAAAAACAGATTCCCTATGGCAAGCACCAACAGAGTAGCCCTTGGTGGCCCCCAACATCACTAGGCAACCCTCCACCAAAAAATCAAAATTGATTTAAAAAAAAATAACCACATTCCCTGAATTCTGTATCTGGGATGAAGCAGGGAAAGTTCCAGAAAGCATGTGGCTCATACACCCTCCCATGAGGGAAGGGTCTCAAAACAGGTCAGCTAGGTTCTCCAGATGTCAAAGAGGGAGCACCAGAAAGATAGGAAAGTGGGGAGGGCATTTGCCTTGCACAAGCTCAACCTGGACTTGATCCCCAGCATCCCATAGGGTCCCCTGAGTACCACCAGGAGTGATTCCTGAGTAGAGAGACAGGAGGAAGCCCTGAGCATCACTATGCAGGCCAAAAGCAAACAGCAACAACAACAACAAAAACAAACAACCCAAAAAAAGCATCAAAGAGAAACAACAGATAAAGCTGATAAATGAAAGCAAATAACTTAGACCACCCACTACCAGAGGCATTTCTTCCATCCTATGTTGGATTTATACTTCACAGCACCTTGGTGTACATAAACACTTGACACGTTTCTATTTTTAAAGGTAGAGAGGTCAAGAGACCCACAGGGAAGTCATTTATTTTCAACTCACACAAACATGCACCTATGCCAAATTGCCTCCCCATTATTGGCTAGCTGTTGATGGGTGTGGCATAGGGATTATGTGAACAGGGACTATTATTAATACTATTGTAAACCCAGGCTAGAGCCGACCCAGGTTTAATGTTCAGTATCCCCCCTCTCCAAACAATAATAGTGAGTTTTGTTGAAATATTGTATGCAATCAAAGTGAAAGTAAAGTGAAATTTATTAGTTACACAGGCGGGGGGGGGGCTGAGGGTGGGGGGGCTAGGGGCGTGGGGGGGGTTAGGGGTGTGGGGATGCGGGTGGAGCTATACTGGGATTCTTGGTGGTAGAATATGTGCACTGGTGAAGGGATGGGTATTCGAGCGTTGTATAACTGAGATTTAAACCTGAAAACTTTGTAACTTTCCACATGGTGACTCAATAATGTTCAGTATCCCCTATGGTCTCCCAGGAGTGACCAGGCACAGAGCCAGGAGTAAGCCCTGAGCAGTGCTGGGTGTGGCCCCAAAGCAAACCCCAAGAATGTATTGTAAACCAAAACTCGTCAATTAAAAAGTAAAAATTGTTTAATAAATAAATAATTTTTTAAATGATTTATGGTTTTCCATCACATCATGGTCTCCTGGAATCATTCTGTTCATGGCACTATTTAAGGTAAAGAAAGTAGCCATGTACTCACCAGTGGCATATAGACGCATGTTTGTTTTCTCACACACTGCCAAACATGTTATGAATGTGGGTTTTTTAAATGTTTTTAAATGTTGAATGATGCCCCTGTATCTGCTCTTTGTTATCATTGAAAAACACACAAAGCATCGAAGAACTTTCTCTTTCTCTCACCCCGCCCCCACCTCCCTCAAAGGAATTTCCTTCGTGGGAAAACATATCAACCTGCAAACTGTGTTAAATTGTAGGAAAAAGCAAATATTGCCTTGTCATCAGAGGATGATTTCACCCCAGTTAACATTTCAGCAAAACCCAGCCTATGTAAATGTTTGCAAAAGTGAAGTCAAAGGATATTAAGGGTGGAAGTTGCTTAAGCAATTTCGCCCAGTGCTTATGGCCTCAGGATCTGACATCTCATGGCCCTCCTCTAAAAAAGTTGGAAATAAAAGTAGCAAGTAGTTTATAGTAAGATATTGACATTGAAGCGCGTGTTTGCATGGATGAAAGCATTTTGGTCATTCCTGGCACAAAGAAAATATTTAATTCTCGGCGATAAAAGGGGGATCAATGATACAAAGACATAATACAAGGGGGTAAGGCACTTGCCCAACACTTGGCCAACTCTGGTTTGAGCCTAGATAGCACCACTAAGAGTAACCTCTGAGCACAGAGCCAGGAGCAACTCCTGAGCATCACTAGGTGTGGCTCAAAAAATAGGAAGGAAAAAAAAAGTGGGGTAATAATATTCTCCATTATATAGACAAGAATCTAATATCATGAGAAATGATGTGGGCCAGAGCCATAATACACTAGGGAGATCATTTGCCTTACACGTGGCTGACTAGGGTTTGATTCCCAGCACCCCATATGGTCCCCCAAGCCCACCAGGAGTGAGACCTGAGCACCACCAGGTGTGACCCAGAAACAAAAAGAAAAGAAGGTAGGTGTTAGTCAAGGTTACAGTGGAATTCATCTTACATTTCCGGCAGCTGTGACATAAACTGTAATTATTCACAAGTCTACACGTTGTTTAAGCAAAGAAATAAACAGGGAGGGGAATAAATCCTTACTAGGAAATACATTTAAAAATGAGAATTGGATGAATGGGAAGCAAATTTGAGGGCCCTTGACTATCAAACAAAGTAAAATATCATGTGTGGGTGTGGGGGGGCAATCCCAATATTAAAAGGTGCTCTCAATTGTTCGGCTGGGATGCAGTTCATAAGAGTCCTTGCATCCAATTAGTGGAGGAGAGAGAATGGAGGGCAAGTCTGAAATTTCAGAGGACAGGGCTGTAAACGCAGACTTCAATGGGGTCATTGTCAGGCTCTGATACCGTTTCTTTCCGACCTCAATCAGTCAGTAATACCCACTCTAGCTTCCTCGAAAGTACTTATTGCAAGAATCTATACTTTTTCAGTCCAGAGTCCTCACAGGTCAGCAAAATTGGAGCCTTAATGGTTTTCTTATACACTTTCCCACACTCTCTGCCTTGGCTCAAACCTCAATATAGTATCGTTTATCATAAGTTAACTATGTGACCTTCAAATTTAAACCAGGACCTGGCAATGCAGCTAGACTACGTGGGAAGGAGAGCAGCTGAGAACCTCGCTTTTCTCTTCCAGAGGCTCATTTCCAGTGGTGCTTAAGTTTCCTTCAAAGCAGAGGCAGAAATTGGTTTGCATTTTATTAGCATTCGATATGTTCTCCAGAACAAGAGAGGATTGGCTACATGTCCTGGAGCTCTACTTTGTTCTTTAAACTTTTTCTATGAGAGAGAGAGAGAGAGAGAGAGAGAGAGAGAATTTTTCTTTTTTCCAAATACCTGATCCAGAAAACTCCAGATTGAGAGGGTCTGAGCTCAGGATTTACTGAACCTTTTCTACTGTGTCTTTCCTGGAAGAGTTAAGGAATAAATGGGTGATCCAAAAGCACTGGGCTGGAGTTTACTTCCTATCATTCTACCCCCAGCAGTTAGAAAGCTGACAAGACAGGAGGGCGAGCCTCATTGAAGATGGAGCCCAGGCTAGAGGCCAGGTGATAGCAAAAGAGAGAAGCTAATTTTGACTGAGTCTGGACAGCTCCCCCAGAGAAGCCTGAGTCCAGAGCTTGGGAGTGTGGAGCCAGATAGAGTGTTTCAACTAGCACTGATACCTCCTGACTTCCAACAAGGCCATTGAGTACCTAGGTTTAGTAGCTCTAAGTAGAGCATGGGTAATCTGACTGTGATTGGCTGAGGAAAAACAGCCTTTTCTGCTGACTCTGATTGGCTGAGAAGGAAAAGCCCTTTTCACTATGATTGGCTGAAAATGGCTCTGAAGGTCAGAATCAAGTTCTGGCAATAAAAAGAATCCTAGCAATCCCCTCTCAGGTCATGGTGGAAATCCCATCATAAAATCCAATCCAGTACATCAACTTTCCAGGCTAACTTTGTCACAATCAGTTCTCTTCCATGCAAAGATCTCATTGGACCTCTTCTGCTGTTTTTACATAAAGTCCAAGAGTACATTTCTGGCAGGTACTTATAGATAAAATTGATGTATAGCAAACAGCAAAACCCCAGCTGAGTCTTTGACATTTGATTTTTAACTCTGGTTCTACCTGCTTTCAAAGAAGGAGCTTTTAAATTCACACTTTCAAGGATGTTGAATACACGTGACCTAAATATCAGCACATTTCTAGCCTTTCTTCCTCCCACCCTAGCACTCAAAAGTACCAAGTACCACTACTTGGGGGTAAATAAAGTTTTACCAAAAGAAGCCAAATGAAACTGAATGAAGATAAAAGGAAACGACGCACTAATGAAAACCTAATTTACATACTCTTCTGGAGGGCATTCAGATCAAACAGAACAATGAGTATAATAGGAAGATTATACCCAGGATTGAATTTCACATGGATCATTTGATATGCTATTTGGGCTGTGAGCGAGTCCGAGTCCGTTGCATTCGATCAAATCCTGATTTCATTCCATTGCTATATTTCTCATTGTCATAGCTTCGTCTCTCATCTCTTCATTACATGGGCATAATGTCAGGCCTGCCCCCCACTCCCACCCCCACCAGTCTGGTGTTTAACTGCCTGTGTGTGCATATTTCGCACCCTGCCACTTTTCCAAGACACCCCAGTTAATAAGCAGATAATAGGATATGCAAATTACAGGCACCTAAATAGGAAGAAAAATCCCACCTCCTCACCTTTGCATAAATCCAAGCTGATTCCTAAGTCACCACAGATGCACCCTAAGTCTAAGAGATAGATGGAATGTTCTGGCCATGCAGGAAGTAATGCCCTCTGGGTCATCACAAGGAAAAAATTCGTCTTCTGGCAATTTACAGAACTTGAAGTCTGAGCAACTTGGAAAGGTGAGAGGACCTGGGAGTCTTCCCTCCCCACAATGGCACTTCCATTTCTGAAGCCCCACCAATCTGTCTCAAACAGCACCAACTCGGAGCTGGAGAGAAGAGGAGTCTCTACTCTGCACGTGGGAATAAGGGAGTGTCTTCCCTTTGTCAAGTTCACTGCAAGAGAAAGATCATGAGTCTAATTTCATGACCACGTCTGGACATTTGTCAGATTCTAGAAGACTGATTCACAGTTGCATCCTGCAAACAGATGCCAACTTCCATGGGTGGTGCAGAGACAAAGGAGCAGAACAGGAGGCGCAACAGGACCAGCAAAACCTGAGTTCCC
The DNA here is from genome assembly GCF_027595985.1 of Sorex araneus. Taxonomy (NCBI): domain Eukaryota; kingdom Metazoa; phylum Chordata; class Mammalia; order Eulipotyphla; family Soricidae; genus Sorex; species Sorex araneus. The sequence goes on along the minus strand of NC_073307.1, from coordinate 49,423,480 downwards.
AGCATGAACACCAATGGCAATTCCAGACCTGTGAAATGGGAAAATATTGTGATGTAGCTACTCCCTAAATAGCATCCTAGGAGGTGGGATGTCTACAGAAGGGTTGGTTGGAGTCTGACATGGCAAAGAACAAAATCACTGCAGAGCTGGGGGACTGTCTCAGGAAGATGTCATCCGTGTCCCCTGAGCGAAACTGGAGGACTCAGAGATGGCCCTTTCTCTTTTTTTTTGCTTTTTGGGTCACACCCGGCGATGCACAGGGGTTATTCCTGGTTCTACACTCAGGAATTACTCCTGGCGGTGCTCAGGGGACCATATGGGATGCTGGGATTTGAACCTGGGTCGGCCGCGTGCAAGGCAAATGCCCTACCCGCTGTGCTATCGCTCCAGCCCCCAGAGCTGGCCCTTTCTATTGACAGTGAAGTCAGTCAATGAGGTTGTCATTTTACTATTCAAGATCTTGTGAGCACATTTTCGTACCCCCAGCTTACTGTTTGGATTCCTTGGCAAACTGATAGGAGGTGAGAGGGGAGAGAAATTACCCCAGGATGATATTTGACAAAAGAATCTCTAAGCCATCTACTGTTCTGCTCGTATCAAAAAAAAAAAAAAGCCGAATGTCCAGGGTCCAGGAAGGAAAGAAGGGAGGAAGGAAGGGAGGACGGAAGGAAGGAAGGAAGGAAGGAAGGAAGGAAGGAAGGAAGGAAGGAAGGAAGGAAGGAAGGAAGGAAGGAAGGAAGGAAGGAAGGAAGGAAGGAAGGAAGGAGGAGGGAGGGAGGGAGGGAGGAAGGAAGGAAGGAAGGAAGGAAGGAAGGAAGGAAGGAAGGAAGGAAGGAAGGAAGGAAGGAAGGAAGGGAGGAAGGAAGGGAGGAAGGAAGGAAGGAAGGAAGGAAGAGAATAGGAAGGAGGAGCTGGGTGTTGGCTATAAAATGAGCAGCACTACTCACCAATTGCACTGTAGCACTGTCATCCCATTGTTCATCGATTTGCTCAAGCAGGTACCAGTAACATCTCCATTGTGAGAATTTTGTTACTGTTTTTGGCACATCGAATATGCCACGGGTAGCTTGCCAGGCTCTGCCATGTGGGCGGGATACTCTTGGTAGTCATCTCGGGATGACTCTCCGAGAGGGACGGAGGAATCAAACCTGGGTCAGCCACATGCAAGGCAAACACCCTACCCGCTGTGTTATTGCTCCAGTCCAAACAAAGTAATAATAATAATAATTAAAAATACCAGAGGGCTTGCCTCCGTGCTCTGAAGACAGTGCCCAGCGGGAGGGAGCGGCATTCCCCTGCACTGCCTTGCCACAGGGCACCACAGGAGAATGCAGTGTGCAGGGTGGCTTGCCTGGGCCCAGTTAAAAATGATAAAATGTTGTTGTCTGCAATAACAGGAATCAACCTCGAAGGGATTGCTATCAACAGAAATAAGTCCAAGGAAGGAAAAAAGATAAGTATGGTATGTTCGCCTGTCTTCTGCAGGGGATAAGGAGGCCAGGCATTGGGAAGACAAACCCGAAGCAAACCCAGCAGCTATATTCTAACAACAGGATGATGGGAAGCAGGAAGGGGGTCCAGCAGATGTGGGAAAGAATGTCCACAGCATGGTGATAGATGGAAACTAGAATGCTTGTAGGTGGTGAGTGAAATGCAGCAAATACCCACGTTCAAATACAAATCTGTGCCAAGTAGACCTGATCTTCTGCTGAGAGCCAGTCTTACCTTTGCTGTGAGCCAATCTTACCTCCTCTGTGTGCCAGTATCACCCCTTCTGTGAGCCAGTAGTACCTCCCCTGTGAGCCAATATTACCTCTGCTGTGTGCCAGAAATACCTTTGCTTTGAGCCAGTATTACCTTCATGAAAAAATTAAAATGAATGCTACAAGAAGAGGAAAAAGAAGAGCTAGAAAGAACTCTCGCACACCAGCAGCCCGGGCTGTTTCCCACCAACAGCTACAGCCGTTTCCTCCTGCACAAGCTCCCAGATGTGCGGGGTGAGTGGGAGAGGGGTGTTGGCCAACACAACCAAGAGCTGCCCAGTTCTAAGCAGAAACAACCGAAACACTTTTCGCACTGTGCACCTAAAAGAGCAGCTTCCCAGGTGAGCCCCGGGACCCAGGGCCACTGGGAAGCTTCCTGGCTACACACCAGCCAAGGGACAAGAAACCCCTCAAAGACTGCAGGGCAGGGCCCCGGCTTCAGCCTCTGACCATGAAAGAAAAGCACCCTACCCACTATGCTTTCTCTCTGGCCCCATCATCTCCTTTTTTTTCTTTTCTTTTTTTTTTTAACTGAATCACCCTGAGATACAGTTACAAAGCTTTCATGTTTGAGTTTCAGGTGCTGTGGAGAATGAAGGTCTAGGCTCCCACCCTGCCACATGGTTTCCTTCTGGGCAATCCTTCTCTAGGACAGCCCAGTGATTTAAAATGAAATGACAACCCCCACCCACATACACACAATAAAGGACATTTTTGAAACATATTGGGGTCAAAGGTTAAGGAGCCTTAAGCTCCTGAGAATAAATAGCAGAATTTCTTTTTCTTGCTTGCTTGCTTTTTCTTTCTTTCCTTCTTTCTCTCCTTTCTTTCTTCCTTGCTCCCTTTCTGTTTCCTTCCTTCTTTCGTGCTTGATTTCTCCTTTTCCCTTTCACTCCTTGCTTTCTCCCTTTGTCTTTCTTGCTTGCTCTCTTCCTTCCTTTCTCTTGCTTGCTTGCTTTCTTCCTTTGTTGTATCAGCACAGCTGGAGTTGGAATGGTTCTGAAAATCCCCCCAGGACTGAAGTAATTTCCCTTTAGCAGGGATGATTTCATGGGAACGTTTCCGCATTCCCCCTGTTGGTAGCGTTCTCTGCAGATCAACAGGCTGGGCTAATAAATTAGAGGGTGGCGGGGAGTCCCAGGCCCTGGGTTGGATGAATTGCTACTCTTGGCAAAGGCAGCCACAGCTGTGAGCGACAAATGCCCAGCTTTTTTTTCCGATGCTACTTCCGGGGTCGGTCCTGGCTGGATCCTATTGCTGGGTGTGCCCTGGCCCTCATACAGGAACACGCAGAGGCAGCATCTCTGTCAGAAACTGCAGCAGCCAGTAGAAAAGATGTGAATTTGAAATCGTTTTCTGGCTCTGTTTCATAAAGAAAATGATACCAACAAATAAGAACTACTTCCATGTCAAGCCAATTAAGCAGAAGTGACAACTGGTCCTGGGCAAGGCAGCTATTGGCTTTGGAGCAGGCCACTGTCCAGGGGAGGGAGGCACTAGGAGCCCCATTTCCAGTTAAGGATTGTTGGGCACACAGGGAGGCAAGGTAACACATGAAAGGGCAAGACCCCTTTTGGGGGGAAATCTTCCCCTTCCTCTAACCCTATCTGCTCTCTGCATCAGCATCACCTCCATTTTGGGGGGTATTTTTGGTTTGGAGGTTCAAACCCAGCAGAATTCATGACTGGCCCCAGCTCTGTGCTCAGGAATCATTCCTGGTGGTGATCAGGGGACCAGATGGGATGCCAGGAATCAAAGCTGGGTTGGCTACATGCAAGGCAAGCACCCTACCCACAATGCTATCTCTCCAGTCCCATTACCTCCATTTTATTTTTTAATTGAATCACCATGAGACAGTTATGAAGCTTTCATGTTTGAGCTTCAGTCATACAATGATCGAACACCCATCCACCACCATTTTCTACATTTTCTACCACCAATGTCCCCAGTATCCCTCCTGCCTCCCTCCCCCGCCAACCCCTGCCTCTATGGCAGACAACTTCCTTCTTACTCTCTCTCTCTACTTTTGGGCATTATGGTTTGCAATACAGATATGGAGAGGCCATCATGTTTGGTCCTTTATCTATTACCAGCACACATCTCTCATCCTAAGCGATCCCTCCAACCATCATTGACTTAGTGATCCATTTCTCTATCCCAGCTGCCTTCACCCACCAACTCATGGGGCAGGCTTCCAACCATGGAGCAATCTTCCTGTCTTGTCTCTACTGTCCTTGGGTGTTAGTCTCATATTATGTTATTTTATATTTCACAAATTAATGCAGTCACTCTATGTCTGTCCCTCTCTTTCTGACTCATTTCACTTAGCATGATACTCTCCATGTCCATGCACTTATAAGCAAATTTCATGACTTCATCTATCCTAATAGCTGTGTAGTATTCCATTGTGTAGATTTACCAAAATTTCTTTAACCGTTAGTCTATCCTCAGGCATTCGAGTTGTTTCCAGATTCTGGCTGTTGTGAACAGTGCTTCAATGAACATACAGGTACAGATGTCATTTCTACGATGCTTTTTTGCACCTCCAGGATATATTCCCAGAAGTGGTATTAGTGGGTTATATGGAAGCTTAATATCTTGTTTTTTGAAGAAAGCCCATATTGCTTGCCAGGAAGGCTGAACCAGTCAGCATTACCACCAACAATGAAAGAGAGTACCTTTCTCCCCAGATCTGCACCAGCACTGGTTGTTCTTGTTCTTTTTAATGTGTGCCAGTCTCTGTCATCACCTCCATTCTTTTTTTTTTTTTTTTTTTTTTTTGCTTTTTGGGTCACACCCGGCGATGCACAGGGGTTGCTTCTGGCTCTGCACTCAGGAATTACTCCTGGCGGTGCTCAGGGGACCATATGGGATGCTGGGAATCGAACCCGGGTCTGCCGCGTGCAAGGCAAACGCCCTACCCGCTGTGCTATTGCTCCAGCCCCATCACCTCCATTCTTACCACCCAAATTCTCTTCTTGGGAGCAGAGGAGTTGGCAAACTGATCCATTAACACAGAGCTACTTTGGGTATATTTCCTCTGGAATAAAGATTGTGAAACCTGTTTTGAGTTTAACTACCTCATCAAAGCATCCCTGGAATCAATACTGTATTGAGTTCTCATTGAGGAACTGAGAATTCACTTCTATAAAACCCTAGAGTTACATACAATATTACCAAGACCACAGTCTTCTACTCAGGGGCTCCTTCCTGCCCCACCCCCATCCCCTGCCATCATCTTCCTCCTACTTCTTCCCACACCCAGGACCCGGCAACCACTTTCCACATTTGTGCCTGACACACAGACATTTCAGAGAAATAAAATCCTGCAAGGAAGGGCAGATTGCACTAATGTCCCCCTGGACCAGAAGGAGCAAGTTCACTCTTGGGGGTCCCCTCCCTTCCTGCAGATTGTTCTCTGATAATGCTGCTCAATATGGGGGTTTGGTTTTTTTCTCATCCAGGATGAAGTTCCAGCTGTTCTCTTTCCCAGGCAGTTGCCCAGCTGTCCCCAGTGAGTTTAGAAAGAGGCCAGATTTTCTCCACTGGCTGGAGGTGGGACCTCAGTTCAAGAGTGAGTTCCTCTAAGTTTCTGTTCCATTCCCTGTGGCATTCTGTTTTTGCGCTCTCTCTCTCTCTCTCTCTCTCTCTCTCTCTCTCTCTCTCTCTCTCTCTCTCTCTCTCTCTCTCTCTCTCACACACACACACACACACACACACATATGCCAGGATCACACTTTGTTTAAAAATAAAAAAAAAAGTTTTTCTGAGGCTGGAGCAATAGTACAGCAGGTAAGGTTCTTGCTGACCTGGGGTTCAATCCCCAGCATCCCATATGGTGCACCCTAATTACCACCAGGAATAATTCTTGAGTGCAGGGCCAGGAGTGAGTCCTGAGTATTGCCGGATGTGACCCAAAAGACAAACCAAAAGTGGGTTTTCCTGCCAGAGAGATAGTGCAGCAGAGAGGGCACTTGCTTTGCATGCAGCTTCCCAGTTTAATCCCGGGCACCATATATCATAGCCCCAAGCCCCACCAGGAGTGATTCCCAAGTACAGAGCCAGGAATAAGTTCTGAGCTCTTCTGGGTGCTGCCCCCAAACAAACAACTAACAACAAAAACCAAAGCAGAGTTTTCCTATCTGATCGCCATTGTCTTTCTGTCACTGTCACTGTCACTGTCATCCCATTGCTCATCGATTTGTTCGAGCGGGCACCAGTAACGTCTCTCATTGAGAGACTTATTGTTACTGTTTTTGGCATATCCAGTACACACGAGTAGCTTGCCAGGCTCTGCCATGCGGGCTCAATACTCTCGGTAGCTTGCCGGGCTCTCCGAGAGGGGCGGAGGAATCAAACACGGGTCGGCTGCATGAAAGGCAAAGGCCCAACCACTGTGCTATTGCTCCAGCCCATTGTCTTTCTATTATTATTATTTTATTTTTTGCTTTTGGGGCCACACTCAGTGATGCACAGGGGTTACTCCTGGCTCTGCACTTAGGGATTACTCCTGGTGGTGCTTGGAGGACCATATGAGATACCTGGGATCAAACCTGGTCGACTGGAAAAGGGAAGGAAGGAAAGAAGGAAGGGAGATGGAAAGGAGGAAGGAAGGAAGGAAGGAAGGAAGGAAGGAAGGAAGGAAGGAAGGAAGGAAGGAAGGAAGGAAGGAAGGAAGGGAGGGAGGGAGGGAGGGAGGGAGGGAGGGAGGGAGGGAGGGAGGGAGGGAGGGAGGGAGGGAGGGCAGACTGGCAACTCAATTCAACACCTGATGGAGACTGTGGATTAGGGTTCCTGTGCATAAAATTACTATAAATTAAGGGACCAAAAGCTCAAGAGACAAGAGGTTGAAAGAGATCAGTAGTTCCAAGATGGGGACAATTGGGAGCCCAGGGGAAGGCTGTTTCTCACTCAGCCCCATCTGCGCCTACCTGTTTCTCTGGGTGGATCCAAGCAGCAAGACCTGGAAACATAACTCAGCGGGCACTGAGGGACACTGCTTTTCTCCGGATGAAAGCTGGGCTGGGAAGGCAGTTGCTGCATCAGCCGAAGGGGACCAGGAGAAAAAGGAACTGCTACACACCAAGGTCAGCTAGTGGTTCTTGAATTCAAGAGGCACTAAGGACCCATCCAACCCATACATGTCCACTGTCTCTCATGACGGGGTAGAGAAAAAACCACCGTAGACCAGGTGAAAAGACAGGGATGGTCGGAACCATGGCTAGGGCCCCATTAGAACTTGCAGCAGGTTCCTGTCTTGGGAACATAAGTAGGTTCCTGCAGACTTGCTTGGCAACGTGGATCCTTGTTCAGGCTCTCTCTCAGCATGTCATCATTTGAGGCATTTTGATCTCTCTTACCAGTGGGAGGGCTGGGGATTGGCAGTCCTGCTTTGGCTTCCCAGGGCGCCTGTTAACCCTTTGCCCTCTGCCGTGACCAATCCATCCACCACGTCTTATCGTTTTTCAGGTGGGAGATGAGGCCACGAGTGCAGGCTCGTTGGCGGCATTTAGGGGCGCCGTTCCCACAGAGATACAGTGTCCAGGCCGGGTTTCGGAATTCAGGCAGCCTCCCTTGTGGGGCCCAACCCAAATGGCCACTCCACATCTTCCCACCCTGGGGCTGCTTCACGGATGGTTCCAGAAAATAGTTTCAGAGACTTCGGACAATGAGTGTATGGGAGCCAGATTGGGACAGTTGGGGAAGGGAGGTGAGGGGAGAATATGCAGATTCCTAGATGGTATGGGGGGAGGGAGGGTCAAGGAGACCACGATGCATAGACAAGGTCTCTGTGTCACTGACACTGTTTTCCTGCACTGAAGGGAACTCAGGCCCACAGCACACAGCAGTATGCAGAGAGGATGTTAATTTATAATTTCTTTTTTAATGAGCAGAGCAGCCCCTTTCTAAGCCCTGAGGTGAACTGAGCTCCCATCCATCCGATGCCCTGTTGGAATTAAAATAAAGAACAGGAAGCTGGCAATGACCTTGAATGAGAAAGCACAGAAAAAGGATACTCTCACCGAGCTGGTGCAATTGCCCTGGGAAAGCCAGCCTGTGCATCTGTTTGCTTTTGGGGGGGGGGAGGGCTCCCTCAGTGGTGCTCAGCGGTTACTCCTGGCTCTGTGCTCAGGAGTCACATCCTGGAAGGCTTGGGAACCATATGGGATGCCGGGAATCAAACCCAGGTTGGCCATATGTAAGGTCAGCTCCCTCTCCACTGTCCTATCCCTACAGCTCACACTGAGCATCTGAAAATCAGTGAGCAAAAGAGCAAGTGAGTCTCGCTCTCTCCACCCAGTTGCTGCCTCGCAAACAGCCCCCAGAGGAGAATGCATGCTCCAGGGTGTCCCCACCCTCCACGTGACTCATGCACATTTGGAAATCAAAAGAATGAAATAAGCAGACTTTCTAGCTCCCTCCCAACAAAAGGCTTGTCTCAGAAGGTTACCTTTTTCAACAGGAAAAAAAAAAAAAAGAAATCAAATTCAGAGCATAGAGATGAGTTTGCTGGCTCCAGCCCCAGAAAATTTGCTTTTGCATTCGTGGGACTGGTTTTTCAAGTACCAAGAGTGAAGGAGCTTGAGAATTAACAAAAGAAGACTTTAAGGCTGCAAGGCTGAGGGAGGGCTGGGGTGGGAGCAATAGACTCTGGGGGTTTGTGCCGTCCTGCTGGTGGTATCCAGAACTTTCTCTTGAGCAGTTTTGGAAGGACAAATGTGATGGGCTCACCAGGAGAAATAAAGTCATGAAATGAAGTCATGAAATACCTGGATGAACATGGAGAGTATCATGCTGAGTGACATGAGTCAGAGGGAGAGACATAGAGTGATGGCACATATTTGTGGGCTATTTTATGTGTGTGTGTGTGTGTGTGTGTGTGTGTGTGTGTATAATGAGACTGTTACCCAGGCATAGTAGAAGCAATGGCTGAGAGCAGCTGGCGTGATGGCTTAGCGTCAGGGCGACCTACTCATCCTCATACCACCGTGTTGTTCTTTCGCTTTCCGCCTTAGAGTAGACACCCAGATTCTGCTGCTTTTTGCAGTCATGTCCTGCGCTTGTGACCAGCCACTGACACTTCCTGAGAACTGTGACTCAAATGGTACTACTTAGATCATCTTTCAGACCAGTGTCAGGGACTCCCTGTGATCAGGGACTGCAGAGCCCATCTTATATTGATGAGGACCAGAGACAGGAATTTTCAAGTTGCTAATTCCACAAAAATCCCCCACGCCAAGTGTGGCCAAATGGTAAGGTTGACCAAGTGACCTCTCTGCTTCTGTACCTCTGCCACGCGACTGTCTGACTTCCTGATAGAAGGCTGTGCAAAGCCCTCTAAAAGGCTGGGGGGAAAACTGTGATTGGCGCTGCATGATTTGGGTCTGGGACCTCCCCACCCATGAAGCTGGCTAATAACCTCTCAAAATTTCTCTCACTCTCTGATTCACCGACCCTATAGCCCTGGTTGAAAGCTGGCTTTGATAGTTGTCATTGCCTACGGATTTCACTGCCCTCATATACCAATCCAAACACCAGACACCAACCCCTTTTCTCTTCCTGAGCCTCCAGAGGGTGTGATGGTGGGCATGGGGCACTGTCCAGAGTTTCTGCCTCAATTTCTCCACTTTTTCCGTTCACTGGATGAAGCTAATGCTGATTGGGAGCTTTTTCTTTTTCTTTTTTTAAAATTTTTATTAGTGAATCACCATGAGGTACAGTTACAAACTTATGAACTTTCATGTTTGCATTTCGTTTATATCCCTCCACCAATGCCCATTCTCCTCCACCAATGTTCCCAGTATCCCTCCCACCACCCCCACCCCAACCCCTACCACCCCACCATGGATGTTGTAGTTTGCAATAGAGGTATTGAGTGGCCATCATGTTCGGTCTATAGTCTACTTTCGGCATGCAGCATTCAACCTGAGTGGGTCCTCCCAACATTCTCTACTAGGTGTTCCCTTCTCTATCTCAGCTGCCTTTCCCCCCCATATGTGAGGCCAGTTTCCAAGCTGTGGGGTAGACCTCTGCTCCTTATCTCTACTACTCTTGGGTGTTAGTCTAGGGAGCTTTTTCAAGTGAGATGCTGAGAACCAGAGCTTGCCTTGCGTGTGGCTCTCCCTGGTCCAATGTTCTGTACTATCTGAGCACGGTGTCGAGGTTCCTCCAGGGCACACTCAGAACAGTTTCTGATCACTGCAGCAAGAGACTCCAAGACTCCTCCCAATTATTTTTTTAATTAAAAGACATGAGAACAGATGTCATAGGTGCGCTTTGAACCCAGCACTCACACCTTCCCGGAAGTTGAAAATGAAAAGTGAGACCCCAGCGGGAAGGCACCTCATCTGCTTCCAGCCAGTGGAGACAGTGAAGCCAAGGGCAGAGGCCAAAAACTATAGTCCTGGGGTTTTGTGGGTTGTATCCAGAGACCAGCAAGCCAAGCAATATGCTCCCTACAAGAGGGAAACGGAAACACAAACTCCACATGGGCTCAGGCAGCATAGGGACGCCCTTTCTTTATTTAAGGCAGCTTTTATAGGGTTTACCCAAGCCACTGGTTTACCCCAAGTGGAGCTTCTACCTAGGTAAGAGTCCCATTGCTAGGGCAGTTGCCAAGGGGGTTGAGTTGGGAGTAGTGCTCTCTGAAATTCCTTTTCTGCTCTTTGTTCCTGCTGGAGCTTCTCTCAGAGGGGGACAGGGGGGACAATCTTCTCTGGGTCTCTTGGAGCCGGGAGAGGGTCTTATCAGCCCTTGGTTCCTGTGTTTGCAACCTTGGCCTTATTGGTTTTACTACTTCCTAGGAATTCATTGCCATAAGGACCCTTCTCTGTCTACCTGCCTATATCAAATGAATGATCGAATCTAGAATTTTGAAGCTAGAGTGATAGTAGGGCATAGTGATAGAGTAGCCAGAGTGATAGAGATAGGGCATTTGCCTTGCATGCAGCCAACGCGGGGTCAATGCCATATGGTACCCCAAGTCCACCAGGAGTGATTCCTGAGCACCGCCAGGTTTGACCCCCCCAATACACCCCCCTCAAAAAAAAACCTCTCAAATTCTGACTGAACCAACAGTCAAATCGGATTCAAAGATAGTTACTGTGAAAACAAAAAGTACCAGGAAGAAAAACTCTTTCTTTTGTTTCCTTTGAAAACGAACAGAGTCTGACTTCATCCTTGGCTTCTGGGGCCCCTTTTGACATTCAGGCGGTTGAGAGGAGCACGTTGGAGCATGACCCATTATCGTCTCAGCAATAATGAGCCTGTGTAATGCTCAGGAGAGGAGGAAAGGGATCACGGAGCCCAGGTTTCTGGAGGCATTAAGGGACCCATCCCCCGGGGGACTTCAAACTGCCTTTTCTCTGTTATCCAATTGAGCCTACCCATGGCTGGAGCAGGGTGATTTACATTCGAATCCTTGTCTGAACAGCAAGTAGCTCTGTCTTCATGCGAAAGCCAGTTGACCTCCTTGTGCCTATAATAATTAAACTGCAAAAATCGGAATCATTCCAGCGTCCCAGGGTTGTTGCGGTGAATAGGAAATGAGGATTTACACCCAAATGCTCAGAAAACTATAAATCAGCTTAGTGCATTAAAAACAACAAGGACCCCTTTGCATTCATTAGTTTTGCTCTCTTGCATTTGGAAAGAAGGAAAGATAGACAAACTATCCCAGCATTTAAAGAAAGGCAAATTCCCTGCCTTCTTGATAAAATTCTGTTTGAATTCTTTGTCTCTGTCCATCTGTCTCTCTGTCTATCTGTCTGTCTGTCTGTCTCTCTCTTTCTCTTTCTCTCTCTCTTTCTCTCTTTCCCACTGCCCCCCCCCACAAAAAAGGGTCCAAAATGTTGATTACCATACTAGTAGCCAGAACTGTGATAGCAGGATTGTTCCTAGGACACTTTTGCTGTCCAGAAGGAGAGCATGTGTCAAGGAGAGAGAGTAGAGATTCAAGGTGGATAAAAGAGAGACAGTCACAGGGCTCAGAAGAGTGAGTGATGTCTTCATCTCTGATGAGCAAGGGGCCCCTGGTACAGTATTATTCTCACAACTTCATGTCCAGGCTTCTCAGAGACCAATAAGAAGACCAATGAGACCAATGAAAATGAGCCCAGCCCTTCCAACAACAGGGATCAGAGCCTTAGGACAACGGGAGGTGTTAACCTTGCATGCAGCACAGCTGGGTTCAATCACCGACATCCCTGAGTGAGCACTGCCAGGAGTGATCCCTGAATCCAGAGCCAGAAGTGAGCCCTGGACACTGCTGGATGTGCCCCAAAACAGCCCCCCAAAATGAGTAAATTAATTAAAAAACATGACTAGGAAAGAAAGTAACTAAGGTAGGAGTGAAAGAGACCTATACAGAAATGAAATAAAACTACATGTCAGAAACCTGGGCAGACGATTCAATCTCAGAGGTCTCTGAGCAGTGTGCTCAAGGATGAGGTGGGCAGGGTGGGGTCAGCTTTGGTAAAAAAAAATATTAAATGCCGGGGCCAGAAAGATAGTACAGTGGGTAAGGTGTGTGCCTTGTATGTGGGCGATCCAGGTTCGATCCCCACCATCCCATATATATGGTCCCCCAAGTCTTTCTAGGGGTGATCCCTAAGCATAGAGCCAGGAGTAAACCCTGAGTGCTGGGTGTGGCCAAAAAACCAAATCAAACCCAAAAATTATTAAACAAAGGTTCCATGTAGCCCCAATGTGCTAGGCATGGCTAAAAAATACTTTGCTAGCCTAGCGATCAGCCTTACTCAACTTGCATTTTGTTTGATTACTAACAGGAGTAAATATACATTTTCACCAATTTGCAGGCTATTCTCATTTATCAATGGTAAATGACTCCACTCACTCACTCATAGTGACTGCTACTTTTTTTCACCTGGTTGTTTGTCTTTTTCTTATTAATCTACAACATTTACCTCTTCTCAATATTGGACATTTCTCTGTGTGGGGGTTTTTTTTAGAAGGGGTGTTGTTGTTGTTGCTGTTGTTTTTGGTGTTGCAAAAAAAGAAAAAATCCCAGTCATTTGAACCTCTTTGATTTATGGCAATTTCCATCCTACAGACACTGGGAGCTTCTGTGTAGCACAATCTCTTTATCTGTCTTTGTGCAGCCTGATTTTTTCTGCTTCCCTTCAGGCAAAATAATTGGAAGCAAAAGAAATCTCCCTGTTGCCCCTCGAACGTTATTATTGCTTCTTGCTTTTGGAATTCTCTCAAGACTGCAGAGGAATCCAGATGGATGTTTAGGAGTGGGGTGGGGTTGCCTTTTCACTCACATAATCAATCCCCACTGCAAAACAAATATATGTCTGTCATTGTTTTTCCCCTCAAGTAAAACTCTGGGGATAGTACAGCAGGTAGGATGTTTGCCTTGCGCACGGTCAAACCAGATTTAATCCCTGACACCATCTATGGATTCTGAGTCTGCCAAGAGTGATCCCTAAGTGCAGAGCCAGGAGTAAGCTTTGAACACTGCTGGGTGTTCCCCCCACCCTCCCCCGCAAAAAAAAATCTGTTCTTCGGGTCTACCAAATTCCAAAAGACAGGGGTTTAATTTGGGTTCCACTGTAAGGAGCTGGAACAATTTTTTAAAGAATGGAAATGCAGTGGAATGAAACTGCACACAGCAGGTATTTTATTCCACAACCTTCCTGAAAGTAAAAATGCTGTATGGCCTCAGCGGGGATGTTCCACTTCTTCTCGATGCATTATTTCAACAGCCCTCTGGGGCTGCAAACCAGCCAGAATAAAGATTTTGTTGAGAGGGGCTGGAGTGATAGCACAGCAGGTAGAGCGTTTGCCTTGCACGTGGCCAACCCGGGTTCGATTCCCAGCATCCCATATGGTCCCCCGAGTACCGCCAGGGGTAATTCTTGAGTGCAGAGCCAGGAGTGACCCCTGTGCATCGCCGTGTGTGACCCAAAAAGCAAAAAAGATTTGTTGAGACCCCTGTTGCCTAAACACCATGGCATAAGGTGGGGGCTGAGGCATAGAACCCATATCCAAACGGGCTGGGGTCTCTGTATGAGGGCCCCCAGTGTCAGAACCCCTGCTCAGCAACCTGACCCCAAAGCCTCTCCCCTCCAGGAGGTGTCCTGGGGAGCCTATCCTGGCCACCCCCAGGTATGTGCCCCAAGCTCACAGCTCAGCAGACCCTCCAAGGCCAGCTCCCCTACCAGCTCAATGCAGCCTTGGAGAAGCCAGAGCAAGCCTCCAGCCCTGGTCTGCTCTAGTCATCAAGGGTCCTGGATGCATCAGGGTAAACCTCTGCTCCACACACACCCCTCCAGGCCCCCACTGAGCCAGGCCTGGCATGAATCCCGAACACACCTGCACTCCCCCACCACCGATGCCCGACTCGGGGCTAGAAGGCAAATGAGTGCACGCCTCTGCAGGTCCCAGCCTGCTCAGGACACCCACCATGGGTGTGAGGCGGGCCCAGGTGAAGCCACCACGTCCTGCTGACTCAGTGGGCCACTCCAACACACTTGGACAGGGGCCACCACCCTGTGCCTACAGGAAGGCAGGGCTGTGGGCAGGAGAAGAGCAGGAAATGAGTACACCCTGCCCAACCACGGCTGGGCTTCCACCAGGGCCAGGGAAGACAGTAAGAGGTCCAGTGCTGGGGTGCCCAGCCTTTCCTTCTGTCCTCTAGTGCCTTAGGCAGGGGCAAGCCAGCATGGCACATGAACTCTGAGGACAAGGTAGGTGCCCGTGTTTGGCACTCCAGTCACACACCCATCCACCTGCCTCAACCAGCCGTTCCATCTGGTGCTACCTGAACTTTAAAGTTCAAGTTCAAAAGAAGCAAGAATGCTCTTTCCTCCATCCCACCAGCCACGTGGCAAGTACTCAGAGGCACCCAAGGCTGCAACTGCCCTTTAGAAGAGAACATGCCCACCCTGGTGAAAAGTTCTAGGCCACAAGTGCTGACTTGCCAGCATCTTATGGTCGCAGTCTGGTGGGCCCTGCCTTCCAGGGACCTGAGAGGAAACAGTTCTCAAGAGAGACTCTTTCTTGCCAAGGAATCCACAGGAGTCAGTGTGGGGCGAATGCTAGGGGGTTGGCCAGTGTGGCCTGGAAGCTTCAAGACTTTTCTGGAATGTTCTAGAGAGTTCCTTGGAGGAACTTTCATACTTCCTCCCGTAATCTGACATTTCAGGAAGAGAGTCCTGGATGGGGGAGCCAGCATGGAAAGGAAAATGTCCTAATAATATGCTTGTACTTCCAGGAGTGCAAAGCCAGGAGTAAACCCTGAGCATTACCGGGTGTGACTCAAAACGAAAAAAAAAAACTAAAAATAATAATAATAATATGCTTGTCTGCCTCATCATAACAATCAATTCGGGATGGGGGCTGGGAGGTCTCCCTTGAAGAAACAAAGAGCTCAAGGTGGAAAAGTGGACCTTTTCGGACCCATATCGAGAGAATAAAATCAACTCTAAAGCAGGCTACTCTAATGCAAGTGAGAAACAAGCAAGCAAAACGCATGGCAAGAGGGATTCTTCAAAATAATCCATTCTTTGTTTTTATCATGGATTTGGGAGCGACTGAGAAAAGCAATTACTGAGGAAGAAAGAAGGCAGCAAAGAAGAATGGCTAATGAGGTATTTTTGTAAAGCAAACAATAAGAAACCCCTTAACTAAATACTGTATTAAATTTTTTTCTTTCTTATATTTCAAATGATTTATTCAAGGTCATAAAGATGGTAATTAACAGCTCAAAGAAAGCCTATACTTGTTAAATTTTTTTCTTTTTTTAAAATTGTTTTATTGAATCACTTTGAGATAGACCCTTACAAAGCTGTTCATGATTAGATTTCAGTCACACAGTATTCCAACACCCATCCTTTCAACAGTGTACATTTCCTAGCACCAGTGTCCCCAGGTTCCCTTCATCACCCCCACCACTCTCCAGCGCCCCCCCAGCCCAGTCCTCAGCCTACCCCTACTGCCTCCATGACAGGGGCTTTTTCCTCTCTCTCTCTCTCTCTCTCTCTCTCTCTCTCTCTCTCTCTCTCTCTCTCTCTCTCTCTCTCTCTCTCTCTCTCTCTCTCTCTCTCTCTCTCTCTCTCTCTCTCCTCCCTCCCTCCCTCCCTCCCTCCCTCCCTTTCCCCCCTTTCTCTCCCCCACCCTTCTGGGCATTGTGACTCGCAATATTGATAATCTTTCAGTGTCAATATTGCAAAAAAAATTTTTTTAAGTAATCTAAGGACTGGAAAGATGTTACAGCAGGTAGGGCTTTTGCACATGACCCCAAAATTTTTTAGAAAATTTTAAGAGGTGATTTTTAGGAGCGGGATAAATGATACAAGGAGTTAAGGCTCTTAAATACTGCCAATTCTAGTTCCATCCAAGGCACCACATATGAACCTATCAAGAATTGGGCACTGTGAACATTGCCAAGGACATTTCTAGGAGATGTTATAATGCACCTAAAACCTTCAAGGCATAATGCTCAGTGTTCGAGGATTCATCTAGAATGTCCAACTTCTGGGGCCAGAGAGATAGTATAATGGAGGGGTGCTTCCCTGGCACGCAGCTGACCTGGGTTCAATCCCCAACATCCCATATAGACACCCCCACACCCACACCCTAAGCCCACTAGGAGTGATTCCTTAATGCAAAGCCAGCAATCACCCCAGAGCACTGCTGAATGTGCCCCCCCCAATAAAAAACACAAAACGCAAAAAGTAGAATGTCTAACTTCCATTTGGTAAGAACTCTGGAGAAAAGCATAGTACTTCCTTGTCTCTCATTTCTTTAGCATAATTCTCTGCAGATTCCCTAGGAAATTACCCACAGGATTATTCCAGAACATTCCGTCCCAGTAAAGCCTTTGTCTGTGTTGATGCTCATGCGGACATCCTATCTCTCTGTCCCGTCGCTCTTGCTTTCTCCTCAGTTAATTAAGATAAGTCACCGCCAAGGCCCAGGATAGCAGGGCAAGTGCCCCTAATTCGGGCCCTGAACAAGATTAGAACAAATGAGCAGAGAAAGAGCATTTAATTGTGGAGTTACCCTCCGTGGGAGACATCTTTGATTCCCCTGTGCCACGGCCCAGATGTCTCCGTGGGATAATAGATGGCACAGAGAATGCACAAGTGTGACTAAAATTAATGGTGCAGTTATGGGAGAAATCCCAGCTCGCGGAGACCAGTTCTCCCTCCCTGGAGATGTCAAAGACTAAAGCGAACAGACAAGAGTAGAAAAAAAGAGACACTTGGAGTCAGAAGTCTGCATGCTGGAGACACTGAGAGGGCAGGCATCTTCACCCCCACGGGGGCCCTAGTGACAGGGACCAGGTCTAAAGGAGGCCAATATACGAAATCCTGCCTCCATGCCACAGTGCTCCTCAGGGAATCTCTCTGGATTCATGAGGAGCATGCTGGGGACATAGAAGAGACTCACCTAGCACGTGGCCAACCCGAATTCCACCCACCGCCGGCACTGCATCTGGTCCCCTGAACGCAGAGCTAGGATTCACATCTGAACCCCTCCAAGATTGGCTCAAAAATAAAGATGTCGGTGAGGGAATGATATAGCAGCAGGGAGGGCTTTTGTCTTGCATGCAGCCAACCCAGGTTTGATTCCCAGCATCCCATTGGGCCCCCAAGCACGACCAGGAGTAATTCCTGAGCATTGCCGGGTGTGACACAAAAAGCAAAACAAATAAATAAATAAATAATGATTTTAGGGAATCTAAATGAGGAATCCTAACCCCAAGGTTTTCCTTCCCCTCACCCCAGCCATAAATGAACACTCACTTTGGGGCAGAGTCCATGTTTTGGCTATCAGCTAACATTGCAATTAGCAAAGGGACAGAATGATCTTGTCAAATGAGTGCTTTCATACCCTTGGGATAAACACTGAGCAGTGGCATTGCGGAGTTGGGTGCTGGTTCTAGCCTGCATTTTATAAAGTATCTCCACCTCGCTGGCTGTAGACCCTGTGTCAGTTTACATTCTCCCCATCAGTGAACCCCAGGTCCTTTTCACTGAATCCAACCCACCCACTCACCACTACCACCATGTCAAAATTCCCCATCTTTCCAACAGAGACCATTCTTGGGGGTGAAAGGAATCGTTCTTTGTGGGTCAGATTTTCATTCCCTAGGAAATGATCCATGGGACCATTCCAGAGCATTCCGTGCCAGCAAAGTCCTAATAATAATCAACAAAGTCTGAGGTATACTGATAAACCAGGAGTAGCATTCCACATCGCATGGGATATAAAGTAGAAGGCAACTGATCTTGATTATTAAATACACAAGGCTTAACCTGGAACAACATGTTTACAATCTTCTTCTACAAGGGCTTAATGGGTCCATGGTGAGATACAACAATATTCACACACTTTCTTCTAAGGTAATATTTTTTATCACTTTTAGAGAATTATAACAAATAATATAAAATAAATTATTCAGGGTCTGTTATAGGGGTAGGACTGAGGGATGGTTGGGAAAATTGGGAATAATGGTGGTCTGAAGGTACAATGCTGGTGGGATTGTATTGGAAAATTGAATGTAATAAATTATGAATCACTTTATAAAAATTATAAAATTTTATAATAAATTTTATTTACTATTAAAAATAAATAAATGCTATGGGATGCGTTCTCATGGGGCTGTCGGCCCACTCTCTCCAAAAGTGCCCACTCCAGTCCTCAGGCCACTTCCTGGATGGGACTGCTCGTCTGCTGTTTAGCTGTGTGGGTTCTCTCATCTCAATTTTACACGTTCACACACCCTCCCCCTTCCCCTTCACCCCCCATTCTCTTGCAAGTGCCCAGAACTGAAGGCAACAATTCCAAGTCTGATCATATCGGAACCGAGAACTCCAGGGAGAAAGCGCCTCAAGAGATGAAAACGTGGGCAAGGTTGCCCTGGGTTGTCTAAGGCCCATTCCAAGAAAAGTGGGCGACAGACAAGAGCTTGCTAAACATCTGGAGGAAAAGGGACCAGTAGTCTGGTAAACAGCACTGCTTTCCGAAGAAGATCACTGTGAACCGTGACGCTACAAAAATCACAAAGCATCTGAGAAACGGAAACAGTTGAGCCGCACTGAGCTCCTCAGTCACCAATGAGAGCGTCAAAAAGGACTAGTGTCCAGTGTAAAGGAAGCGCCACCGGGCAGGGCAGAGTGGGAGAATGAGCACTAGAAAGTGAGCCAGTGAGCACTGGAGAGCAAGTCAGCAATCTTGGTCAGGCCAAGAAGGAACCTGTCCATTTCTGGCAAATTCTCGCAATTTCTCCAAGTGGATATTCTCCAAGAAGGTCCTTCAGATTCCTGAGAGGACCTGGACACAGGGGCTTCATCTGTGGTAGTGGAGCAATGGAAGCAGAGAAGAGGCAGAGTGCTTTTGTCTGGTGGGTGCGCCAGGGTTAACCCAGCTGTTAAAGACGTCAGGTTAGAATCCACCTCTGTCGCCTTCTAAAGATGAAGTGTCTCGTGAACAATGCAAGTGGCTGGGAGAGAAACGCAGCATAAATCAATTTGCACAAATTAAATGTGCATGCAAATCATGCAGCTCATGAATCGTTGGGGAATCACAAATTAAAACAAGGCAACACCGCTTCACATTTCATAGGACATCGAAGATTCCTCCACGCTGGGCATTTCATTCCCCACTACTGGCCTGGAGGCAGGCCAGCAGGAAAGTTCTGCTCTTGGTGGCTGGGAATACGGAATGGGACCAGGACTTTAGGCTTAGACAGGCTAGCAGCATCTGACAAGGACAGAGTCCTAACCACATGAGACAGCAATTACACGGGGAGGCTTTCATCTCACTGGAGATTTATGATAACACACACACATACACACATACACACACACACACACACACACACACACACACACACACACACACACACACACCCTGCACAGGAATGCTTATAGAAGTTTTCCTCACAATGGCCCTAACTGGAAGCAATCAAGATGTCCTTCAATCAAACATGATGGCCTCTTAGTATCTGTACTGCAAATCATAATGCCCAAAAGTGGAGAGAGAAAGAAAAAAGGTGCCTGTCGCAGAGGTGCGGGGAAGGGGGAATGGGGTGGGGGGTGGCAAAAGGGATTCTGGGAGCATTAGTGATGGAAAATGCACATTGGTGGAGGGATGGGTGCTCAATCATTGCATGACTGAAACTTAATCATGAAAGTTTGTAACTGTATCTCAAGGTGATTCAATCAAAAAAAAAAAAAAATACTGGTTCATGTGCCAGAGAAAGTACAGCAAGTAAGGCACGTGCTTTTCATGTGGCCAATGGATTCAATCCCCGGCATCCCATAAAGTACCCTGAGCACAGCCAGGAGTGACTTCTGAGTGGAGAGTCAGGAATAAGCCCTTAGCACAGTCGGGTGTGGTCCCCAAATCCAAAAAACAAAATCAAAATTTAAAAACCAACCTGGTGGTCAGGCTGAAGAGATAGTATGGGAAATAAAGTGCTTGCCTTGCATGCAGCTGACCCAGATTTGATCCCAAACACTGCATATGGTTCCCGAAGCCACCTGCAGTCACTCCTGAGCAAGCCCAGGACCACGAGGAGTGGTACAACCACTTGTCGAAAAATAAAACAAAAACAACAAACCTGACTCACATTATATATGTCCAACTCATCTATCTGACCCCAGGATACCATCAAGTACTTTCAGAGCTGAAACACATACTCCTGTAAGAAATTTGTCTGTACCAAAAGGAGAGAGAGAACAAAAGGGAATGCCCTGCCACAGAGGTGGGCTGGGGTGGGGGGATGAGAGGGATACTGGGATCATCAGTGGTGGAGAATGGCCACTGGTGGAGGGATGGGCACTTGAGCATTGTATGACTGAAACACAAGCACAAAAATTACAAGTCTGTAAAAAAATTAAATAAATAAAAAATAAAGAACTTGTTTTATTTATTCTTTAAAAAAGAAATGTGTGTTTATATATTCTTGTTGTTTTTGTTCTATACTATGCAGTCATAGATTACTTCAAAAGATAATGAAGTCAGTTTCTTATCTCTTGCATTTAATGTTGACATCAAACATTTGCAACACAGTCAGATTCACTGGCCATGGTCTGAATTCCATCTTGTCTTCCATATCTTTGTTGATTTTTTAAAAAAAATAGATGCACTGTTCCCTCTGTATTTTTAAATTCTGAGGGACCCACTGTTATGTATCAACCATACTTCCAAACTGAAAAGTTTCATTACTATACAAATTCCCATGTGCTGTATCCCCACCTCTACCTCTGGCTGCCCACCCACCACCCCCACCCCCCAACAGTGAGGCAGTTTTTCATCCCTATAATTTCACTTTACCAAACTTAAAAAAAAATAGAATCATTCGGGGCTGGAGCAGTCGGTAAGGTGTTAGCCTTGCACACAGCCGACCTGGGTTTAATCCCCGGCATTCCATATGGTCCCCCAAGCACCACCAGAGGTAATTCCTGAGTGCAGAGTCAGGAGTAATCCCTGAGTATCACCAGGTGGACACAAAAAGGGGGGGGGGGGAAGAATCATGTGATATCTATATATAGTCTGTGGTGTCGGCTTCCTTCACTTAGTAAAATTAACTTAAGTTGCACCCTAATTTGTTTTTCTCTTTTCACTCCTTAGAATGTTGTATTGCATGATGTGCTACAGACTGTTTTGAATCACTGATGAAAAAAAGTTCGTGCTGGTGGAGGATGTGGTGTTGGAATATTGTACATACGAAAGCCCTATCATTTACAATATTACAAATCATGATGCCTAAAATTAAAAATAAATTAAACTAAAACTTTAAAAATAGATAAAAAAAAAAGATGTCCTTAAATGGGTGAGGAGACAGCAAATGGTAATATATTACACAATAGAGCATTGTATGCCGGTACAAAGAAGTTGGCAGTCCAGTCCCACAGGCTGCATCTTGAATGGGCACCACTTAAGAGAAATCAGCCTGCAAAGTTGATGGACTAAGACATTCCAACAACATTTGTCTGAAACAGACAAAGGCAGGGAGCTGTGAGGGGACCAGGAGTAGCCAGGGATGGGGAGGTTTGAGCGGGTAGAGCAAGTGTATCTACAGGGAAGTAAAACTCCTTGTACAATACTCTCTCAGTGGGTCCAGGATCCTCCACACTAATTGAGCCCTTAGAATTTTACAGCACAGAAGATTGAAACGTGCCTGAAAATTTCAGAACAAATATCTGGGAAACATGGGGGTGCAGGATGATATGCAAACGGACAGATGACCACACTGCGTTTGTAATCCATGCACAAAACTGTGCTCCCCAAAGTAGGAGAAAGTGCTGATTTATAGCACCCTGAAAAAAACAAGGCAAACTGGAAAACCTCCTACAAAAGACACCATATACAGACTTGAAATTCTGATTGACTGACTCAACCTTCTGCTCCCAAAGCAGCAGGTCCTGCCAACCAACTCGCAGCTGGCTTTGGCACTGTTGCCAGGGGTTGTTCAGAATCATTCCAAGGCTCCAAGAGTACAGGTGGACTGTCCCAAGAGCAGCTGTGGGAATTTGCAGGATTCTACAGTTCTGCCATCCAGATCCTGTGGTCCCCAATGCTGCCATCTTGGTGGGGCAAGCCTCCAGCAACTCTGCCGAAACATATGAGGGAGAACATAGAGAGATGGAGAGAGACGAACAGGGAGAAGGTGAGGGACAGGGAGAAGGAGAAGAAGGAGGAGGGAGGGAGAGAAGGAGGGAGGGAGGGAAGGAGAGAGGGAGGGAGGGAGGGAGGGAGAGAGAGAGAGAGAGAGAGAGAGAGAGAGAGAGAGAGAGAGAGACCAAACACCCAATCTCTTTCTTTCCTTCTGTGTTGGCACATAGCAAACCATTCCACAAGATGGGGTGATTGTGGGGGTGGGCAGGTTATGGGGGTGCAGTTGGGTAAATAATGTCCCTTTAGATTACTGGGGTGACTGTTTACAGAGGAGCCCAGGGTCCAGCCCCATCTCATCCTCTGTTCTCTTACCTGCCTTAGAGAGATAGAGGCAAAGTGGGCGGAGCCATAGCACAGTGGGGAGGACGCTTGCCTGGCACTCGGCTGACCGAGTTCCATCCCTGGCACTCCACAGGGTCACCTGAGCCCTGCCAGGATTGATCCCTGCTCATAGAGAGCCAAGGGTAAGCCTGGAGCACTACCAGGTGTGACGCCCTCATACCTCCCCCACCAAAAAATATAATTGAAATGGGAGCACAAAAGAGAACTATTGAGATTAGGAGCAGAATAAGGAGGCAAGTCTTGGGGGTGGTGGGTGCTTCTGGGCTCTGACTCTGGGGCCCCTCAAAATGAGCCTTTTTCTCTGGCTGGAGCATGAATGAATAGTGAATGGTCAGCACAGCAGCCAGGTAACATGCTGGACACAGAGAAATATTAAGCAATGCTCTTACTTCACTTATTTTTACTAAGGGATTTTACTAAGGTAGACTCTCTGCAAGCTTCTTTTTCCCCCAGAAAATGTGCAATCTATAGATAAGGACAGCCATTAATATTATACTTGCCACAGTAGATAAAAGAAGGGGGGTAGGAAACTGCTTTAAGAATATGCAATGCCTAGCACAGGCATGTTAAAGGAGAAAAAAAACATTCAAAAATTGTCACACCTTGGTAAAAGGACAAAATGGAGGAAAACTGCTTGACCATAATAATTAAAAGTTATTTATGATTATCTAAAAGCATGTTTGTGATCAAAATGAGCAAGCCACCAGTTCACAGTTATTAAATCACACACATTTCAGAAATTGTACTGACAACTCAAAAAAAAATAAAGCAGCCACAGAGGTTAGGTCTGCTGATAAAAGAGTAATGAAAGTTTTTGGACAGTATGATGTCTGAGTTAGATTACCCAAGCTAAGAAACTGTCCGAACTAATTTAAGTCTGATATGGAGCCTGGTAAAAGTAAGTGCACGCACACATGCACACACCAATTTTCATAGGTTGAAGTCACAATGAAAAACCCTGTTCATAATGGCTGCATAAATATACGACCACAAGAAATGGTCTTAATGAGAAGAATCCATGAGTCAGAGGGATAACTCCACAACATTTTCCTGAAAAACAAACAAATAAATAAAAGAGCCCTGTGACCTGAGATGGGAGATGATATATTTTAAAGCAGCACTAATTTCCTGAAGCTAATAGCATTTCATATAAATGTAATCTAAATCCCCACATCTTTCTTTCTTTCTTTGTTAGCTTCAAAGATTGCTCAAAATGTCATAAGGAAAAAAAGTGTAGAGTAAAATGCAATTTTAAAAATGATTATAATGAAGGTAGGATCATCGGATTTGATTGTAAATGCACATTATAAAAGAATGGAATTAAAAACTGGCAGTGGTGCAGCAAGGCAGATGCAGAAACTGAGAAGAAACACTTTGTAAGGGAGGAAATTTTACCGACTTACCCCCACTGCTTCCCCACCACACACACACACACACACACACACACACACACACACACACACACACACACACACACACAGAGTCGATAACAGAGTTGAAGACAGAAAATAATTGGAAGAAATCGACCTTGAACCAAAATAAACAGGGTCTGCAATCAAGCACACAGATGATACCAAATAAATATGCATTCAATGTAAAAATGTTACAGATAAAATAGAAAACCATGCTGTTTGAAAAAGTAGAAAATTGCATAGTGGAACCATCAAACCCCAGGAGAGGAAAGAAGGAGAAAGGAGGGGAGGGGGAGAAGGAGAAGGAGGAGAAGAAGGAGGAGGAGGAGGAGGAGGAGGAGGAGGAGGATGACGAGGATGAGGACGAGGATGAGGACGAGGACGAGGAGAGCTATTGTGTGTATGCACAACCTCCGGCAAGCATCACCTCTAAAGATGTATGAACAGGGCATAGGATAAGCCCTTTGTCTTGCATGCAACCAACCCCCAGTGTTCTTGGTCAACCATCAGGACTTGATTCACCAAGAGATGCATTAAAGATCCCTACTGTGGGGGGGGAGTGAAACCCCAGCCCCTCACAAACACACACACATTCCTCCAGATCCTCATTCCCGCAAGTTGCCCATGGCACACTGTGGGAAGGTAAGAGAGTTGGCGCTTGCCTCTGGCCTCCTAGTCCTTGTTAGAAAGCCTGAACTGTCTGCTGTGCCCCATGACACAGATGGTCTCAATCATCACCACAATGACTGTTGCCAAGCCATGTCACACAGGGTTCATGCACCATGATCCAGAAACTCTCTCTCAACTTCCACCCGCAGATGGCCTCAGACATTCCGCCAGTCACCCCAGGAGCTTGGGGGGCTGAAATGCTGGCTCGACCTGGGCTCCCCCAGCCCCAGTCGCTCTCAGACTACAAAAAAGGCCAATTTAACGGATGCTTCCATCCAAGTTGCCCATATGTCCCCAGATGCTGTCTTCCTTGGCCCTTCTCCCAAGGAATTGTTCCGCCAAGTCCCCACACACACATAGTATGACAAAGTTGGGACAAACTTGGGTTCACTCACTGTGTTCGCCCACTGCCTGACTCTGGCAGATCACGTGACCTCCTGGACCCCAGACAGGCCCCCCTACACATTTTGGGGGATAGAATGCAGAATTTCTTTGGGGGTTGAGAGATAGGAAAGCTCTCAGGCTCTCAGTAATGCAAGACCCACCATTGGCCCACAGGTCCATAATGAGAAATTTATCTAACCCCTACAAACCTGCTCCCTCCAGCCATTTGGGGTGAGATCTTGCAGCAGGTCTGGTGCGTAGGCATTATTGGCGTTCCCTTTTGCCATTGAGGCTTGAGTTAACACCCATTTAGGGCCTAGATCAAGAGGAGTAACTGCAGTGTCCTCTGAATCCAATGTGGTGGAAAGTGACAGAAGGTCTGCCCTGAAAGTCATGTCTGTGGGGCAAGCAACATGTGGTATGATGCATGAGCATCCACTTGCCCCTTCTGGTGCAGGCATCATCACCAGCAAATGATGGAGTCTGTGAGGCATTTGCGGGCCAGAGTCTGGTGAGGCCAGTTGCCCCACTGGGGAGTCACAAGAAAGGCCCAAAACTCAGCAAGCCAGGTGGATGGGAAGCCAATGATAGACAGGGTCCCTGGAGATGAAGCACAGGAGATAGTTACCATGGCAACCAGCAAAGCCCCAACCCAGCTTCCCCTGGGCAGCAACGGGTGCTTCAAAGATGCCATTCTGAGTGCTAGATGGTCCTAGACAAACTTCCCGGGCCACAAATGATGACACCGCAACTACCCCTAGCCTTAGTCTCCAATTATCGCTTGCTTGCCACCTTCTCTTGCACTGACCCACCAAATGTCTCTAGATTCCTCCCCTTCTCTTGCATTTCCAGCTGTGGTCCTTCACAACATCGCACCCTGAGCATTGTTCACTCAGGAGCAGGACTTTTCTATGTTTGTTCCTTGCTCCCTAATCCCCAGCTGAGAACATGCACATCCTCTGAGTGGAGAAGCAAAGCATGCAGCTGACAGTCCCTTGCCGTCTCTGATGCTGGTACGTGTGACACCGAAAATCTCATGAAATAAGGCTGAATTCCTCCTCTCAAAGGATCCACCATGCTTTAAACAGAGAAATCCATGCTGCCCTCAGTACAATAGCTAAGATATGAAGTCAACCTAGGTGCCCAGTGACAGATGAGTGGATTAAAAAGTTGTAACACATCTGCACATGTATGTTCATCGCAGCACTGTTTACAATAGCCAGAATCTGGAAAAAACCCGAATGCCCCAAAACGGATGACTGGTTGAGGAAACTTTGGTACATCTATACAATGGAATACTATGCAGCTGTTAGAAAAAAAGAAGTCAAGAATTTTGTAGTTAAGTGGATGGGCATGAAAAGTTTCATGCTGAGTGAAATGAGTCAGAAAGAGAGAGACAGACATAGAAAGACTGCACTCATCTATGGTATATAGAATATCAGAGTGGGAGACTAATACCCAAGAACTGTAGAAATAAGTACCAAGAGGTTGACCCCATGGCTTCGAGGCTGGCCTCACGTTCCGGGGAAAGGGCAACTCAGAGAAGCGATCACCAACTACATTGTAGTCGAAGGCCATGTGGGGGAAGGGAGTTGCGGGCTGAATGAGGGCTAGAGACTGAGCACAGCGGCCACTGAACACCTTTATTACAAACCACAACAGCTAATTAGAGAGAGAGAACAGAAGGGAATGCCCTGCCACAGTGGCAGGGTGGGGTGGGGGGGAGATGGGATTGGGGAGGGTGGGAGGGACGCCGGGTTTACGGGTGGTGGAGAATGGGCACTGGTGAAGGGATGGGTTCCCGAACTTTGTATGAGGGAAGTATAAGCACAAAAGTGTATAAATCTGTAACTGTACCCTCACGGTGATTCTCTAATTAAAAATAAATAAATTAGGGGCCGGAGCGGTAGCACAGCGGGTAGGGCGTTTGCCTTGCACGCGGCTGACCCGGGTTCGATCTCCGGCATCCCATATGGTCCCCCAAGCACTGCCAGGAGTAATTCCTGAGTGCAAAGCCAGGAGTAACCCCTGAGCATCGCTGGGTGTGACGCAAAAATAAAATAAAATAAAATAAAATAAATAAATAAATAAATTATAAAATAAATAAATAAATAAATAGCAAAAATGAAAAAAAACAAAAATAAATAAATAAAAATAAAAAGTTGTAACATATACACAATGGACTACCATGCAGCTGCAAGGAATGATGAAATCACGCCATTTGCCACACTCTAGTTGGAACTGGAAGACTTCATGTTGAGTGAAGTAAGCCAGAAGAAGAAAGACAAACACAGGGTGATCTCACTTACCTATGGCTTATTGAATGCTAGAGAAGGAAATATGTTGTAAAGCATGGGGTTGGGGGATGCGTAGATGACCCATGACCCCAGTGTTTAGAAAGGAGGACAGAGAAGGAAAGAAATCAAGGAGGGGAAGAAGAGCACAGGAATCACAGGTTAATCAAGCATCAGGACTTCAGTTATACTGGTGACATGGAAGAATGCTATAGCCATACATACAAAACACAGTCTCACAACACCAAAAAACATGAGATCTAAGCTTCATCCACCAAAACTCCACAATGTGCCTTTCATGAGAGGTGGGGATGGGGTAGGGGTTGAGGTGGGGAGGGACTATGGGGACACTGGTGGAGGGAAGTTGATACTGGTAGTGGGATTGCTATGAAATACTATATGCCTGAAGCACAACTATCAATAGCTTTGTAAATCACAGTTCTTTAATAAAGTAAATTTTTAAAGTCCAGCTTTATCATCTACAAGCTATCCCTATTCATATCAAATCTTTGTCACGGATTATCAGTCCACATTCTTAATAACATCTTAGCTCTGTTACTCTACCACTATGAAAACTCCTACTGATCCTTCAACACCCATCTCATTTATTCCCTTGTGCATAAATGCTGTCTAGCATCCCTCAACAGAATTTGGCCTGTGTGTTCCCAGAGCACTTTACACTTCTTTTTGGCACAGCACTAATCCCATTCACTATAATTACTTAAATTGCTTAAAATTATTTCTTTTCAGGGGCCAGGGAAATAGTAGGGTACCTGCCTTGCATGTAGCCATCCTGGATTTGATTCCTGGCACCCCATAAGTTTCCCCGAACACCACCAGAAGCTATCCCTGAGTGCAGAGCCAGAGGTAAGCCCTGAGCACAGCTGAGGGGAGAAAAATATAAAAATCAATAAAACCAAATAAAATCATTTCTCTTCAGGGCTGGAGAGATAGTACAAGGGTAAAAGTGCCTGTCTTGCAGAGGAATAGAGAGAGAGAGAGAGAGAGAGAGAGAGAGGAAGAAAGAAAGAAAGAAGAAGAAAGAAAGAAAGAAAGAAAGAAAGAAAGAAAGAAAGAAAGAAAGAAAGAAAGAAAGAAAGAAAGAAAGAAAGAAAGAAAGAAAGAAAGAAAGAAGGAAAGAAAGAAGGAAAGAAAGAAAGAAGGAAAGAGGAAAAAAAGTGCCTGCCATAGAGGCAGGGAGAAGGGAAGGAGTTGGAAGGGAAACTGGGGAAGCTGGTGGAGGGATGGGTGTTGGAACACTGTATGACTGAAACCCAATCATGAACAGCTTTGAAATGGGCTATCATCTCACGATGACTCAATTAAAAAAATGTTAACAAAATTAAATTAAATTAAATTAAAACTTCCAAAGTAAATAGATAAAATGAAATTAAAATCCTCAAACAAAAAAAAAAAGGTGCCCGCCTTGTATGTGGCAGACCCTGGTTGACATACTCTCACATGGTCCCCTGAGCATCACCAGAAGTGACCCCTGAGCACAGACTCAAAGTGCCAAGCACTGTTGGGTGTGGCCCCAACAATTTTTTAAAAAACTTTTTTTTTCTAAATATCTTCCTCTCCTCCTAGTCTTTATTACTGTCTCCAGAGCAAGGATCATATTCTGTTTACATTGGTATTGCTCAAGAGTTAGCAAAGTGTTGAAATACCTTAGCATAAAAGACCTGGTTTTCGAAATTAAGTTGTTCGTCACTGCGTGCACGCAGACCAGGTTTGGGGAGTGAGATCAAAATTGGACACAAAATAAACCCGCAGCATCTGCAGAGGAAGAGCCCGGGAAACGCCCTGAAGGTTTTGTAGGCAGGTGGTGGAGTCTTCGCCTGGCATAGTCTTCCCCTTAGGAATGTAACGTTCTGTTTTTAAATGCCTGGAGGGGAGTCCCTCCTTCATGCAAATAAATCATTTCCTCAAAAATAGTCAAGCAGTGTGTCTTACTCTTACCAATCAGCTCCTCTCACCCTGTCTCTAGTCTCTTCACTGCCCGGGTGTTCAATGGTCTTTGTTGATGACTTTTCCCTCTCAACTTAAAGCAGAATTTTCCCCCTTCATCTCCCCTCCCTGCTCGAAGCCTGTACAGGGAGACAGGACCCTGCACATCCCTAAGGAGCAGCCAGAAACAGAGTAGAGGCACTGACCAGCTCCCCTAACTTGGGCACCGAGGCAAAGCCCGAGAATTTAGCTTCACATTCACTCTGGCTGAGTGGGGAGAGATTTTTTAACAGGGTTTGGTGAGCAAAGCAAAGCTTTCAGGAGCACGTGCTTTGCAAGTACTAGGACGTGAGTCCCGCCCATCCCCAGGTCTTCTAGGTCCCCAAATATGAAACTGGGCACCCCACGCCCCTAGACCCCAGTAATACTGCATCTCTGGGACATCGCCAAGAGTAGCCTTCAGGCCCCTGAACGCATGGGTGCAACCCCACCAAGAAAAAGGGGAAAAGTTGAAGAAAGCTGAGACAATTCACTTTCATATTTGATATTTTATATTTAATATTTTCTAACTTAGATTATAATCTAATCGTTACCATTTCTTTCCCATTATTTTTTAGGGAATGTGAATCACTGTCACTGTCATCCCGTAGCTCATTGATTTGCTCAAGCGGGCACCAGTAATGTCTCCATTGTGAGACTTCTTGTTACTGTTTTTGGCATATTGAATTCGCCACAGGTAGCTTGCCAGGCTCTGCCATGCAGACAAGATACTCTCGGTAGCTTGCTGGGCTCTCTAAGAGGGGCAGAGGAATAAAACCCGGGTCAGCCACGTGCAAGATGAATGCCCTACCTGCTGCGCTATAGCTCCAGCCCAGGGAATGTGGATGGTCACTTAAATTCTTTTTTTTTCCCAAAAATATTTAAATATCACCCACAATTTTATTCAACCCAGCAATTTTCTACATCACAGACACTGGAATATATATCTTTTTGGGGGGAGTTGTTGGGGGTTTGGGGGCAGAGTGACTCCCAGGCAGTGGTGGGGGGGGCCAAGGGCCACTTTGGGGAATACTGTGCCAAGTTGGATGGATGGTCCAGGGCTCCCGCCCATGGTGCAGTGATGTTGGGGTGAACCAAGACTAAATGCAGAGGGTGGGGACCACATGCCATGCCTGGGAGGGACCCAACTGGAGGCCTCACGCACCTCACGCATCCTGGCCCCAGATGGGATCATTTTCTACCGGGAGCGTGGCTGCTGTGCTACGCACTAGGGGCACGAATGTTGATCAGAGATCACCCTAAATGCCAGCAACCTCTGGGAGGGGTGGGGTACAGAGCCATAGTGCAAAGGGGAGGGCCCTTGCTTTGCACAAGGCAGCCTCAGTTCCCCTGAGCACAGCCAAGAATGATTTCTGAGCGCAGAGCCAGGAGTAAGCCCCGAGCACCACTAGGTTTGACCCAAAACACAAAATGAAAAAATTTAATTAAAAAAAAAAAAAGTATACACACACACATATTCAGGGACATGGTGAAAATGAGGAGAAAGGGTCCAAATTCCTTTTGTAGGTTAGGGACAAAGTCACATTTAGGGCCTACGTGGCAGGACAACAGAGGGAGGACAGAGGGTGGGGGTGAGTCTGGTCCCCAGTGTCTCACCAGAAGTGATCCCTGAGCACAGAGGCAGGAGCAGCGCGGGGTGTGGCCCCAAATTAAGTGCCATTTAAGGCTCAGCTCTTTCACCATTAAGGTCCCTTTCTGCAAGGCTGGGAATTGCCGAATCAGCGTTGCCCGTGACAAGCTGTTCTAAGCCTGCCCCCTCCCCACGCAATAAAGCAAACTTGAGCAGCACATCACTGCGAACCCCGCACTCCTGAACGGGAGCACCCAGAAAAAGAGTAATGTGGCGCGCTGGGAGAGAACCAATCTCTCTGCTTGGAAGTGCCACAGCTGGGGCCCCAGTGTTCCCCCATCTTTGCCCGAGTTGCAACCTGCATCCAAGCCGAAGTCCCTGCAGTCCCGCGTGAGCATGGCCCACCTGCGATGAAAGCGGGGCGCGCTTCCGCTTTGAGGGGAAAAAGCAACCCCGCGGGGCGAGCTCAGCTTCTGTACCTGTGGCT
The DNA here is from genome assembly GCF_027595985.1 of Sorex araneus. Classification (NCBI taxonomy): domain Eukaryota; kingdom Metazoa; phylum Chordata; class Mammalia; order Eulipotyphla; family Soricidae; genus Sorex; species Sorex araneus. The sequence goes on along the minus strand of NC_073307.1, from coordinate 49,391,894 downwards.
CATTGACCCCCAGGTCCGCCCCTGGCCGCCAGGCTCCACCCACTTGCTCCACTAGCAAATGCTACTGCAGATGCTGGGCCCAACTGAGGACTCCCTGGGTTCAACGCACACTGATAATTGGCGGGGTGTCCTCTGGGAAGGATCGTGCGGCGCTGGGGCCCCATCAGGGAGCAGGAATCGAACTCACAACCTCGGAGATTTAGGTCACAGAGCCAACCACTCCCCACCTCCGCCCCTCAACCTATTAGGAAATGTTTCCTGCCGGGTGACAAAGGGGTCTGATTTGGAGTTAGCATTATTTCCAGGGCCCCAGAGCTAGCACAGAGGTGTTGGCACTTTTTGTGCCTGCAGCTGACACCCCAGCACCCCATAGAGTCCCCAAGCACCACCAGGAGCTATGCCTGAGCGCAGAACTAAGACTCAGCACTGAGTACTGCTGGGGAATGGGGCGCAAAACCAAGCCCCCCAAAATGGGGTGGTTTCTACATCCAACACGTTAAGTTGTACTATTCCAGGCCACGACCAATTAGGGTTCGATCCCCCACATCCCATAGGGTCCCCTGAGCACTGCCAGGAGTGATTCCTGAGTGCAGAGCCAGGAGTAACCCCTGAGTATTGCTGGGTGTGACCCAAAAAGACAATTTTTTTAAGTTGTCCTGTTCCCCAGATGGTCTCACTAGGTGCCTGAACGAGAACCCCGAATTAAGAGAGGCAGCATCATGGGCAGTAGAAGGCCCACTGACGGGCCTGGTGATGCAGGAGGGAGGGTCCTCCTGCATCTGGACATAGATTAGCAGGGTGGGGCATGCTGGGAGGGGGGGGGAGGGAATAAGAAAATAGTTCTCAACCTCACAGGTGTCCCAGACTGATTCTGGTGAAAGATGGACCAGTGCTGGCAGAGGCTCTGGAATTCAGGGAGTAAGGATGTGGTCCCACTAATATGCTGGACCCTGGACGTGTCTCTGTCCTTGGCATCATCCACCTTGTATGCAGGGGAAGCCAAGAAGCACATGCTCATTTTGCTGCATTTCTCTTCCCCAGCAGCCACATTCGTCTCCTTGATGCATTAAGACAGGCCCTGCCCGGTGGCAAACACAACACTTCGTGGCCTTTCCATCCACCAGCTCAGACACCTCAAAAACTCCTCCAGCATTTTTGACCTGGAGTACTTGCTTCCCCCCAACCCCCACCCCCAGACCTTTCCCCTGGGAGACCTGTGCAATGCCCCCCCCCCCACCTTCTAGCTCAATCAGCAGCAGCAACATTGCCAGGTCTATATTCCCACGTTGTAAGTTAAGTTAGGAATAAAGTCACATATAGGGGCCAGGCCATAGGACAGCAGGGAAAGCACGTGTCTTCCACGCAGCCGACCTTGGTTTGACCCTTAGCACCACATCTGGTCCCCAGAACCCCTCCAGGGGTGATCCCTGAAGAGAGAGCCAGGAGTCAGCCCTGAGCACTGCCAGGTGTGGCCCTAAAATGAGTCACATAAGGGTGCTGCTCGGAACTGCTGTCCCAGCAGCCCACTCAAGGTTATCGATGCCAGACACTGTTTCAGAGTCCTGCCCCGGGGTCCGTACCTCTGCCAAGTGCTAAACACTCGGGCCTGATGATTACCGGCCTCCGGGCTGGAACCTCAGAGTCTGTTTGTTTTCCCACTGCCACACACCTGGGCAGGATAGATGGTGATAGCAAAGCCATCAACATTTCTGTTCCTCTACCGAGGGGACTCAAAAGGCTCAAGGAAGATGGACAGGTGAGACCAGCAGCCATTGGGAAGGACTGACTTCACGCTGAAATAATCTATTCTGATCTTAATTGTATGGTGGGACATAGCAGGGGAGGGTGGCTTTTTTTTTTAATTTTAAAACTTAAAAATTTCTTCTTTTCTTTTTTCCTGAGAGGAAAGGGAAGAAGGAGGTGTCTTTGCTTCTGAGAAAAGCCTGTGTGCATTCAACAGACATTTCATTCTTTTATTTTTAAAGTGTAACTTAAAAATCAGAGTTTCAATCTTTACTACAAAGCAGTAACAATTAAAACAGCATGGTACTGGAACAAAGGCAGAGCCGTAGACCAATGGAACAGGGTGGAATACCCTTACACACAACCCCAAATGTATGATCATCTAATCTTTGTTAAGGGAGCAAGAGATGTGAAATGGAGCAAGGAAAGCCTCTTTAACAAATGGTGCTGGCACAACTGGACAACCACATGCAAAAAAATGGGCATAGACCTTGACCTGACACCATGTACAAAAGTCAGATCAAAATGGATTAAAGACCTCAACATTAGACCACAAACCATAAGGTACATTGAAGACAAGGTCGGCAAAACCCTCCACGATATTGAAGATAAAGGTATCTTCAAAGGTGGGTGACACAGAACTAAGCAATCTAGTAAAAACAGAGATCAACAAATGGGACTACATTAAACTAAAAAGCTTTTGCACCGCAAAAGATACAGTGACCAGAACCCAAAGACTATCTACAGAATGGGAAAGGATATTTACACAATACCCATCAGATAAGGGGTTGATATCAATGGTATATAAAGCACTGGTTGAACTCTACAAGAAGAAAACATCCAACCCCATCAAAAAATGGGGCGAAGAAATGAACAGAAACTTTACCAAAGAAGAAATACGAATGGCCAAAAGGCACATGAAAAAGTGCTCTACATCACTAATCATCAGAGAGATGCAGATCAAAACAACCACAAGATACCACCTCACACCACAGAGACTAGCACACATCCAAAAGAACAAAAGCAACCGCTGTTGGAGAGGATGTGGCGAGAAAGGGACCCTTCTACACTGCTGGTGGGAATGCCGACTGGTTCAGCCCTTCTGGAAAACAATATGGACGATTCTCAAAAAATTAGAAATTGAGCTCCCATTTGACCCAGCAATACCACTGCTGGGAATATATCCCAGAGAGGCAAAAAAGTATAATCGAAATGGCATCTGCACATGTATGTTCATCGCAGCACTGTTTACAATAGCCAGAATCTGGAAAAAACCCGAATGCCCTAGAACGGATGACTGGTTGAGGAAACTTTGGTACATCTATACAATGGAATACTATGCAGCTGTTAGAAAAAAGGAGGTCACAAATTTTTTATTTAAGTGGATCGGCATGAAAAGTTTCATGCTAAGTGAAATGAGTCAGAAAGAGAGAGACAGACATAGAAAGATTGCACTCATCTATGACATATAGAATAACAGAGTGGGAGACTAACACCCAAGAATTGTAGAAACAACTACCAGGAGGTTGACTCCATGGCTAGGAGGCTGGCCTCACATTCTGGGGAAAGGGCAACTCAGAGAAGGGATCACCAACTATAATGTAGTCGAAGGCCATGTGGGAGAAGGGAGTTGCGGGCTGAATGAGGGCTAGAGACTGAGCACAGTGGCCACTCAACACCTTTATTGCAAACCACAATAGCTAATTAGAGGGAGAGAACAGAAGGGAATGCCCTGCCACAGTGACAGGGTGGGGTGGGGGGGAGATGGGATTGGGGAGGATGGGAGGGATGCTGAGTTTACTGGTGGTGGAATATGGGCACTGGTGAAGGGATGGGTTCCCGAACTTTGTATGGGGGAAGCATAAGCACAGATGTGTATAAATCCGTAACTGTACCCTCATGGTGATTCATTAATTAAAAATAAATAAATTTATTTTTAAAAAATCAGAGTTTACAAAGTTACTGATAGCTGCATTTTAGGCATGTGATAATTCAATACCAATCCCTTCATCGGTATCAACTTTCCTCCATCAGTGTTCCCAGATTCCCTCCCTACCCCAACCCCCTGCTCCATCCCAGTCTGTCACCTTGACAGGCATTTTCCAAAGCTCCGGTGGTTGCCACTTAGAGCTTCGGGCTTTCACTTCTCAACAGATGTTTCTTAAACACAATGACTTTGGGATGGCGGTGGGAAAGCAGAGGCAAGAGGGGAGAGAAAAATAAATACAGAAATCCTGGTTCAGAGTATCTGGCAACGGCCAAGGAAAGGAAATACAACTCACAGGAGAAAGTGAAGCTGGACAGGGATTAGTAAGAGGAATAAGAGGGAACCTGGGCTGAGGAAGGATTGTCTGTACTGACCTTCGGGCATCAATGAAAGGAGAGACTCTGGGGACAGGGAGAGAGATGCCAGGCTCTTCGCTCGCTGTCCCTGGTGCTGATGCAACACTCAGCTATGGAGTCTTCCCCACTTTTCAATCCAAGAGGGATGAGTTCAATCCCTTGAATTTCAGCATTTACAGGACATGCGCCATTTTGCAAACTGTCTCTTTAAGGAGAGGGGCAGAAACTATGCAAACACAATAAGCCATAGGCACGATGGCCCCCGAGGGTTGGAAGGGGTTTGACTTTGACTTTGACTTTGACCTTGAGGTTTTTCGCTTCCACCTCAGGATGAGCCTTGGGAAGAATGAACAAAACTAATGGTGGGCAGAAAGGAAGATGGGGATTTGCAAGGGCCTCAGATGCTATTTATTTTTAATGCTGGCGGATGCTAGAAACCCAAGGAAGGAAAGTCAGGTTTAAAAATAACCCAGAGCACTCTCACTTGGTTTCCTGTTTCACAGAGTTTCTAAACTTTTCTGCATTGTTTTTCATCTTTTCTTCTGGTATTCATGTTCCCACTGTCTGGATGTCATCAAACTCTCAACCTGCAGGGGAAAAGCTCCAGATGTGGCTAAGAGGTTAAGAGGTTCACATTTGAGGGGCACATTAGCACAGCAGGTAGAGCACTTGCCTTGCACATGGCCAACTGGGATTTGATCCCCAGCATCCTATATGGTCCCCTGAGCCCTGCCAGGAGTGATCTAGGAGTAACCCCTGAGCATTGCTTAGTGTGGCCTAAACACAAAACAAAACGCCAAAAAGGGGTTCAAGTTTGAGGGGTTGGAGTGATAGTATGGGGGAGGAGGGAACTTGCAGGGCTGTGCCCTGCAAGCTGTGCCTTGTATACAGCCAACACAGGTTGGATCCTGGCATTCCATCTGGTCTCCTAAGTATAATTAGAACAACCCCTGAGTACTGCCAGATATCCAGAGAGGGAGGGAGAGAGACAGAGAGAGACAGAGATAGAGACAGAGATAGAGACAGAGAGGTTCAAGTTTGAAGGAATGAAGTGATAGTAGATCAGGTGGGGCAACGCCTTGCAAGCAGCCAACCTGGTTTTAATCCGTGGCACCCCATATGGTTCCCTGAGCATTTCTAGGAATAATTCCTGAGTGCCTTATAACCTACTTCTCCCTCTGGGAGAAACTGGCAAACTACTGGGAGTTTCCTGTCCACATGGGAGAGCCTCGCAAGGTCCCCGTGATGTATTAATATGCTAAAACCAGTAACAAGCTGGGTCTCATTCCCCTGACCCTGAAAGAGCCTCCAGTATGGCATCATTGGAAGGATGAGTAGAGAGAGGCTTCTAAAATCTCAAGGCTTGGACGAATGGAGACGTTACTGAGACCGCTCAAGAAATTCGACGATAAACAGGATGATAATGATGATGATGATGATGGTGGTGGTGATGACGATGAATTCTTGAGTGCAAAGCCAGGAGTAACCCTGAGCACTGCCGGGTATGGTTACCACACATACCAAAAAAAAAAAATTCACCAAATTACTGAGACCAAGTTAATTCCCCCTTATGAAGAGACTCTTAATTCCACCTGCCTCATAAATTTGTCCTGAGAGTTAAAGTAAAGCCCAGAGTGTTTTATAAACCACAGGTACTTATGGCAGTGCAGGGTATTATTAATGAGGATCAGATGTGAGCTTATAAGTACAGTGTTGGGGAGATGCGCCAGGCGCATCTCCCATTACGCATCTCCCATTGACTTCTTGATGCCGCCACCCCTGCTGTGCATCGTGTCCCTAAGGAAACTGTCACCTTGAGGGTGGTTTGGTGGCTCACTACCTTCTCTGGATATCAGATGGGGAAAGACTGGACGGGGGCGGTGGGGGGGTGGCCACGGGGGGTTGGAAGGATTCCCTGGAAGGATGCAAGTTGTCTGACTTCGGGTAGACACTCTTTTGGCTGTGCCCTGCAAGTTGTGGCTTGATCCTTGTCCTAGTCTGGGGGGGACAGGCTGGGAAAAGGAGCCCTTTTTTGCACCCCCAAAAGCTCTAACCACACATAGGCTCAAGGAAAAGTGCCGAGGCAGTCCGCTAAATCAGTGTTCCCACTATGACTTACTGAATCAGGAGAGGTAGAAATTCTCTGAGCTAATGGCAAGTGGAGATGGAACTTTAGAGAAAGCCCCCCACCCTGTACCCACCATATTTAGGTACATCCCCATCCCTGCCTCCATCCATTGACAATTTACAGGTCCCCAGCCTTCTCCTAACACACTCTACAAATATCCAGAATATTCTCAACACACCAGATGTCTGGAGCAAGGATGAGGAAAGCAGGATCGGCCCCAGGGAGGGGTCACCCCATGGCACGCCAAGCCAGCCTGCAAGGGCCCAGGCCCGCGTCTGCAATCTGAGGTCCCCAGGATGGGAGAAAACTGCCAAATCTCTGCCCCCTTCATCAGCATCATTCCTTTCCATAAAGTTCAAGATGGAGTTTTTTGGATGGCTCCAGACTGGGGAAGGAAGAAAGAAGTGTTACAAACCTTGATTTGTCTGTGAGTGGAAGCTACAGCAACTTGGGAGGACACATCCTCAGCTCCCCTTCCCCCAGGTTCTTTCATTAGAGGGGGCAAGAGAACACGTGTTTGTTGCTGCTCCTCATGGGGCAGGGAAATGAGTACCCCAAAAAGCATCAAAAAACAGCTGGGTGGGACCTACAAGGGACATGGAGTTCCGCATGTGTTTCCCTGGCAACCAGCTGGCCGTAAGATACACAAAGTGTGTTTGGAGGCTGTAAACGGGCTTTTGGTGCCAAGAAAGTCAGGAGATATCACAGAGCCTGTTCACCTTTGGCTTCTCTCTCTCTCTCTCTCTCTCTCTACTCTCTCTCTCTCTCTCTTTCTCCTCTCTCTTTTGTTGGAGCAGGCCACACCTTAGCTGGACCTGGGGAAAGTTTGAGGTTGGAAAAGTGGGTGTCGGGGGAGCTGAGGGCAGAGAGTGGCTGTGGGCTGCAGGTTGTGCTTCAGATATCATGTATTCCTCCAGGGGATGAGTTTGGAATCGAGCCATTCCTTTCTTTGCCTCTGGCAGGAGGTGCAAACATCAAAAGCCATACCAAAGTAAGCTATCTGCATCCCCACAGTTAGACTACACCCCAAGTGCATCTTACCAGCTTACTGAGCCGTGCCAGGCATCTCTCCCACTTGGCATTGGAATGTTTCTGTGCTGCCTGTGGCTTGCTGATGAACTTGGAACAGGGGGATTTCCTAGTTAACATGTGACCTCCAAAGTATATCTAGAGCCATTCAGCTTTTATTTTTTGTGGGGGGAGGTGCACACCCACAAGTGCTCATGTATTTATTTATTTATTTATTTATTTATTTATTTATTTATTTATTTTGCTTTCTGTGTCACACCCAGCAATACACAGGGGTTATTCCTGGCTCATGCACTCAGCAATTACTCCTGGCAGTGCTTGGGGACCATATGGGATGCTGGGAATTGAACCCGAGTCGGCCTCGTGCAAGGCAAACACCCTACCTCCTGTGCTATCCTCCAGTCCCAGTGCTCATGTCTTATTCCTGGCTCTGTACTCAGGGATCTATCCTGGCAGTGACTGGGAGACCATCTGGGGTGCTGGGAATCAAACCTAAGTCTGCTGAGTTCAAGGCCAGTGCCTTACTTGCTGTACTATCTAGCCCAAATAGCTGAAGACTCATCTGAGATTTGATGGTCTGAAATTTGACTAGGGTTGGATTGACAATCAATCAAGGAAAGTTGACTGGGGTCTCTTAGTCACCCCACATCTCTGGAAAAAACTGCAGGCCAGTAAATTTAGGTGATGAAACATCCCCGTGTCACCTTTCATTTTTTGCATCAATCTTTATTTGCTTTATTTGCTTTTATTTTATTTGTATGGGGCTGGAGCGATAGCACAGCGGTAGGGCATTACCTTGCACGCCACTGACCCGGGTTCGATTCCTCCACCCTTCTCGGAGAGCCCGGCAAGCTACCGAGAGTATCTCACCCACACACGGCAGAGCCTGTCAAGCTACCATGACATATTCGATATGCCAAAAACAGTAACAACAAGTCTCACAATGGAGACGTTACTGGTGCCCGCTCAAGCAAATCGATGAGCAACAGGATGACAGTGACAGTGACTTTATTTGCAAACAGGGTTCCATACCCGAAGGTGTTACAGAGTCCACAGATAGAGAACTTGAACTTGAATGTCTTCCCAGAAGGTTCCTGCAAACAGAAAAGAGAGCCACACTTAGGTCAAAGAATACCCACACAATTGCTTTTCTTGTATATTCTAAACATGTGGCAACCTCAAATTTACCTTTCTTACCCCAAGAATTTTATCTGCTTGTGATCTATAGCTAGAAATTCCCTGGCATATGGAATCTTGGCTCCATTTGGTTCCAAACTTGCAGCTGCAAGGGGGAGGGGGGAAATGGTGCATGGAGGGAGGAGGGGACCAAAGAGGAGAAAGGGAGAAAGATGGGCCCCGGCTGAACTGTGGAATATGGTCTCTGGGGAAGAGGCCAACCTCACTGGTAGCTTCATGTCTGCAGTAGCCTCTGGGTGAAGGAGCTTCTGAATCCTACACAACATGGTCTTTTAAAGGGGCCATGAAAGGGCTGGAGTAAGGCATTTGCCTTGCCAGAGGCCAGCCCAAGTTCAATCCCCAGGATCCCATAAGATCCCCCGAGCACCACCAGGAGTAATTCCTGAGTGTAGAACCATAAGTAACCCCTGAGCATCTCTGGGTGACCCAAAAATAAAAAATAAAAATAAAGGGGCCATGAAATTTGTTTATAAATGTACAGACATGGAGAGTATCAAGCTGAGTGAAAGAGTCAGGAGGAGAGGGACAGACACAATGATCACACTCATTTGGTGGGATATAAAAATACATAATATAAGGCTAAGACCCAAGAGCAGTAGAAACACGGGCCAGGAGCTTGGTCCATGGTAGGAAGCCCGCCTCAAGTGCTGGGGGAAAGGCAGTTGGGATAAAGAAAGGACTGATATGACAATGATGGTTGGAAGAATAGCTCTGGAAGGGAGATGTGTGCTGAAAGTGGGTAAAGGGGCAAACATGATGGCCTCTTAGTATCTGTATTGTGAACCATCATGCCCAAAAGTAGAGAGAGCAAGTGAGGGGACGATGGGGTGGGGGAGGGTAGAGAGAGTGCCTGGTAGACAGAGAGGCAGATAGGAGGGTAGGAGGGATACTGGGAACAACTTTGGTGGGAAATGTATACTGGTGGAGGGATGGGTGTTAAACATTGTATGACTGAAACCCAATCATGGAAACTTTGTCACTGTGTATCTCATGGTGATTCAATTTTAAAAAATCTAAAAATATAAGTAAATGGGCCAGGGTATACCTACTGGCTTTGTCTTCTCTGGGATAATCAATTCCTGCACATCCGCTGAGCCAGATGCAGACGTCTGCTCCTCGTCAGAGTTTCCTCTGAGTGTGATTTGCGAGCCATCTGCCACAATCACAGAACACCCAGAAGCTGACACTCGGAAGAATAATCATGACAATGCCAGGTTCCAGTTCTGGCTGAAGCCTTGACTCCCTGTGCGGCCTTGGCCATGGGGAGGGGGTGCACGTACTTGTGATGGAGGCCGTTACCACATCTCCCCTCTTGAGCTGTGTACTTTCATGCTTTCTTGTCTAATGCTGGAATGTGTGGAGAAGCTCTCTGCCTTTGGAGAAGCCCGTGTTCCCTCTTGAGCATATTAACTCTCTCACCCTTTGTCCCCATTCTAAATGCCTCCAAATAAAATAAAATATTTCTACTTCACTGCTCGTCTACTCCTGAAATTCTTTTCTGTGAGGCAAGACAAGAACCCGGTAACCCTGGGGAAGGCCTAGGACTGATCTTCTTTCCTGCAAAGAGCAAATCCTCACCCTAACCTTGTCTGTGGCTCCCCGAGGAATCAGGTGATGGGGATCAAATCCCATGCTGAGAAGACCAAAAAAGACGCCAGGTGTGACTTGAAGGTCACCTGGTGGGGGTGGCAGGACTCTAGCCCATGCTCTATGGGAGCTCATCGCAGATTTTATTTGTCAACATCTTCCGAGCTGGTCATGGGTGGCCGAGGCGGATTGGGAGAAAGTGACCGTCTCTCTACTCCCCGCCTCATATAAGCCACCTGTGGAGGCCCACCGACTTCACCTGGGTCCTGATTAAGTCCAACCGGCTGCAGGAGAGAGAGGAAAACAGGGTCCTAGCTGGAAAGCAAATGCCACAGTGGAGCTGAACTTCTGTGTGCAAGTAAACGGAGACAGAGTACAGGCCGTCATTTGGAATATTCAAAAACAGAGAGCGTGTCTCAATCTCTTGCCTGTGTGGTCACTAGATGTACATCCAACGCCATTCTGGAAGCATGGCAGAAGCACCAAGGGATCCTTGGGATCCAGAAGACTTCAGCCCCCACACACCAGATCACACACAGCCTCTTTTTATTTTTATTTATTTTTGGTTTGGGACCACGCCCAGCAGTGCTCAGGGCTAACTTCTCAGTTCTGTGCTCAGAAATTGCTCCTGGTGGGACTCAGGGCAGCCCTATATGGGTGCCAGGAACAGAACTGGGGTCAGCCACGTGCAAGGCAAGAGCCTTACTCCCTGCCTCTCTCTCTCTCTCTCTCTCTGGCATCTTTGCAGCCTCCTGCATCTCAAATTCCTCTCTCTCCCTGCCTCAGTGGGGGCGAAGGTGCCCCGGGGGCGGCTCAGGTCCAAGCTTGCTTCTCAAACAATGGCTCCCAGAGGCATTTGGGCAGAGACTGTGAGCTTTGTACTCAACCGTGCCCGGGCCCCCGCACCCAGGAGGCACCAGCATCTAACAGGCAATCAGAAAATGTTTGCTGAGGAATGAAAGCGCACACGCCTGATTCTCTTTGTCTGCTTGGATCCCTTCACCGTGTTTACAAAGAACCACAACGCCCAGCAAGTGTTCTTCCAAATACCTTTGCAGCTGTGGTTTCCTGTGCACTGGGGCATGCATGTAAATTCCCCAGAAAAAATGAGAGAGACAGAGAGAGAGAGAGAGAGAGAGAGAGACAGAGAGAGAGAGAGACAGAGAGAGAGACAGAGAGAGAGAGAGAGAGAGAGAGAGAGAGAGAGAGAGACAGAGAGAGAGACAGAGACAGAGAGAAGCCACTGATGTGATCCTTAGTTCACAATCTCACCAATCGAGAAAAAGCAGGTGACCCAGGCCCAAAGGAGCACAGATTCCTGCCAACTTCCGAATTCATAAGGTTTGCCCTGGTGGGTTTGGATTCATTGTCGCCTACAGATCTGACATTTTTGAAAAAAGCCTTCAAGCTTCTTTTGCCACACTCCATAGAGCTCAAGATTTACTCTTGGTTCTGTGCTCAGGGATCACCCCTGGCAGGAATGGGGACCCAGAGATCTAACCTGGGTCAGCTTCAGGCAAGGCAAGCACCCCCAAACCCCTTCCTGTGCTCTGTCTCTCCAGCCCTGCCTTTCTTCCTTTGAAATCCTTTATACTAATGTTTTTAATATTTGGGGGAGGCCTCCCAAGCAGTGGAGGGGAGGGGCTGTGATTCTTCGGACACACTCAGAACTGCTCAGGCTGTCATGTGGGGGGGGGGTTGGGGGGAAACGCTATGTTCTGGGGGTGGGAGCACAGGCTGCTGCAGGCAAAGCCCATAATCCAGCCCTCAATCTCTCTGGTCCAAGGCACTGCAGCCATCAACAAGTCCTTTCATTTCTTTTGTTATTTGGGGGGAGGAGCACACCCAGCAATGCTCAGGGCTGACTCCTGGATCTGCGCACAGGGATCACTCCTGGTGGTGCTCAGGAGACCCTATACAGTACCAGGGATCAAACCTTCGTCAGCCACATGGGGGCAAAAGCCCTACTGCTGTACTGTTTTTCCAACTCCTTCCACTCCAGCCCCTCAGACTAAACCCAACAGAAACCACCTCCACAACCACTGAACCTTGAACCAGCCACGCTGGGTGGCTGAGACTGCAGAGGTGGCCCCTGGACCACTGCTCAGGGTGCCCAGTAAGTAACCAAGCAAAGAAAGAAATAAACCTTTCCAGGGGGTTCAACCCAGAGAAACTGTCCAAGAGTCCTGTGTGTGGTTCTAAAGTGCAGAATCTAGGACATTCTCCTATTTAGCCCCAGATGAACAAAAAAAGAGAGAGAAATAAGATTACAGAAAAGTGTGGTGATATGCAGGCAGCAGCATCTTAGCCAATTACTCTTTCCCTCTGGAGTCTCTCTTCTCAAATAATCTATAATTTCAAGTATTAATTACAGCCTGCTTGGAAAATGTGTTTACTCCTTTATTCCACAAACAGTAATTTTACACACCTAAGAATCTAAAGAGGGTGCAATTATTATCTTTTTTTTCAAGTTTGTTGCTTTATATTCAGGTGGTGTTCTTAGTGGCACAGCTGTGTGGGGTGATGCTGACAGTACCAGAAGCCACCCTTGACCATAGTGGGCAGTGCCAGGGATCAAACGGATCAAACTCAGGACCTTGAGTCTACAAGGCAAGTGATCTCCCAGGAATACTTCTTGTCCAGGGAGAGAGTGGGGAGGAGGACAAACTGTCTCTTTTTTTTTTTTTTTTGCTTTTTGGGTCACACCTGGCAATGCACAGGGGTTATTCCTGGCTCTGCACTCAAGCATTACTCCTGGCAGTGCTTGGAGGACCATATGGGATGCTAACCTGGGTCAGCCACGTGCAAGGCAAACGCCCTACCCACTGTGCTATCGCTCCAGCCCCAGACAGACTGACAGACTGTCTTTTAAATATCCACTTACCTTGAGCCAGAGCAATAGTATAGCAGATAAGAGTGTTTGCCTTGCAAGTGGTCAACCGGGATTTGATCTCCGATATCCTATGGGTTGCCCTGAGCCCTGCCAGGAGTGATCTCCAAGCAAAGAGCCATGAGTAAGCCCTGAGTACTGCCAGGTGTGACCCTAAAACTAAAAGAAAAAAGAAAAGAAAACCCACAGACACCAAATTTGCTGACATCTGATATTTGAGCCCCAAACAAACCCAAAACCTTCACTTCCCCAGATAGCCGTTATGTCTATTGTTGGTTTTTTTTTTTATCTGCCACACCCACCAGTGCTCAGGGATTACTCCTGGCTTTATACTCAGGGATCACTCCAAGCAGGCTTGGGGAGCCTTTGGGGTTCCCCGGAATCCAACTCAGGTTTGTCCATGTGCAAGGCAAGTACCCTCCATGCTGAATTTATCCCTCCAGCTTCATTTTAAAGCTGGCACAGACAGCTACCTCAGAATAGGCAAAACTGTCTGCCCAGCTTTTCCAGGTTTATCTTGATGCATTCACATTCTGTAATCCAGCACTGCGGGAGAGAGTCAGGAATATGGATTCAAAAGAAGGTCAGTATTAGCTTTGTAATCTCTGGAGACCCCAATTTCCTTGAGCAGTGAGACTTAAATGGGAAAAAACAATGTCACAAAGCTCCTGTCCATAGGGCCTGAATCTTCATTAGCCTTTATTTTTTATTTTATTTTATTTTATTTTATTTTATTTTATTTTATTTTATTTTTGGGTCATACCCGGCGATGCTCAGGGGTTACTCCTGGCTCTGCACTCAGGAATTACCCCTGGTGGTACTCAGGGGACCATATGGGATGCTGGGAATCAAACCCAGGCCGGCCGCGTGCAAGGCAAACACCCTACCTGCTGTGCTATCACTCCAGCCCCTTCAGTAGCCTTTATTACTTTAAAACAAAAACCCTACTTCCTGGAAAGACCCAGAAACATCAATTTGACAGGCTGAATACAAACTTGAAAATCAGAACCAGACTGAACCCCAAGCAAGCCAAGTTCACCAGATTTCTGTCCTTATCAATGGGTTTCATTTCTCCCCCTCCCCCCTCCTTCTCCAGTATCAGGAGGCTTGGGGTGTAACCAGAGCACTGATGCTATCAGCTGCCCCGCCCCTACTGTCTTGGTGATGGCAAGGGCCAATGGGCCTGCAGCACCCCCTGAAACAGCAGGTACCTGGTTAACCCTGGACAGACCAGGGGGAGTAGAAACCCCAGGAGTTACCCCTCCCTGGGTCCCTGAGATTTGGAAGGAGGGCATGAAATGTGTGAGAGAGGAGGGGGTTGAGGAAACAGTGACATCACCCTCATCAGAAGTGTATCGAGGTGCCTTATAGGCTCTCCCAGGAATGTACATGCCTTCTACAGGAAGCTGAGCAGGACCAGGAGACTCTGTCCCACTCACACCACTGCACCCCTGCCCCCTCGGCCCCTCCAGTGGGGTGATGAGCTTGGGGAGGGACCCCAGAACTGTCAGCTAAGACCATGCATACCGTGTCCTTGCTGCTGGGCCCCCCAATACCGCGTCCTTACCGTTAAGACTGGTGCTCGTGGTTCCTACTAGCCACAGAGCATGCTCAGCAGTTAAACACACTAGAATCTATTAAGGTTTGCATGGAAGGGGTCACAGAGCGTTAATACGTGGGTAAGGCATTTGCCTTCCCTGGCGCTGATCCTGGTTCAAACCCCGGGATCCTATATAGTCTCCCAAGCACCGCCCGGTGTGATTCCTGGGTGCAGAGCCAGGATTAAGACCCGAGCATCTCCATGTGTGCCCACCCCTCTTAAAATATATATTTTTTTTCTTTTGCATTTCCCTAATATTCTAATACCGCTGAGAATTTTCCAACTGTTCATACATTGGGACTTGTATTTCGTCTTTGGTAAAGTGTGGGATATTCAAAACTTTTGTCAATTTTTAAATCAGGTCATCTTATTATGCTTTTAATTTATGGGGTCAGGGAGGGGTGTATCCTGTGGTGCATAGCTCAGTGCCTGGGGGTCATCCCTAGCAGTGCTCAGGAGACCATGTGCATTGCTCAGGATGAAACCAGAGCCTTGTGTATGGAAAGCACTTACTCCAGCCATCGGAGCTGTCTTCCCAGCCCCCTAAGTGTTAATATACTCTGGATATAATCACCTTATTTACTACAGGTTCCATCTATTACTTACCTTTTTCTTTTCTCAACAGCATTTCTTTAGGAAAAAATGTATTAAGCTTTGATAAGATTTGACCTTTTATTTTTTTTGAGCTTTTGTGGGGGGATTGCTCTTTTGTGTTCAAATGATGAGATTTTTGACTGAACCAGGATCACAAAAATTGTTTTAAATTTCAGATTTATTCTCCAGTTTGAGTTAATTTTGTACAGTTTTTTTTTAAGTTTTTATTTTATTGAATCACCGTGAAAAAAATTACAAAGCATTCAGGTTTAAGTCTCAGTCATATAATGATTGGACCCCCATTCCTTCACCAGTGCACATGTTCTACCACCAAGAACCCCAAAGTAACCCCCTCCCACCCAGCCCCCACCTAAGTAGCTGATGATCTTTACTTTATTCTCTCTATACTTTGATTACAATAGAGAACTCACTATTATTGTTTGGAATTTTCCCCCAACAATCAGGCCTGCTGAAAAGGCATCATTTAATAATTTTTTTTCATTGCTGAGAATGAAAACTCTAGGCCGCGCAGTTTTGGATTTCTGATATTTTAGCTCAGTTAACAGTCTAGATGCATTGCTATAAGAAGCCGCTCTGGGTGCCAAAATGGGTTAGTAGACCTCTGGGATCAAAGTCTTTAGGAGCAGAGGGTCCGTTTCGTGCTAGCAGCTCCAGATCTTATCTGGGCCGAGGGCTCGCCGGTAATGCCCGCTTCCCATGATTGCCTATGAGCCACAAAACTGCAAAAACCGTACCTCTGGGTTAGGAGTCTTAGAAGGTAGCTCTCGCCACGTGGATATTGCTGCCGCCGCCATTTTCCCTGCAGAAAAACAGGGTGGAGAGGAAAAATCCATCCTCGGGCAAGCACAGAGATGTAGCCAGCTCACAGTCCAGATGCATTGCTGTAACAAGCCGCTCTGGGTGCCAAAACGGGTTAGAAGTGTACAGTTTGTTTTTTTTTAAGGTGAGGTTTTTTAAAAAAAAAAAAACTGTTTATCATGAACACACACACAGTTTTACAGTATGAGTTTCTGATATTTGAACCCTTTTCTATAAAACTATAAAATGTTTAACTGACCAAAATAAGTTTACTTAAGCTTTAAGCTGAGTCTCTTCCACTTCAGTTTGAAAGGTAGAAATATCTAAACATTTCGGCACCAAATATAGTACAGTGGATGCTCGGCAGCCCAAGCCCTACCAGGTGTGATCCCTGAGTGCAGAGCCAGAAATTCTGAGGATTGCCGAGTGTAGCTCAGAAACAAAATTAAAAAAATCAATATTTAATGATGAGTTTCAATCATTTAAAATTTCTGGATGATCTGGCTCTATTGTGAAACTCATCCAATACATTAAACAGATTTCCAGGTGACTCATACCTGTTAGTGCCAGGGGACCCTGTGGGGTGGCAGCTGAATGCAAGGCAAGTGCCCTTAAGCCCTGGCACTATCCCTCAAGTCCAATAACCACCCCACTACACCCAACATGTGCTCACATCAATACCTAAACCTTCAGAAATTGGAAGTTTCTCTCTATCCACTGACTTTTATTCAAGGTAGTTCTTTGTAATGATTTTTTTTTAATTAGGGGTTTTACCTGAAATTTAATTCTCAAAGAAAAATGAGGATAAATTCTTTTAGATGTAATCACTTTGCTTTTGCCATATACCTATGGAAATGACTGGACCAGAAATACAAATTTATTCTCAAGTGCAGAAATACAAATTTATTCTCTGTCAAATGAGGGGCTTGGGGGGCAGCGAACAGGCCAATTTGTTCCAATTTTCCATTTCTGTGTCCTCAATTCAATTCCATGTTTCAATCCAACGATAACTCTTTGCAGTTTCCTGGAGGTATGGAAATAGGACTGTTCTAAGTCAGACCTTAAAATGATGTCCTTGCCTCTAGGTGGGTGATGCTTTAGTATGCAATGAAGACAAAGGCCTAGAACCGAGAGGCCAGAATATCTCAGGCATCCTTTGGGGGTGAGAAGTCCTGGTTCTTATTCTTTTGTTCATGTCTATTAACATGCAAAGCCCTGGGTGGACAACGTTCAGCAGAGTTCTCTGGTCTTCAGCTCACCTCTGACCTCTGTGATCCTTTGGACAGAGGACTTTGTTAGTGCTGGGGAAAAGTGAATAAATGGGAAAAAAATCCCTTTCCCAACCACCTTGACTGAGGACAGAGGTGTCCTGACTGACAGTAAGATATGGACTGGCTAGCTAAAAATACAAGTCTATAACTCTTCAACAAATACAAGCTTCACATAGCACGATGCCACACACCAGGGCTAGAATAAAGCAGCCATTTGGGTGCCCAAATTTTTTGTCAGTGGCACATCCTGAATACCTATTTCCGGGGCACGGATGGGTCACTCCTGGCCGCGTGCCAGAAATTGACCCCTCAGCCCCTCCTGCACCTCTTTGAGTCTTCTCCCTGGCACTGAATCCCTATGTTGAGGGCCAAATATTTGGGGGAGGGTGGGTATTGGTGCTGGGGGCCCACACAGTGTTAGAGATAGTCCCTTGATAACATCCTCACGGGCCCCAGGATGACACACCTGGTAAGCTGAGGCAATTCCTTGAGGTTCAGCAAGCCCAGCAGCCTCTTCCCACGGTTTACCCCAAATCCTACTTGACCTTCGCAGCCCCCAAACTCAAAAACCTTTATTAGACAAACTAGAGGCTTGACAAAGGTCTCCAGTGTCTGGCAGATGTGCTTCCCAACTTGCAGTAACTATTTTCATTCAGAGTCCTAAGAATAGCTCTGTGCTCCCCATTTCATCCACCTCCAAGCCCCGAAACTCCCTCCCAGAGTGGCCCTGGGGCCCTGGGCCAGACACTGGAGGTGGCAGTTTCCTCTGCTTGCTCAGAACATCAAAGATGGAAAATAAAGCCACTGGAAAATGGGACATGGGCCAGAAGCCACCTGACAGTCTCATCTGTATAGGTACAGACACAATTGGAGAGAACCCATGGTTTTGCGTGCTGGGTGCATGTGTCTAAGCTGGTCATAAGCTCATGTCTAGGGGCTGGGGAGCAGCAGGACGACACAAATTCCCCCCCAAAAATAATTCCAAAATTTTTCTTTGTCATTTCACAACACATACACTCACAGTCCTCTGGGGCTCATGCAAAGCATCTGAGAATCACCCAAGTCCCTCATGGGGCACTCATCAAGGGCCCAACTCTCACCTCTGCCCCACAGTCCTAGGCTTGCCATAAAATTCTTGGGCACAGATATGGCCTAGTCAGAACCACACATGCTCCATTCAGCCCTTCTCTTGGACTCCTTGAACACTGGTGACATTTAAAGATGTGCCAGGGAGACAGTACAGTGGACAAGGTACTTGTCTTGCACATGGTTGACCCTGATTCCATCTCTGGTGCCCTACAGGGTTTGCCCTCGACCCCAGCCCCACCAGGAGTGATCCCTGAGCATAGAGCCAGGACTAAACCCTGAGCTTCACCAGGTGTGCCCCCGAAAACAAAAAATGCAGGAGAGGAGGCAGGTAGGTGCTCAAGGCAAACACATGTCAAATACACAGTTTATTTATTCTGCATCAGGTGATCAGGGGTCAAACTCAGTTCCTCGAGTACTTTGGGCCAATGTGGAACCTTGAATTCTGAAATCTATCTAAACCCAGAAAATGCTCCAACTTTCCTTAGTGGTGACTGACGATGGTCTCGTTAGGGGAAAGGGGGACCTAAAGCAAAGCCACTCACATGTGAGATAACAAGCCAGCCAGTCCCCCTTCTGTCTAGAACCTTTTTCTCTTAGAGCTGCCCAGGCTGTGTGTGCCCTTTTTCAAGTCTCTACCCCTGGCTTCTGACCTAATTAACGCTCCACTGTCCCCTGCATCTGAATTAATTCCAAGTTGGTTTTCATTACTGGGGCCTCGGATCTAGGAGTCAAACTCATTAACTCAAACTCATGCTCCTCCTCGCCCCTTATAACAGCGAGGATATTTGTCTTGCTCCGGTGAGGTTGGGTTTGAGTCCCAAAGCAGATACTGAATTATTGTCCCCCCAATTCCCGGAAAGAAATCCTACATGACTCGTGTTCTACTGAAATCTCCGACATGGCATACTCTCCCCCACCACCCCTTGGTAAAATCACGTGCTTTGTGATGTCACAGATTCTCTCAGAATCTGAATGAGACAGTTATGGGTCTCGGTGGGGGTCAGAAAGAGACGGAATATGTTTCAGAAAAGAGGCAAGAGGGCTCATGCAGGAGCTGCCTACCCAGGCAGGGCTGGGCAGGCAGAAGCTTCAACACCTTCCTTCCATCCCTCAGTCCCCCTGTCTGATCTTTCCAAAAACCTAGAAGCCAGATTCTGCCCAGAGAGGCAGAAATGAAGAGTGACAAGATACTGAACAAGGGGGAGACTCTAGGTGAGTGCCTAGTGGGGGTTACCCTAGCCCTCTGCACCCCTCCCACCAGCCCTGCTTGACTGGCATCTGGGATCCACCAACTTACTCCAACTGCCAGGGCCAACCGGCACATTTCTGTGCCCCCACAAGCATGGCACGAATCCCCTTCTCTTCCTGAATCTTCTCATCTCTCTCTTCCTATCTTCCTTTCAAGCACCTCCCCCAATTCCTCAGCACCCCGACCCCAATGTTGGATTTCTCGTCTTTGCAGAGAGCAGGCATTAGCAGGAATGTGAGCTGGCCCTTTCATGCCCGGCTATTCGTTCCTTTGCATCTAAAGAGACAGTGGGTCCAGTTCAGGTCCCACAGTGCAGTTTTCCCCATGTGGAGCATCTGCAGGCACAGGCCAGGGCATTTTCTAAGGCTTGCCAGAACATCCCCAACAGCCTGGCATAGAGTTAGACCTCGTAGTAGATGCGTCAGCTGGCTCCCTGGAGAGGAGGGCCAACCCCCGAAACCAGCTCTGAACTTGTCATCTCTAGCACCTCTCTTGCGTATCCCAGGGTGTGTGGAATAGAAAGCTTACCAACCCCCTAGCAAGTCTTGGAGGGCCACCCACACCCACCCCCCAGGCAGGCAAAATACCATCAGACATTTGTCAGATACCCTGTCTGATATCCCTCAAACATCCATACACTCCAGATTTGAACATTGAAGGCACATCTCTATGCCCCAGGAAGGGGAGGCACTTGTCCACTGCTCTTCTCTGTTTTGGGGAGGGGGTCACATCAGCAGTGCTCAGGGCTCAAAGATAGCTCAGTGCTCGAGAGCTGTAACCCGAGCCGGGCTGCTGCCTCGTCCTCCTCTGCTGGTCCTCCCCAGTGTCCTGCTGTGCCCAGCTCCTGGGTGCACGTGTCTGGTCACCAGACTTGGGCTGAGAACCTGGAGGAAAGCCAGCCACGCATTGGAGCCACTGTAGTGGGGAAGCGTTCAGGAGTGGCCTGGCTGAACTCAGGCCCTGCGGGCTGGAAGGCCCCGGGGCGGCGGCGGGCAGGCTTGGGGGATCTTCTGAGCCTCTGGTGACTTGGACCTGGAGTGGCAGCCTCGCTGGGAGCTGGCTGGCCTCGCTCTGGGCTGCCGGCCGCGCACCTGCCTGGACCTGGAGTCTCATGGATTGTCACCAGCGCCCCGACTGCACACGCCCTCCAGTAACCCTGCGACACTGTCCCCACGCTTCAGCCTCTCGAACCACGAGATGTGGATCTCAAGGCAGATTTTTCAACGAACCTGGCATTGATGATTCGTGGCCTACATCTGATGATGACTTTGATTTTGAAGCCAAGGTTGTTGTGAGACAACTTCAACAGGAGCTGGCCATGTCAAAGTCTTCTCTGGAGGTCAGATCACTTTACGTGTCTAGCTTAGAGGATGAGAAGAAGTATTTTTCTCATTTTTTCAATTGCAGAAGAAAATTGATGATAAGACCACAAAACTGCAAACTGTATCTTCAAAATCAACATTTGGATGCACAGAATCAAATGCTTCAGCAGAAGTTAATGTCGATAAAAGGAGAAATGCAAAAGGAATGTGACAAACTCGAGAAGGATGTAAAGCAATTGAAACAAGAAGCACAAGCAGCATCACAAGAAAAGTTAGTGCAGCCTGAGCCCTGAATATAAGATCCAACTGTCACACCAAAATTCGCTCTGGCTTTTCAGCATGGCGCATACCTGCCTCCCTCCTGGTGGCCAAGACAGTCACATCCAGGCAGGGCTGGGTGGGCAGAAGCTTCAACACCTTCCCTCCTTCCCTCAGTCCCCCTTTCTGAGCTTTCCAAAAAACAGAAGCCAGATTCTGCCTAGAGAGGCAGAAATAAAGAGTGACAAGATGCTGAGCAAGGGGGACACTCTAGGTGAGTGCCCAGTTCTTCTTGGCCACATCCTCCCTGAAAGAAGAGCAGCCCCTCCCAGCCCCCAGCCCCCCAGTCCGGGACCCACTGCTGCGGTGGGTGCAACAGAGGGTGGAAAGATGAGGAAAAAGTGGGAGAAAAATGGCCCTGGAGGGGTGTGTGTGTGTCTGTGTGTCTGTGTGTCTGTGTCTGTGTGTGTGTTGAGTTGGGGGGGGGGGGGCGAGTTCGTTGCTGTTGTTGCTCTTCCTAGAAACTTCTGAGCCTCTTCAACCATCTCAGTTCCTTCATGTTTTATCTCATTGCAACCTTGTGTGCCAGCTCAGAGACTGCTCCCTGAAGGGCAAGTAGGAGGGAGTCCATTTCACAAGTGGAGAAATTGAGGCTCGCCAAGGCCCAGCTAGTGAGGGAGGTTGGGGCAGGGGGTAAAAGGAAAATCACCTTCTCCCCCAAACACTCGCCTCCCAAATAAGCCCCCAAGTTCCTGCTCTGAGTAGGGAGGGGGGTGGCAGGGAAAGGGCAGAGGAAAAGAAATTTTGACTCCACGACAAATCATGGTGATTCCATAGCCTAAACTTAGGGTCCCTGTTACAGGCCCCCCCTCGTACATCAAACACCAATTCTTAGCTATGGGGGTGGGATGGAGCTTTAGAGCCAGCCACTAGCCCATGAATCTCCCAGCTTCTCCCTGAAATCCCTCTTCTGTCCTCCCCCCTTGCAGTCACACCCTCAAGGAGCTCTTCAAGACTCTGCTCGAAGGCCCCTGCCCACCACTCCTTCTGTCCTATCTCCTTCCAGGCCCCACATTCTCAGGCCCCCACTGAGTCTCCCTGGTATGGGTTGACCCCAGTGGGGGCCATCAGAGGCACTGAGCTTGGTTCTTTGAGGATTTTCTGCTTCAAGGAGTTTTGGGGGCCACCTAAGAAGGTCTGCTGAGACCATCATTCCCTGGACTCCCGCTGGCCCCTGCCTCAGGGGTGTCCCATTTCTGTGCATGGACCTGGGCTCTGGAGCCCCCAGAGGCCTCTGGGCTGAGGAAGACATTCTTGGGGTGACCATTCTATAGTGCTCCAGCCTATCCCTGACTCTCTTTCCCTTTTCAAGGCTCTCTGCTAGCTCCAAAACTACAGACCCACATGGGGTACTGCACCTCCTCACCCCAGACCCAACCTTGGGGACCCTTTGAGGCAAGTGGGCCAAATATTGATGTTGCTCTTCTCAGCATTATTGCCTAGTTTGCTCAGCCGCCACCCAGGCCCCACAGTTCACCCCAGCCCCATTTTTTAAAATCTTTTTGGATCATACCTGGCGATGCACAGGGGCTACTCCTGGCTCTGCACTCAGGAATTACTCCTGGCGGTGCTCAGGGGACTATATGGGATGCTGGGAATTGAACCTGGGTCGGCCGCATGCAAGGCAAATGCCCTACCCGCTGTGCTATCACTCCAGCCCTCCCAGTCCCAATTTTTAGGACATGCCTGACTCTCAGTCTGTCAAGAACATGCCACTCCAAGCCCAGAGTCTCTGTTCATCCTCCTCCTGCCCCCCCCCCGCCAATTCTTGCTTTTCCCCTCTTGTTGCCACCAAATCTCATGAAACTTGCTAGAAACATCCTTAGCACCTTGGTTGTCAACTTGGACAATGGCCTTCACTGGGATGCCCTTCCCAGAGGGAACTCAGAGCCTTGATGTCCAATTCTTCTTCCCAGCACATCATAGTCAGAAAGAAGGTTCCCCAGAATGGGTCTCCAAAGGGTGAGAGCAGCTCTGTTCCCTGGGGCCCCTTCCTGCCTCATCCTCATGCATCTTTGCCTTCCTCATGTTGCCCCTGGGTGAGCACCCTCCAGACCCATGGGGTGAGTGCCTACAATTCACTCATTTCTCTCAGCAGGCTTGAGTACTCTTCCTGAACACCCCCCTTCTTTCAGAGACCCCCCCCCACACACACACACCTCCAACAACACACTCCAAACAAAACTAAAGCTCAGTCATCCATACCAGACAAGCCTGTGTCTTGGGATGGTGTTCAAAGAGACTCCCCTTCCTGGATGCCTCCCCCCCCAGGGGGCAGCCCACCCCACAGAGCCTGTATTCATCCTTGTTCTCCTTTCTTCCTCTTTTTCCTCTTCCTCCTCTTCCTCTTCAGTTTCATCCAGATCTGCAAGGTTCCAGGCCTCCTAACTTGCTCCCACTGCCCTCTCCTGCTAAATTAAGGACCATATAGCAGCTCACAAATCTCTTCATTTTTTTACAAGACACCACTTTTTTTGTTTGGTCTCAAAGGCTTTGAGATCACTCTGGTCTCCTGGAAATGGAAACTGCACAGCGTCTGACTCCCCTGCGTGGGATGCTGTCCTGTGGGCCTGATTATTATTATTTTTTTAATATTTCAAGTATCTAGCTAACACCAGGCCCACAGGCATTCAATGGGTAGATGAGAAGAGAAGCAACAGCGCTCACTTCCCGGAAATGGCCAGAGGCGGCCATGGGGCCAATGACCACTCTGACTATAAGCATCACCAGTCCTGACTGCCAACATCTGTTTTTTATCAAAACAAATCCGTGAGGGGTCCCACTTTCCTGAAAAGAGAGAGAGGACTATAGAAATAAGCTAAGGGGAGAGGGCCAGGGGAAGACTAGCATGTGGGGAGGTGGGGTCAAGTTTCTAACTCCATGTGTGTCCCTATCAGGAGCAAATCCCAGAATTGCATTCTTGGGGGCACCCTCTCAGCTTTAGTTCCCAGCTTGATCCCAACCTGGAGAGGAAGAAGCAAGAGCAACAGTCTGCTGATTGAAAGCTGCTTCAAGGTCCTGACATGGGTACCAGGAACTGTCCAGCATAGCCGGAAGGCTTTTGGTCCCCCACTTGCCTCACTGGGGTCTATCATGGGCCTAAAAACCGGGTCTTTTATCAACTAGAGCATGGTGAATAGAGAAGGTCCATGAAATGAAGGGCAAGAGCTCAGTCTGGCTGGCAGGGTTTGGGCCAGATCTAGGGCACCAACCCCTGAGAATGTTAAGGCTCCAACATTCTGTTGGCAGTTGAGACAAACTGTTAAAGAGCAGGCTCCAGGCCAGGCAGAATTCATAGACCAGAGAAGAAGCTGAGACACCCCAAGAGTGAGCTGAGAGAGGAGAGGAAAGCAGAGGCAATGTTCAGAAGTATCCATGGACATGTGGGGCTCACAGGGGCCTGGGGACCAGAGACAAATGACCGGGTACTTCTTCTGGAGAAAAAGAACATGGTCTAGATGCCAGTTAGGAAGGGAGGACAGGGGGATGTCTAGTTCCCCCACCTGAGTGTTGACTCTTAGTTTTCTGCGAATGAGAGTTGCCCCCGCCCCATGTTCACACCCTATAAACCTAGAAGCATCCTCTCCTCTCTCTCTCTCTCTCTTTTTCTCTTTCTCTCTAATATGCATCAACCATGTCTTTAGATATGGCACCCACTCATGTGTCCTCTCATTCATTCAACAAATACTTATTGAGCACCTTCTTCAGGCTCTAGAGGGTTCAATGATGAACAGAAACACAGCCTCTAAAGGGAGTGGTGAGGGGCTCTGGGGGGCAGTGCAGCTTCCCCGAGAAGCTGGCACTTCTGAGAGAGATTTTAAGGGAACTCATGAAGATGTGGCTCAGACTCAGGTTCAAGGGGCAATGATAATATCTGAAAGATAAGTTAGAATCGCCTCCTTGACACAAGTCGCCGAGGGAGAGAAGAAAGGCAGGGTCTAAGTGGAAGGAACTGCATGAGCAAAGGTGAGGTGAAAGGCCAAGACAACGGCAACCTTGAACCCTAAGCTGGAGAGTGAGCCAAGCCCACTCATGAGCTTGAGGTCACGGCGAATGCTTTTTTTGGTTTTTTAGTTCCTGCTCTGGTCTTGATGTGAAGGCACAAGCCAAAGATGAACTGGGAAAAATTCCAGGCAACTGATGGAACATGTCCAAAACAGGACCCCACCTGGGAGGGTCGCTGGTGAGGCATTGTTCTTAGGAAAGCCATGTAACTGGGCATGCGAGGGCCGTATGACCTTTGTTCTTATGGGACATTCCCATTCACTCCTTTGGTGTCTAGTGTTGAAGGACAAACTCTAGTCATTTCAGGCTCCGGAACTTACCATGGGTTCAACCTTGGCTGGGCCCATACTCCTTTGTTCAGTGTGGTTGGGTATGTGCACTGTCCTGGTTTTCCCAAGTCCCATGTGTATATTGAGATGGAAGTAATGGATTCATGCCCTGCCCTAAGGGAGAATGAAAAAGTTCTGCAAAATTGGGTGCTTTTGACATGAAAGTCACAGAAGAGGGAGGAAGTGGCCCAAAGAAGACTAGAAAATCCTCCTGCCTTCTCTGCTAGCTTAGCAGGCCAGGGTGGAGGCCATCAATCTATTTGGACCCACCAAGACTGAGAACCAGTATTGGAGAGGCCAAATAAAATTCCCTCTTGACTCACCAGCCTTTACCCTCCCCATCTGGGGTGGGAAGGGTACAGAAAGCACAAAACTCAGAAGCACCATTTTGTTTCTGAATCAGTTGACATAATGGAGTCGAGAACTAAAGCTATTCTATGGCGCAGCACTAGCTTAGAGCCAAAGATCTCTGACCAAGAAAGGATTCAACACCAAGCATAGGAGTGTGGGGATGACAAAATGGGGAAGAAGGGTGATAAAGCCGCCATTGCCTGGATGCCACGCTGACCAATGCAGAGCCCTGGAGAACGCCAAGTTGTCCTGGGGACTAGAGATGGGGTGGGGGCAGGCAGGGTGCAGCTGCACTGTGGAGGGTCTGAGGGGTTGGTGAAAGAGGGAGGGAGATGTCTAATGGTTTGGAAAAGAGAATCTGAGAAATGCAGAGGGAACCCTGCTTCCTCCAACTTACTAATCGGTGACATCCCCACCCCACCCCCGGTATGTCCTTCCCTGTCACTTGCCACAGCTGTTTGAGACAAGCTCTCCCAACACCCCCGTGGCCAGCCTTCCACAGTTAAAGTCAGGCACAGCATTGCCCCCCACCCCACTAAGATTCCGACAGCTCACTGCCTCTGTGTGCAACTAGCTGAACCTCGGTCTCTTCCAAGCCCACAGCCCTTTCTCTTCGTTACTCTATGCCCCACACCACTCCAACACATAGTGTACCTTCACATACAAAGCTCTGAGACCCACCCCTCAAAAGTGACCCAAGCCAAGCACTATACAAGGGTTCCCAAGCTGTGGCTAGAAGAAGCTTCACTGGCAATGGACTTGAGTCTGAGGGACAGGAACTGTGATATTCAAGTGAGGGTCTCCTAAGAGACAGAGTCTGGGAAGGACCCCAGGCCCCTTGCAGCCCTGGGAGCCTAGAAGGATCTTCAGGGTTTGGGGGAAGAGCAGGATTGCAGCTTGTCGTTTGCATGGGCTCATCTCACCTCTCTCTGCACCTCCTTTCTCACTCCCTGTCCTTCAGAAGACATGGGGAGGGATGGGAGCTAAACCTCCAGAGAGCCTGTAGCACTGCTGGTAAAAAAAGAGTGGGCAGGGGCGGAAGAGGGAGTATGAAGGTAATTGAGGTGGGGATCAGGGGGAAGGTCTGTTTGCAGGAGAGTATTGTCAGGAGACTGATATGCGTGCGGACACCCCAGAACTGCTTTGGTTTGCAATTTGGGGTGGGGGTGCTCAGAGGATGTTTGCAAAATCCACTAGCTCGGTCCACTTCAAAGAATTTTGGGGGCGCTGCGCTTAGATGTCAGGGACAGTCATCTGGGCCTTAGCTATGGACTGGCTGCCTTCCCGTGGTGAAACGGAGAAGACTGTCACTGGGGAATAGAGGCACGGCTGGGAAGTACATTGTTCACTTCACCTGTCCAAACCCGGGAAGCACACTGGCAGGGGCACGCATTCAAGGGTGCTAAAGTGGGGGCTTGGGGGACAGGGGCTTCTCCAGAGGTCTCAGCATTGTTCTCTCCTGTCCCCCACTCTCTGGGCCAAAGAAGAGCCCATCCAGGGCGTCAAGGAGTTTGTATCCCTACAAACTAGAAAAGGCTCAGCTGCCACCTGGCCCCAGTTTCTAGGGCTGACGACACCCCCCAACCCCACTCTGAGGAGGAATGGATCCCCCACCCCCGGGGCTCCTGGGTCCTCATGCTGGCCTCCTGGGCTCATTCCCAGCCTTCCCAGTCTTCTTTCTGGTTACTTCTAGCTCTTCGGCCCCCAGAATGTGGCTGAGGACGCCCGAGTGCAGGGGAACTAGGGTGGGGGGAGGTTACCGAGGGATCCCGTCAGTGACAACAGAGGTGCTGTTGGTAACTGGAGGTTGGGCAGGAATAGGGATGGAGGGGCAGGAAGGGAAGGGGGGAGAAGAGGCATGGCAGATGACTCCCGTGCCCCAGGTTGATGTCCAATGTCCTCCCAAGTCACACCCTTGCATTGACCCCGTCCTGTCCAAGGCAAGGGAAGGTGAAGGGGCTGATGTGTCTTTTCCTGTGAACTTGACTTTGACAATTGGTCTTGGTCAGGGGGGTGGTAGCGTCCCACCCGGGGCCCAATGCTCATCATCAAACAGTAGCTGAGAGTGCCTGAACTGGGGAGGTGGGGGGCTCTGGAGGTACTACCCAACAGATGAGAAGAGGGTCCCCAGAGTGGGTCTCAGAAGCTGCATTGGTTGGGACCCCCCAAGCCGACCTGCAGGAGGTGAAGGCATCTGACCTTGAGATTCTGGGTTTTCTTGAGCCACACCTGCCATCCCCCCACCCACACTCGAAGCACGCGTCTCTTTGCCCCACTCCCCAGACCCCCCTAGCCCAAACTGCCCTGTGTCAGGGGAGAACTTCATAGATGTTCCCCAGCTCTGGCTTCAAGATCGATCCTGGGTCTCAGCTCAGCCTCTCAATAAGGAAAATTGGGGGCACAGGAGCACCCCAAAGAATTTGAGAAATTCTCAGTCTGTCTGTGCAAGAAGGCTGTGCGTTTGTCCTCTCTGAGCCCAGGTCAGATATTGTTGCCAGAAAGTCAGCCTCTTGTGTTTGACATGTGGGGGGGTGGGCAGGGAGGGGTGATTTGTAGGGTATTGATGGGTTCCAGATTTCCCAACACCCAAACATACTGGCCGGGGTGGGAGTCCACAATCTAGTTGCCCTATTCTTCCTCCTCCAGTGGAGATGTGGGGTGGTGTAATGCTCATGAACATCCCCCAGAACCCTAACACGGGGTTTTTGAAGCAACAAATAGGGGAGCTCTGAACCCCCACATGGAGGGTTTTCAAGACTTTTTCATTACACAGCACTCATTGAGACCTTTCAGGGGGAGAGGGAAAAGGGGGACCAAGGAACCCCAAGTGGGGGTGGGAGGGGAGTGAAGTGAATTCCCCCGCCGACAGCACCCCAAGAAGTTCAGAGTGTTAATTGTGATGAGGCAGGACCAGGGGTGTCTGGGAAGAAGCAGCCACCCCTTTCTGTCTCAGCAGATGAAAATGAGGGCTGGGAGCTTGTGGGGGTCAGGACATGAAGGAACAGGACTGCTGGTGTGGGGAAAACATGGGGCAAGACCCTATATTTTTACCGGTTTGTCTTCTGGTATTCAGAAGGAGCTATGGGCAAAGGTGGGGCTGCTCTTCTAGTTTGGGCCAGTTGGAATATTTTCAATTATTGTGATAGTCAGCCTCTTAGTACCGAAGGACACTTGGGTGGCTGGCCGGAGGGCGGGAGGACAGGGGAGAGAAGGGGGGCAGGTATCACGGGCCCCAGCCCACTTGACACAGGGAGATCCCCCACAGCTTTGTGGATTGGGGCTGGGGGAGGCCCGAGCTTTTGTGCAGAGTATGGGACAGGGCAGAAAGACACTTTCTCTGTCCTTTGGACACAAGGGTTTTGGGGGAACAAATTTACCCAGATGGGTGGTGGAGTACAGCGGGACACGAGGGTTTCTGTGGAGACTGGTAAGTTTCAGGTGCCTTCTTACACACACACACACACACACACACACACACACACACACACACACACACACACACACATCAAAGCTGATCTGTTATGGGCTGGAGTCAACAGCAGTCAAGTTCAAGGTGCTCCCCACCCCGCCCTCTGCCATTCCTAGGATAGGGGAGTGCTCCCTGCCACTGTCCTGGGTGCAGGGAATTCATTCCCCACTCTCACCCCCAGCAAAGGGCCCTGCCTATGGAGTCCCAGGGCTCGCCGTGTGCTGTGAACCCCGCATCTCCCTCGGTGCTGCTGCACCCCACTGCACACGCAGCTACTATGCTGTACTTAACTTAAGCTGCTGCTTAACCCAAGTTTCCAAGGAGCACATATTCCCCCAGGACACCCCTCGGGTCCCCTGCAGGCAACTGTTCCTGTCCTGACACCCACAGGCTAAAGTCTGCAAATGTCAGGTCCACGCTCTGTGGGGTACATGTGTGTGTTGGTGGTGGGGGAGGGTGTTTCCCAGGGCTGCACTAAAACCTTAACCCCCCAGCTTAAGGTTATGTAACCCCCTCTGCCTAATCCAGCAACTCCCAAGAGCCCCCCAAAGTGGCTCAACAACATAGATTTCAGGAAAACGTTTGCCACTCTTGGGCCCGATTTTTCTAGAATGTGAAGGGAAGGCAGGTGGAGAAGGGGCCGCAGCCCAGCCACACGTGTAAGAGGCCTTGAGGGTGACCCTGTCCCCTCAGCTGCCCACACCAAGGCCCCGCTGGCACCCAAAGGAGTACAGTGGGCCGGCCCGGGTGGAAACACTATCACAGAACAGAGAACAGATGCCGGAGACGGAGGCAGGCTGTCTGCACCCCAGTCTGCCCCAGTTGCTGGCGTCTGCATGGACGGGGCACCCTACTCCCCGTACCAGGGCAAGGCCCACCTCCTGCACTTCTCAAATTCTCCAGGATGAGACTCTGAGTCCCCTGGGTGCCAGGTATCCCGACAGCGATGGTCCCTGCAGGAGAGCCAGGCAAGCAAGTCCTCAACGGGCCCTTCTAGATCTGAGGTGACATGATAAGGATTAAGCTGCCTGCTCTGGAGGATTCAGGGAGGCTGAGGGTCCCCAAGGGAAAGGCCTTTGGAAGTGTCCAGGGGAGAAAGCCCTAGGGGGGTTGAGCTTCTGGGGAGTGACAGAATGTGGGGGGACCTGACACCTTCTAGAAATAAGAGAGGTCCCTGGATTGTGTGCCCAGATTTCCCCCATTGAAAACCACCACTCTGTGCCTCAGTTTCCTTTCCTGTAAAGCAAAAGTGGGCCCTGAACTTCCAGGGAGGGCCACAGGGACCCCCTGGCCTCTACATTTTTCTTGTGGCCAGGATTTTGCCCAATCTTGTTGGTGCCCAACCAAATCATGAAGATGAGTCCTTGGATGCTGCCCTGCAAGCAGGAAGCAGAACCAGGACCCCACATTGCACTAAGTAGGCGGAGCCTAAGCTTGAGAGTCTGATTGATACAGAAAAGGCAAAACTGACTCTCTGTGGCCAGCAAGTTTCTGCAGCACAAGGCAGCAGATTCCCCTTCTCACATACCTCACATATCTCTAGCTAGGCTTTGGATGTAAACGTGTTTTCCCAACTATCATAGACCCCAGGTATGAGGAGGTCATGACCTACGTTTTCATTTATGTAACTGACCATGTTTTTCGTTTATGTAAAATGACTATGCTTTGTTACTGTAACTGTTTTCTGTTTTTGTAACTGATTATATTTCGGTTTCTGTAACTATGTTTCATAGTTCATATGTTGTACAAACTGTTGAGTTATTTGGTCTGAGGCGCTGAAACAAGGACCCCGAGAGAAATTAATGTTCATGGAGGATCACAGACTCACTCAGATCTTGTGACCAAGAGCAGCCTTTTCATCCTCATTTTATTTGCTGGCTTATTCTAATTGTCCAGTGAAATTTAACAACGTATTAAGAATATGTAAATTGCTGAATATTGGACTTAATCATCCCTGCCTAGCTATGGGGCTGTGGGATCCCCCCAGCAAAAGGGAACTTCTGCCTTAAAGTCTAAAGTTTTTTCAGGGCTGGGGCAATAGCACAGCGGGTAGGGCGTTTGCCTTGCACGCGGCCGACCCGGGTTCGAATCCCAGCATCCCATATGGTCCCCCGAGCACTGCCAGGAGTAATTCCTGAGTGCATGAGCCAGGAGTAACCCCTGTGCATCGACAGGTATGACCCAAAAAGCAAAAAAAAAAAAAAAAAAAAAAAGTCAAATATTTTTTCTTTGGGGAAGTCATAAACAGGATCACCAATTCCAATTCCACCTTGGGAGACTCATCCTCCAATTGCTCATGGAGTGGGGACCCCGCACACACATACCTGTTTGGAAGGTGCCACAGTTCTTTCAAAACTCATTAGTATCCAAAGTAAAAAAAATGGGGCCCCAGGGGTGGCATTGGGGAAGGAATGGGGCAAAAACCACCCCCAAAGCAGGCGCGCGCACGCGCGCACACACACACACACACACACACACACACACACACACACACACATCTGTCTGAAGCAGAATGCATAGATTCGGGCAGGCGGGAGAAATGCTCAGAAGTGAAACTGCTCTTTCCTCTGGTCCTGGTTTTCTGGTGGGATTCGGGGAGCGAGCCCCCCCAAATCCCAGAGTGCCTAGACCCATGCCCCAAAACAGGCTCCTATACTTTAACTCGGCCCCCTGCTGTGTGGATATATATAGGGGGGGCTTTAAAGTCTGATCCTCTCAACCTCTGCTTTCTGCTTCACATTCCCACACGGGGCCTCCCTAGCTGGCATGCCCACTGCCCCCACTAGACTGTGAGTTCCTTGAGGGCAGGGACAGTGACCCCACCTTGCTCCCTGCACCTGAGCAGATACTGGGTGCTAGGCCCATGCCCCGGCCCCCCACAGACCTCTTCAAAGTAGGGCCGCTGATAATGGGTATCCCTGGAGAAGGACACCCAGGACCACACTGCAAACTGGCCCCAGAGAAGACTCGAGGGGTACTGGGAGGCCTTCAAAGGGGGGCGGGGACTGGGCTTTGGGTGCCGACTGAAAAGGAACTAGAGATGTGGAAAGAAGGCCTTGGGGGACAGGAGGCAAAAATCAGGAGTGAGGGAAGGGGGTCAAGGGTGAGCAGGAGGAAGGATCTTGGGGTGGGGCTCCCCCTTTCCCTGCCTTTAGCACCCCAGGCCTGCACAAGACCCACCTAGGCCTAGGGAAGGGCTACTCAGAATCAGGGCACTGAGGCCCCGATTCTGGAGAAGCTCATGTCTCACGCGGGCTCATGAGAAGAGCTGTGCAAAGCTGGGGAAGGAAGGGGGTTGTGGAAGAAGCAGGAAGGAGGGAATTTCAAGAAGGGGAGCCTGGGAATGGAGCTCCAGGCCTTCAACAGAGGTTTTGAGAGATGCAGGAGGGTGGGAGAGAGGCCATGAGGAAAGGGGTTTGCAGGGATAAAGTGATGAGGTGGCAAAGAGGACTCAGACACTGGCGAAGCGGCCTTCACACTGGGTTGCTCTTTATCGCATGACCACTGAAACTGGAAAGGAAGTTTGAACTTAACTGGGAAATCAAGAAAAGGAGCGAGGGACCCCGAATCTCAACTTCTGTTGTCCAGCCCCTCCCGGACTCGCCAAGACGTGCTGACTCATCTTTAGAGAGAATGACAAGCATAAGAACTTCAAGGACACATTGGCATGCCCTAAGGGGACCCCTTGGGCCTGAGTCACTGCACAGATGGAACATGGTGGGGGGAGGGGTGCAAGCCAGGGTCCTGCATGTCCTTAAGCACAAACCACAGATACAAACCAAAATGCAAACCCTAGGGCACGCAGGACCCCTCCACCTCTAGATGGCACTAGATGGGCCGAGCTCCAAAAGGAAATGGGGAGACCTCCCCCACCCACCCACCCACACACACACACACACACACACACACACTCCCTGCCTCCAGACTTGAGAGTCTGCAGTCTCGGGTAGGAATTGGTACTACTGGTTGCTACCACCCCAACCACCCGGGGCCTGCCCAGACTGTGGGACTATGGCTTCAGCGCAAAATCAGCCGCATCCCCACCTCGCCGCAGGCCACCAAGTTGGACAATAGACCCCAATTGTTGTTGTTGCTCCTCATCGCCACCCCTGGAGCCCCATTTTTTCCAGTGTTGTGAGAACGGAAATAAAGGGGCCCTATAGGGCAGAGGTGCCCTTGGTACCAGCAGCTGGGCTTCGGCAGAGCAGTGTCTCCCTGCCCCCCCCCACCCCTGCCCTGCTTCCCTACAGTATGGGAGAGTGGGGGGGGAGGAAAAACAGAAACCTTTAGAGTCCATCTAGATTCCATTGGCGGGATCTGCCACTTGCTGTGACCCTGTCCACCTGTCCGTCCAGCCTTCTATCCATCCATTGAGAGTCCTTTCAAGAATGAGTTTTAGGGTGCCAAGGCCATGCGGGTCACAGGGAGAATGTTCAGAGCTTTGCTGGTGCTGCGGCAAAGCCTGGGGCTTAGGGTCCAGGAGACAGAGAGCACAGCGCTTGTGGCTTTCTGATATCGGGGTCCAGGCCTCCAGCACCACCCTATCCCTCCCCACCCCACCCCCCACTTGACCAGGAGATGAAAGTAGCATGTCAGGTGCTATTCAAAGAAATATTTCAAAGGAATATTCAAAAAAATCTTCCCAGGTGTTCTGGTTTGGGACAAGCCCGGCATCTGCTATGGGGCTCCTTCGAAGAGTCTTCTTCCTTCTCTTCACACACAAAGGCCCTTCCAGTCTTGACAAGTTCTTTAAGTTCTCCACTCTCCAGGAGGGAAGTCCTGGAGGGAGACATTCATGATGAGGAGTGGGGATGGGGAACAAAGAGAATATAGAGATTGGGGAGGAGGGGAGGGATGCAGGGGAAAGGAGAGGAATATAGTCTAGGAGAACTTCCTCCTCTTTTTTTGTGTGTGATCAAGAACCTCGCTATGGAACCCCAGTTTGACTGCCTTGGAAGGGGACTTTTCGTTTATGGGTTTGTTCATCCCCCCCCACCCAGGTCAGGCACCCTCCTGTGGGCAGCCCAGGGAGAATGTACAAGTCCAAACATGTTTTAAACAAAAATGAATTTGCAAAAACAGCAGTCACGCCCCTTGGCCTCACACTTTCCTGATGGGTCAGCCCCCTTGCCCAAAGAAGGGTCATGAAGGCCCCTCAGACAATACTTTCCAGAGTGCTCTGTATAGTTCAGGGGGTGGGTGACACTAAGTTCGACAGAGGTGAAAAGGGAGGTCTCCTTTGGGGGGTTCCCAGGGGAGCATCTGGGACGCTCTGTCTCCTGTGGGGTGCCGTCTCCTGGGGCTGCCTGCTTGAGGAGGCAGGGTTCTCCCCCTTGTGGGGATTGTCCTTCAAGAATCTTCTGAAGGGGCTGGAGCGATAGCACAGCGGGTAGGGTGTTTGCCTTGCACGTGGCCGGCCGGGTTCGAATCCCAGCATCCCATATGGTCCCCCGAGCACTGCCAGGAGTAATTCCTGAGTGCATGAGCCAGGAGTAACCCCTGTGCATCGCCGAGTGTGACCCAAAAACAAAAAACAAAACAAAACAAAAAAGAATCTTCTGAAGACTTAAAACACTTTAAGGGCCTTGGGGGAGCCTAGTGGGGCAGCTGGGATACAGAATAGTGGGCTCTCTCAGAATCTACCTCCAGTGAGCTGGTATGAGTTTCATCTTGGGGCTCAGAGGTGCTGTCCTTGAACACTCCTATTCTCCCCATTTTACAGATTCTGAAAACTCAGGCTCAGAGGCCCTGGGTAACTTGCACAAGAATATGCAGATCATAAGATCGTAAGAGGGGGCATGAGATTCCAAACCCAGAAGTCCTAAGGGAAACCTCTCTCACCCCACACACCTCTGTTCTCCAGGGAGCTGTCTGAAGTTCATTTGGCGGGCAGGGGTGTGGGGGGGGGGGCGGGGTTCTGCCTGTGGCAGCCAGTGTCTATTTGAAAACTCTCTTCCACCCCCTCCCCAGCACAGCCCCTGACTCCACTACATATCCCTTCACAGAGACAAGATCACGAAAACAACCCTATCAACTGCATCTTTTAGCTCTCCCTGCTTCTCTCCTCACCTGATGGCTCCCCACACCTCCAAACCACCTGCCCCTAAAAAGCACGCTTCCCCTGGAATGCCCCATCCCCTCAAAACCTCAGCTGCAGCCCTTCTTTCTGAGGCAAATGCCTTGTCTAATCCCCAGAACTACCTTCCCTGGTCTCCGACCACCTGTGTGTCCCCAATACACATAACTCCACTTTGTCCGCCTCACCTGTTTCAGAGATGGGGTGAGCATCTTGCAGGAGAGGGGCCCAGCGGACCCAGCGTGGGGGACCCATGCTCTGCATGGGACTCTCTTTGCCATGAATGAAGAGAGATGGGGCTGGACTGTGCACACATTGAAAAGGGGGGTGCACCCCTCCATGGTGCATGGCTCCTGGGAGAAGCAGTCCTAATCACCCCCCTCGGTAATCACTCCACTGATGGCCACCCTGCACTCCTGCTGAGAGCTTGGGCACCCTGTTTGGCTTCCACAGCCTACCTCATCATGCTGAGTTTGAGTGTGCTATAGAGTGTTATCCTTGAAGTAGCCAGCACCTTGGATCTTCGGGGGTCCCTAGGCCTGCAATAAGGAAAAGTCACTCAGATGCCCCTAACTTGGGACCACCGATTATACCTGGGTCCATGCACTGAAATCCAGCACCTCTTACCCCCACCCCCACTCCCAGCAAACTGTCCTTGAAAATGAACCCTAGGGGACACTGCCTGAACCTTAAGTCCCCACCTGGACCTTGTCCACTCTCGAGGGCCGAGTTGTGGGTGCAGGGGTGAGCATGTGTGTGTAAAATCTCCAGATGTCAACCTGGGCTCCAAAAATCTCCCCACCCCCCAATCACCTCCCAAAAAAAGATTAAACAAATTGGGCTAGAGACATTCAGAGGAAGAGTCATGAAGAAATTCCCATAATTCTTGTCCTTCTGTCTTCATCACCCAAACGTTCATTTTCAGTCCCTCAGAAGCCTTTATAAGGTGACCTGACAGCTCAGGGCCAAACCCCCTTGACAATCATTTCTCACCACCTAGATGTAGGGCTGGTGACATCAAGTGTGTGCCCCACCGTGGGTGTGGAGGTGGGGGGCTCAGAAGGGGCAGGGCCATATCTCCTTGCTTCTCACCCCTTTGAGAAAACCAGTTGACACCTCTCTTTCAACCATGAGCCCAAGGTGGTACCCACCTGGCTGGGGGACCTTAGTCCTGAGTCTAAGGTCTTGTGTCCCCACTACAGAGGTTGCTTCCCACATGGCCCACTTCAAGGATTCGAGTGGCATGTCCCACCCGGGCATCTCTCTCTCAATGGCAGAAGCAAAAAGACACCCGTTAAGGGGTGTATGTATGTGTTGGTGAGGGGGCCTCTATCCCCACTTCCATTGCCTGCCACCTAGCAAGTACTCAATAAATGTTTGTTGGCGGGGCTGGAGCGATAGCACAGCGGGTAGGGCGTTTGCCTTGCACGCGGCTGACCCGAGTTCGAATCCCAGCATCCCATATGGTCCCCTGAGCACCGCCAGGGGTAATTCCTGAGTGCAGAGCCAGGAGTAACCCCTGTGCATCGGCAGGTGTGACCCAAAAAGCAAAAAAAAAAAAAAAAATAAATGTTTGTTGGATTAACCAGACAGCCGTACCTCTCTGTGTACTGTAGATACTAATTTGTGATCAGATGCGAGAATTTTATCTTTGCCAGCAGAGCGTGACCTTGCCAAGGTGAGCATAGGAGTGACAACAGAACTGCAGACTCGAAAGAGGAAGGCTGTGTCGGAGAATCTTGAGTTGCAAGGGATGGTTTTCTCTTCCTGTAGTTTTTGGTATAAAACAGTGTTTAAGCTGTGCTCCCTCCACACTCTTAGATCTTCACCTTCCCTGATTTAGTTTTGTTCTGGTAATGTGGCAGCTTTGGGGTGTGGGGAGAAGGGAGGAGAAGGAAATGTATTAGGGAGCCAGGGAAAGGCCAGGAGAAAAATTGTTATTGTTCACGGGGACAAATCTTTGCTCCAGGCACGGCCCTCAACCCAAAGGGATGCCTCCTCGTTTTTTTGTTTTTGTTTTTGTTTTCTGAAAAAGACTAAGAAAACTTTTCTCTATCCCACAAGAAATGCAGCCCCTGCTTCCCTTCTGGGCCCCTGCTCATCTGGGGCATGGCAATTCCAACTCCAGATTCTCCCCATGGCATCAGTGACACCGTGTGCGATTCTGAAACTGAACTACTGTACCGTGGCTCTCTGTACTCCGGTGTTGTGGTACCTGACTCAATCTTGAACATAAAAATTTGTGGTTTAAAATTTAAAAAACAAAACAAAACAAAAAACACATCTGTGGCTTGGCAGATAGGGACCATCTTCTACTGGGATCCTGGTTGATGCCCCCCCCTCCCACACAGACACACCCATCGCCGCTTCCGCTCACTCACTCTGCTGCTGAGTAACTCACTTGGCTTCACTGGGTCTCGGTTTTCTCTTCTGTAAAATGGGGATAATACCGTAGAGGGTGTTAGGGATTCATGCACTGATCTAGTTTTGTAATGAGCATCGTGCAGTGCTTAGAAGCATTTTGCCTAGTACAGAACAAGATACTTCCTTAGGAAAACCCTCTGCCAGGCGAGTATCCAATCCTGAGTTCCTAAAGTTCATTAGATATGAGCGCTGACTTTTATCAAAGAATGCTTGGCATCCCTGATTGGACATAATTCTTGTTTGCTCTGGAGGCATGAATGTTAACTCGGGCATTTCCTAGCATTTTCTCGATCATTTCAAAAGACTGAGATGTTAATGTTTTATGCTTGTTTATCTAAGATTGTGCATCTTTTTTGATAAGTGACATCCTTTTACAGTGTTGTTGATTTCCCCCCCCCAATTATTGGTGGCAGGTGGGCCTCACCTGTTGATGCTAGGGGATCACTCCTGGAGGTTCTTGGGTTGGGCAGAAGTCTTTATGGGGTGCCAGGGTGCTAACCCCAGTTAGCCACATGCAAAGCAAGTAACTTAGCTGCTGGACTATTCTCTGACCTCTTTATCTGATATTTTTTAATCTGATATTTTCTTAACCAAATGGTTTGATCTGAGGCATTACATATGGTTTCCCAAGCATCGCGATTAAGGGCCCCTGCACACCACCAGGTGTGACCTCCCCCAAAAATGGATCCTTCAGGCTGGAGCAATAGTATAGGGGGGAGCACATTTGCCTTGCACACAATGCACACAAGCGACTCGAGTTCAATCCCCCACAACCAACAGGGTCCCCTGAGCCTTCTAGGAGCAATCCCTGAGTGTGGAGCGAGGAGTAAGCCCTTGGTGTGCCCCCCCCCCAAAAAAAAGTATCCAAAAGAAACCTCAGCATGGCCCTCAGCCACATGGAGAGTATTCAGTGTCTGAAGGGGGACATCCCCAAAGTCATTGCAAAAGTTGCCCCAGGTACTCAGCATCTGGCTGCAATGGCTGGTGAAATTCTATGTTTCCAGCTTCTAGCATCCTGAGAAAGAACTCATGGAAGCCAACAGCCCCCTCTCCGGCCCTCGCCCCCTTCCCATCCTCCCACTTCCCCACACACCCCCACCGGTGCCACCTGAGGAAATAAATGAGGCCAGCTCAGCACTTTGGCAGAGAACAGAATTTACACAGCAAACAGCCCTGCTGAAAAAAATCAGCAATATTTGCTTAACAGGAGCGCATTGATTGGAGTCACCGCAGGAGCAAATTGCTCTCCCAGTTCAGGCAGTTTTGCCCCCGCCCCAGAGCAGAAACATTGGCAGAATTATTGAGTATTGATGAAAGCCTCATAGTGGTCTAGAGGCGCCCCATCAGGAAGATTTATCTCAAAAGGGCCCCAGAGCCCCTCATTTCTCTTCTGCACCAAGCCTCTTCAGCGTGATGCATTTAATTCCCAGACAAAGCAAAAACCAAAGAATGAAAGTGCGCGTTATCTATTTTTCTGCTCTCTTCCATCTTCACTGAGAACTGTTCATTGCCACAGTTAATAAAAACGTGCCATCCATGAAAAAAGCAAAGCTCATTGCCCATCATCTTCCGAGGGTTCTCAGAGCGTGCCCAGTTTCAAAGGAAAAACAGAGTAGTGATACCTCCAGAGTGGCAGGTAACACAGGATCCCCTCTTGACAGAGGAGGGAAGACACTAAGGGTAGGGGCTAGAGTGCCCCCAGTTTTCTGGGACCATTGAAGTTAGGTCAGCCGAACTCCATCCAGAACCGACTCACTCCCCACCACCACCCAGCTGCAGAGACAGAGCCAAAATCTGAATGTGAACTTGCCGTCCCCTTATTCGGCCAGTGATAGAAACCCACAGTCCGGGGCCCTCGGTTTGGCCCCTTTCTCCCACCTCTGACCAGCTTTCAGGGGCACCCCAAGCGGGGAGAGAGAGGAGGCCCAGATGTGGAAGAACAATCCCCGCTAATACACCATTGTGAGCCAGTAATTGTTTTCCTTTGCCTTTTACCTTTTCCTAATGCCCAGACAGTTTCTCCCAGTGT
Organism: Sorex araneus; assembly: GCF_027595985.1. NCBI lineage: Eukaryota > Metazoa > Chordata > Mammalia > Eulipotyphla > Soricidae > Sorex > Sorex araneus. The sequence goes on along the minus strand of NC_073307.1, from coordinate 49,352,032 downwards.
GTCTTGAGGCTCTTGTGTCTTTAAAAGACACTTAAAAAAAAAAAAAAAAGCTTCTCAAAGAAATAATGAAGGCTTTTTCATCACCCACACTTAAAACAAATATAGGTTGACCTCGTTTTATCCCTTCTGGGTGGGGAGTTCCTTCTTTCCTGGCACCTTAAAAGGACCCCCAGTCCATTATCCACCCTGCCACCCCCTTTCTCCTGTCTTTCAGCACACAAAGCTCCCCCATTTGTCACCAGAGGAGAAATTGGGCCCTCGTCCAATCAGCACCTAGCAGAGTGAAATAATGCCCCGGTTGGGGCTCTCTGGGCAGTGTCACATGGGGGAGGGGGGAAAATGCCCCTCAAGAAGCACAAGGCCTTTTGCTGTGTCCTGTGGTCACAGGACTGGGGAGGGAGGGGGTCCCAGCAGAGCTGCAGTCACAGAGCATCTATGAACACTGGGACTAAGCAGTTAGTTGCACTGAGGTTCAGGACTGCTGGTCATTCCACCACCTCACCCTCAGGGAATTTTTTTTTTTTAGCTTTTTGGGTCACACCCGGCGAACTGCACTCAGGAATTACCCCCTGGCAGTGCTCAGGGGACCATATGGGATGCTGGGAATCGAACCCGGGTCGGCCACATGCAAGGCAAACGCCCTACCTGCTGTGCTATTTCTCCAGCCCCAAATGCTCAGGGAATCTTTTGGGGACCATATGGGATGCTGGGATCAAACCCAGGTCGGTCATGTGCAAAGCGAGCTCCTTTCTTGCTGGACTATTGCTCCAGCTCTTTTCTTTTCTCACCTTTTTTCCTTCTTCTTTTTGTAGTTTTGGGACCACACCCACGATGTTCAGGGGTTATTCCTGTCCCTGCACCCAGGAATCCCTCCTCACTGTACAGGGAGACCATATGGGATGCTGAAGATCAAACCCAGCCGCATGCAAAGCAAGCGTGTTCCCTGCTGTGCTATTACTCTGGCCCTTTACCTTTTCTTTTCTCTCTTTCCTTTCTTTATTTTTCTCTTTTCTTTCTTGCTTTTTCTTTCTCCCTTTCTTCCTTTTAATCTATTTTCCTTTTCATCTTTTTCTCTTTTTTCTCTTCTTTTCTTCCTTTCATCTCCTTTCCTTTTTTCCTTTTATATTTTTCTTTCTCTGTTCCTTTTTCTTCCTTTTTTCTCTTCCTTTCTTCCCTTCTATTTTTGTTTTTCTTTCTTTCCCTCTTTTTTGAGTTCGTTTGTCTCTTTCTGTCTTTTTTCCTCTTTATATCCCTTTTTTCCTTTCTTTCTTCCCTTCTTCCTTTTCTTTCCCTACCCTCTGCCATCAGATAAAAATGGTTACAAACTAAGATTTACAGCGGGAAAATTATTTTGAAATACTCAACCAACAACATGGTAAAATGATTCAAAGTACATTGGATACTTGCTGTCATGGAGATACCCTGAGCTCAAACTTGTTTTTTACAGGTTCTGAGGCTGGACCCGCAGCTGCCTCTGACTTTGAAGAGTGATACCCCCACCTCAGTGTGGCTTGTGGAAGTGGGGGTTGGAGGGTGGCTGTGTTTCCTTTCTTCCTTGGGAGGGAAAAAAAAGCAAAGTGAACTTGGAATCTATTTGCCAAAATCTGAAAACAAGCCAAAACTCTTTCACTGGGTGATGGGTTAAACAAAGCCTGGAACATTCTTTCAAGGAAACATTCATCAGGAATAAAAGAGGATGGATTATGGGTGCTTGCAACAACTGGGACGAATGTCTGGGGTTTTGTGCTTGGGGCAGGAAATCAGGAAGTCCGTCTCAAAAGGTTCCCAAGTTGGCAAGGTTTTAGTGAAGCAATTCTGTTTAGTAGATAAATGGGCTGGGGGAGATGCACTAGATATGGAGTCAAGGAGCCCAGCCTGCTCCTCGGACCCCAGCACCCTAGCCGTCCCTTCCGGGCCCCCCCACTGCCGCCTAGTGGCCGGCACACCGCCCCAAAGCGCCGCAGCAGCCGTTGTCTCTTCTGGCACAGGTGTGTGCCATTGGGGGGATGGGCGTGGCCCAATCATCAAGGGGCGTGGCCTAAGCAAAAGCGGGCTTGGTCTCTTTTCAGGCCAGCCCCCGCTAACGCGCCCGCAGATATTCTCCTAAGACCATTACCTATGTCATGTCCAAGAGTAACATCCTAGCTATCCATAAACAGTAGGACAATAAAAGAGGACATGAGGAAATGTAAAGACATCCCCTGCTCATGGATTGGAAGAATTAAAATTATCAAAATGGCAATACTCCCCAAAGCATTGTACAAATTCAATGCAATCCCTACAAAGATACCCTTGACATTCTTCAAAGAAATGGAGCAAGCACTCCTGAAATTCATATGGAACACTAAGTACCCATGAATACCTTAGATCAATTCTTGGAAAAAAGAAAAAAAGTACAAAGTACAAAGACAGCCTACAGAATGGGAAAGGATATTTACCCAATACTCATCCGATAAGGGGTTGATATCAAGGATATACAAGGCACTGGTTGAACTCCACAAGAAGAAAACTGCTGACCCGATCAAAAAATAGGGTGATGAAATGAACAGAAACTTCCCCAAAGAAGAAATCTGAATGGCTGAGAGGCACATGAGAAAATGCTTGACATCACTAATCATCAGGGAGATGCAGATCAAAACAACAATGAGATATCATTTTACACCACAGAGACTGGCCCACATCCAAAAAAACAAAAGCAATCGGTGTTGGCATGAATGTGGGGAGAAAGGGACTCTCCTTCACTGCTGGTGGGAATGCCAACTTGTTCAGCCCTTTTGGAAAACTATATGGACGATTCTCAAAAACTTAAAAATTGAGCTCCCATTTGACCCAGCAATACCACTCCTGGGAATATATCCCAGAGAGGCAAAAAGGTATAGTAGAAATGATATTTGCATTTCTATGTTCATTGCAGCACTGTTTACAATATCCACAATCTGGAAAAAACCGGAGTGCCCAAAAACAGATGACTGGTTAAAGAAACTTGGTACATCTACACAATGGAATACTATGCAGGTTTTAGAAAGCATGAAGTCATGAAATTTGTATATAAGTGGATCAATATGGAAAGTATCATGTTAAGTGAAATGAGTCAGAAAGAGACAGACATAGAAAGATTGCACTCATGTGGAATATAATGTAGTAGAGAGGTACGAGCTAGCAATGATGCAACTTCTGGCAGAAATTTCTCTGGACTTAGTTACTAAAATACTTAAATACAGAAATCCAAAACCTCGAGGCCACTATTGTGGCCACACAACTTCATATCTCTTCATTCTCAGCAATGGAAAACATTATCAAATGCTTCCTTTCCAGCAGGTCTGACTTTGGCGCGGCGGGGGGGGGGGGACTCCAAACAATAATAGTGAGTTTTTTGTTGAAATATTGAATGTAATCAAAGTAAAGAGAAAGTAAAGTGAAATTTATCAGCTACACAGGCAGGGTGGGGGGCTGAGGGGCTGAGGTTTACTGTGGTTCTTGGTGGTGGAATATGTGCACTGGTGAAGGGATGGGTGTTTGAGCATTGTGTAACTGAGACTTAAGACTGAAAGCTCTGTAACTTTCCACATGGTGATTCATTAAAAATAAATAAATAAAAAATAAAATAAAATGACTAATAAAACAAAACAAAAAAAAAGAAATGGAGTCAAGGAAAATCGGGGTGTGGGGGGTACAAAGGTTGTTATAACAGCTGGTCAACACTTGTAGGACATTGCTAAAATGTCTTTGAAAGGCGTGCCTGAGAGGGAAGGTAAAATCTGAACAGGATTGTGCATGGGATGAGACCCATTTTGGGTTCTGATCCTATGTCAGGTTGAAATTCAGGCCGCTGGAGGGCTGCTTCTTCCTGCAGACAACTCTTTGTCTCTGAAGTAGCAGCTTCTACTTTAAAGACCAAAAAGTCAGGGCTAGAGCGACAGTACAGTGGGGAGGGTGTTTGTCTGGCATGTGGTTGATACAGGTTCAATCCCCAGCACCCTATGGAGTACCCAAGCCCCTCCAGGAGTTATCCATGAGTGCAGAGCCAGGAGTCACCCTGAGCACTGCCGAGTGTGGCCCAAAAAATAAAAAAAGACAAAAAATGTGTCTTTGTGTGTGTGCGCCTCCGTGTGTGTGTGAGGGGGGAAGAGAGGGGGGAAAAGAGACATGTAGAACAAGAAGCATTAGTATAAAGTGGTGTGTGTGTGTGTGTGTGTGTGTGTGTGTGTGTGTGTGTGTAGAGGATCTTACCCCCTCTATGGCCCACCAATCAAGCCTTTAAGCAGAGGAGGACTCGAGAAAATGCAGAGAGAAACAGGACCAGTTCCCAAACCACAGCATTTTTTGCAAGTTCACTGGCACCAGGGTCCCTGAGTAGCTGCCTCTGTTTTCTTAGCAGAGGTGTTTGCCTTAATAAGGCACCAGCCTGCGACTCCCAGTGTCTCATTCCAAGGAACACCAGCAAAGAGATCTTGGGTTTTGTAAATCCCTGGATTATGGGGAAAAGTCTCTGGGCTCAGATCAGGATCTTTTTCACCAGAAGAAATAGACCAGGCCACCCACGTGGGTGTTTTAGAGAAACTTAACAACACAATGTCCTGGGGAATTCGAGGGAGAGCGGTGAGTTCCTGTGTGTTGGCTGTGGAGCATGTCCAATGTGGAGGGCAAGGACTGAGTCATCTCTCAAATGCGGAGGGGCACGGCGACTTTGCACCTTTTCCCAGGAGACGTGGAGCTTCACGGGAGTTGTGTGTGGAAGGACGTAGGGAGGTTCTGTTCTGATTGCCTTCTGTGAAATGAAACCTAGGCTGGGCATTCACTTCCCCATGGCTGTTCATTGTTTTCATGCAGCACCAGGAACATGGGAAAGGACATCAAGCCCCAGTCCAGAGCAAGGTTGTCCCCCCCATGAGATGTCAGGCAAACTGGAGAGACGCATTTAGACTTTCATGCTTAGGGTTGGGGTGTGATCTCTCTCTGTAGCTTTGGGGTTCCTTGGTGGGTGGGGGAGGGAGAAAGGGAAGAAAGGAAGAAAGGGAGAGAGGGAGGATAGGGAAAGTGCCCTGCTCTCCTATTGAGGAAGGGGCTGGTCCCTGAAGTCTCAGCCACCATCATTGTCTCACTGTGGCCTCCAGTTCTGTCTCCCTGCCAGACCCCTCTCCGCCCCCCCCCAAACACAGAGTCAGAGGCTCCCCAATTCTGAGGTTTAGGACCATAAAGACCCACAGTTCAGCCCAGGCCCCTTTGTTCTCCGGCCCCTTTGTCCCACAGCCCTCTCCCCTCTCAAAGCATTCCCAGCAGTGCCCAGGGCCTGGCCCTCTGTGGGTCCAGTTCCCACGGGCTTCCCCAGGAGATTCAAAGCTGTGTTGGCACCCAGGAGCCAGCCATGAAGGGCAGCGGCGCTGGGCAGGGGGCACAGAGAAGAGGGCAGCCCGTCAACTCAGTTGCTGCAGTGACAGAAAGGTCCTACAGGAAGACGCCTGGGATGGCATTCTTAACCCTCTGGCCCGTTGTTATGGATACCGGGGGTCGAGAATGAGCTTTCTGGGCACTTCACACACGGGGGCCTTTGTCACTAGCTTGGCCTGTGCAATTGCCCTGTTGGGGACATTCTGCTCCAAGTATCCTGGAATCGGGACTAACAGGACATCTCCTGGAAAGGGGACACAGCCCGTGACAGGCCCCATGGACTGCACAAAGACCTTCTCTCTGGGGAAGGTTGGCTTGGCAGCCCGACACCCTGACTCCTCTGCTCCATGTCTGCTGCAGCTTGCAAGACCAAGACATCCCAGCACCTTCCTGCCTTTTGAACCCCGAAACCACCCAATATGCCTAGGGAGGGGCATCCAGCTTTACAGGCCCCCCACACCTTTGTTGATCCCTAGCTGACCTCAATCAGGGCACGCCCGTGATCTTACCTTCATAAGCACATTCATCAGACATGGACATACTCATTCTCACAAGCCTCCACACACTCACAGCTCACACACTAACATGTCACACAAACATTCACTCGCACATACATTTATACCTACTAACATTCACTCAAAAGGGCACTCACATACACTCACACATACAAACGTACACACACACACACATACGCATGTACCAACTTGCCCTCACACACAAACGCTTATTCACACCAACATTCGCACTCATACATTCACACCAACATTCATGCTAACACACATTCACACACACCAACACACACAACTTCCACTCACACACATTTATTCATATCAACATTCATGCTCACAAGGGTATTAACACCAACACATTCACACACACCAACTTTCACATTTATTCATACCAACATTCATACACATTCACACCAACATTCACACGAACACACGCACACCGACTTTCACTCTCACACACATTTATACTTATCAAAATTCACGCTCACTTTCACTCACACCCATTCACTTTCACTCACACACATTCCCACTTACCAACCTGCAACTTTCAGGACAAAGACAGTATATCAGTCTCCTGTCTTCTGCACCCCCAAACAGTCCAACATTCACACACCAAAATTCACACTCACACACATGCCAACTTTTACTCACATTCCCACTTACCAATATTCACAAACACATACACCAACATTCACACTCCCACATGCACACACGCGTGCACACACACACACACACACACACACACATACACACACACACAAGCATCCATTCTCATACAATTGGACCCTCAAGATTAAAACTACAGTAACGGGGAGATTCTTCAATGCCCCCAAGAGATGCAGAATCTCACCAGGCCTCCTATTGCCTTCAGTGCCCCACAAAGCCAAATATCCTAGAGATATAAGTTCTAGAATAGAACTTAGAGATAACCTAGAGATAGAATGTTCTAGAGACTAAATGTCCTGGGATAGAATACGATGTGCTAGAATACGATGCATCTGGGCATAGAAGTGATCCACCCCGGGCCTCAGACTGCTGAGACTATGGCCATTAAATGCACACCCTAGCCTACTTGGCTGAGTGTCTGAGTTGCAGCCCATCTTGCTTCCACACAGGGGTACCGTGTCCCATCACGTGGGCCACCTAGAGCGTCTGGCCGCCATCTCAGCCTCCCTGTGTCTGATGAGCCCCGATAAGAGCAAAGACCTCCTGGGTGCCTGCGGGCGCTGGTCTCCAGGAACTCCAGGTAATCCAAATTGAGTTCAAGCCCCCATCTACTTTGCTCTGTGCCGATGCTCTATTTTCCTGTCATTGCAGCTGAATTTCTTTTCTGTTTTGAATGATTATTCGGTATGAGATCAGAGATCAGATAATATCTCATGTGGCCAACTTAAAGGATTTTGTTAATCCCAAAGAAAAATTACTTCTATTTTTTCCCCAGAACAAAATAAAAAAAAAAAAAAAAAAAGGAAAACAGGAGGAGATTACATGAGCCTCTCAATGATAGCCCCGAAAGAGCGTTTTCTCTACAGACTGGTTCGAGGAAGGGCAAAGGACCACGAAGCCACACAGAACCACACAGCCATGAAATCAGAGTGTGACAGGGAGCCAATTTCCAGCCCAGGAGGTCTGGATCAAATGCAACGGCTTGTGCCGCTAGGATAAACAAGCTGGGTTTCTCACCCTCTCCTAGAATTGTCTTCTTTCTGGAGGTCTTTATGTTGAGACCAGGCGAAAAACAGTCAATGTACATAACCCAAGACACACAGACAGTGGGTCGAGGGCCCTGAGTTAGAACCCAACTGTGGGGCATGGAGGTTCGGTGTTCTCCCTATAGTCCTGCACTCCAGGGCTTCTCACCCCTGATGAGAAGGTCCTGGGTGCCCTGCACACACACACACACACACACACACACCTGGCCAACAACAATCCCATAGGATCTCAGCTGGTGGCGATGCGTTAGCATGGAAAGTGGTAGGTGTGGATCACTTCTAGCCCTAGGGAGCACTCCAGGGTAGGTTCTAGGGATGAATCAGAGGTGTGGGCAGGACAGAGCACTTGGCAGTCACACCCCCACCCCCAACGCAGGCCTGTAGCCCTAGGAGCCTGCCCATGTGACAAATGTTCCGAGATACCTCACTTCCCCGCCACCTTTTCTGTCTTCTGCATGGCCCGATACATGTGCCCCATACCAGATGGAACCTCAGAACACTGTTCAAGGGACAGCTGAAAGAAAAGTGTGGCGGCACACTCCCTTTTCTCTTCCGCTGCCCAGAGTAGCCCCTCACTCAGTGGGGATGTACCCTAATCCCAAATGTTGGTTGGATGGCCATCTGTGTTTTGACAACCCTCACCCTCCCTGGCCCCTGGCATGGGGCCCTCAGCTCAGAGACAACTGTGGGTCAGGTCCTGTCCATAAGAAAGCACCCTGCATGTCTACTTCAGCCCTAAAAGTCCACCAGGCTCAGCCCCTTCTCCCCTTACTCCCTCACGAGCTTTGTTCTTAATCTTTGCCACAGCAGAGAAAGCAAGTGACAGGTCCCTGCATTTGCATTGCTTATTTAATGACTAGCAGAATATTTTTGCATTTCAATCTCCTTCTGGGATATATTTTGGTGTTTGAAGTGAGGAAGGGCTCCAGCTTGATTTCTCCCCTGCCCCCCAAGATCCGAAATCATTTTTTCAGCCTTCACCCAGAACTGGCGCATGAGTGTTGGTGAAAATGCTGTTTATACAAAGAATTGGCTTTGCACCCAAGAGGAACAGGCTGCCCAGACATTTTGGTTTTACTCATTTTTCAGTCCCTGGTTATTTTTCTTTTATTTCCATCGCCTCAGTAGCCTGTATACCTGAGATATATATTTATTTGCCAAATTCTTTCCAAAGCCTAGCAAGGGAAACTTTGAGATATGTATAATCAACAGGCTAAGCAGGAACTAATAACATTTCATCATAACAGATACCAATCAGGCAACCGCTCATCACTGGAATCTCCCAATCAAACTTGGCCGTTGCTGAGGCTGAAGGGATAGTAGAGGTGGCCTGAAGGTACTCACTTTACATGCAGCTAACTCTGATTCAATCCCCAGTACTGCTCATGGTCCCCAGAGCACGGCCAGGAGTGATCCCTGAGCACAGAGTCAGGAGTCAGCCCTGAGTACTGCCAAGTTGGGCCCTCTCCCCAAAAAATTTTCATCATAAAGGGCCTACACATTTCTGGGTAACAATACGCCCCCTGGGAATTAAGTGTGTTTTGTGGACCACTGAAACTTCCCCCCCTCTACCCCTCCCCATAATATCTTCCAGCTAGGGTTCTGCTATTTGTTTATGACAAGATATTTGGGGGAATGGCTTTTTTAAGTGATAAAGGTGAATGAATGTTATCTACTCAATTACAGCATCAAATGGCAAGTTGTTGGGGCCCCAAATGAAATGGCGCAATAGTAACAGTCCCACACCCTTGGATTATTTTTACACGTGCCCCAGTTCTTGAATGAAGTGTCCTAGCCTCTAGTTTTGCATCCGTACCAGCTGGCATCTGTGTTTACAACTTGCTGGTTTGTGCCATCAATGAGAAGTTTTAAAATTAAGGTTAAGCTTTATAAAATTAGAAGATATTTTCCCACCCTTTTTTTTTCCCAGTTCAGAAACGAACTCTTCTTTAAGTGTTGAAAATAGCTCAACAGAAGTTTGTCTCGCACATGGGTAAATTTTACAAGAAATTCCTGGACTATTTTCACATTTCACATTGATTTGCTTGAGGCTTTTTACTCTCGGATTGACTTTGAATTTTCCCAATAAAATATTCATGTCATGGAAACATTTCATTTCTCTGCTATGTTTATTCTTATCACTTAAAAACCCACTCAAAATCCATGATTATAATCACTTAATACTTTTTTTAATTTCAGGGTGTTTTTCCCCCTGAAGTCTTCCATAAACTTGATCAGAAAACCAAAATAGTTTAGTTGATTATATTAATAAGGTCTTCTGTTTTCAACATAAAAGATCCTTGGATTAATTAAAATATATTTTCCACTTTTTTGTTTATTTGGGGGCCACTCCAAGCAGTGCTCAGGGCTTAATCCTGGCTCTGCACTCAGGAATCACTTCTGGCAGTGCTGGGGGACCATATGAGATTTCAGGGATTGAACCCGGGTCAGCCCCATGCAAGGCAATTGCCCTACCTGCTGTACTTTATCCCTCCAGTTTCTTAATTTTCTATTTGCTCCATTGGCCTATGCCTATGGCCTCTTGTTGGGACAGGTTTGGCCTATTGTAATGGTGAATGTCCCCTCCTCTGACCTCATGCGCCCCAAGCCTCAATCAGTCACCAAGATTTGTTGAACTCAAATGTGGGCTGCTTGTGAGGGTTTAAGAGGTGTTTGGGCATGTCTGGGAACCTAGATCTCCCTTCAGCGCCTGTCTCCAGGAGGCCTATCTTGTGTCCTAAAGATAATTAGAAGTGTGCCCGTGCATGGGGCCAGACAAGCTGCTGGTCATTTGCAGGGGAGGAAATAATTATTCTGACAATTAGACCTAGCGAAGTAAGCTCCTCCTCCAAGAGGACAAGGAGGCCTGTGGCCCTGCCTACCTCACCTCTTAACAGCTTAATTAATTTGCACACTAGTGAAACCACCAAATCCCTATTAGCAGCCACCTGTTAATAAAGTGAGAAATAAGATTCATGGGGGAGGAAGGTCTCCCCCAGGTCCTGAGAGTTTGTGGGGGAGGAGGGATTATTAAAAGGGGGACAACTTCAGCCTTTTTGTGCAAATTTAAAATCCTTGCATTTGGGGGCAGAGCCATAAAACAGCGGGAAGGACATTTGCCCTGCACCAGCTGACCCAGGTTCCATCTCTGGCATCCCATAGAGTTCCTGGGCCCTCCAGATATGATCCTGAGTGTAGAGACAGGAGGAAGCCCTGATATTTGAGGGGTGTGGCCTCAAAACAAACAAAATCTTTGCATCATCTTCAAATGGGGTTGACTTCTCAGAAGTATCCCTGACCCAGTCCCTTTTCTTGGTTGTCAGGCTCAAGAATTTTTGAATCCCCCAGAAGGGCAGATCCCCCAGGAGGGCAGATTGGGCGTGACAGCCTTAACACTTTTCTCCTTTCCCAAACAGGAGTGAAAACTATGTGACACCAGCAGGACCTTTCAGAAAGACACCCCACAACCTCTGCAGCCTTTGGGGATCCTTTACAATATGTGTCCCCTCAACAACCTGCTTCTAATCTTCTGTGCCTGGAGAGACGTCTCTGAGCCCACACCTCGAAGCTTCTAAAAGAACAGATGGGGCTGGGATGGGGGCGCAGACTCGAGCCTCTGTGGGAGTGTTTGGGCATGGGAGACTGTCCAGCAGAAGCTGACAATAGGCAAGAAAAAACCTACCCAGATATGACTGTGCATCCCCACTCCCACAAAAAAAAGTCTGCATAGTGTTATATAAATGTCTGCAAAGTACAAAATGCAGGAGGCAGAACGGGACTGACCCCCTCCCCTTCATTTTTCTGTTTGAATTGTCAATGCAAACTCATTCCAATGCAACTCATTCCCTCTCTCTCCCTCTCCCTCCCTTCCTCTCCCTCTCTCTCCCTCCCTCTTCCTCCCTCCTACTCCCTCCCTCTCTCTCCCTCTCTCTTCCTCCCCTCTCCATCTCTCTCTCTCTCTCTCTCTCTCTCTCTCTCTCTCTCTCTCTCTCTCTCTCTCCCCAAGGTTCTGCTCTTTGAGGGGAATGGGGGTCCAAAACTTAGGTTCAAGCACCAGCATGAATAAAGGATGCAAAGCTTAGCAAGTAACAGGTCTTTTTTTTTTCTTTTTGGGTCACACCCAGCTATGCACAGGGGTAACTCCTGGCTCTGCACTCAGGAATTACCTCTGGTGGTGCTGGGGGGTGGGGAGGGAACCATATGGGATGCTGGGAACTGAACCCGGGTTGGCCGCGTGCAAGGCAAACGCCCTACCTGCTGTGCTATTGCTCCAGCCCCAACAGGAGGTCTTTGTAAGCAAGGTTCTTGCTAGGAATCCTTCTCCTCTCCCTCTCTCTCTCCCTCCCTCTCCCCCCCTCCCTCTCCTTCTCTCTCTCTCTGTCCTTCTCCCCACCTTACCCCTGCCCTTTTAGCTCATTGATATCCTGGGTGCAGGAAAGCCTTGAGAACCAAGGTCTTCTGTGGGCTCAGCCCGCATGCCAAAGTCCCCCAGCCCAGCCCCCAACTCCATGGTGAGGGCCTGATGCAGCCAAGCGGCCGCCCCTCTTCTCAGCTCAGTGCTCCCAGAATCGCGCCAGCTTCCCACATCAGTGTCTGGCCACTGGGCTCTTTTTACTAGCCTGACCTTGATGAATCTGTGAGAAAAGCAAACATTTGTCCCTGCTTGGGAAGGCTGGGAAGCCTGGTGAAAGAAAGGTCTCCCCTCCCCCACCCGCAGGGCACCCGCAGGCCTGGGGAACCCCAGGGGGCTCATTGAAAGGGCTGCAAATAGCAAATAGCAAATCTCAACCCAGATGGTGCTTTTTCAAAGCAAGCAAAAGCCCCTCATTATGCTGAATCCTTCGCAGATTCCCCTTCAGTATAACCAGGCACAGCCAGCCTCCCAGGCCCCCAAGATCCAGCTGCTAAATCCCACTGAGACCCCCAGAACACAGGAGGGGGAGCTGGGGCTGGGGGAGGTAGGGCTGGGGGCAAGATGGGGATTGCTTCTTTCTCCCTAACCTGCACTCTTGGCTATTAGGGACAGCGTGGACCCCCTTTTTGCACAGGGGTCCAGTCCCAAGACCTGTCCTGGAAAAGGGGGCGCTGCAAGGGGACAGGGCAATAAGAATGGGCTGCCAAGGGCCAAAGAATCCCAGAGCAAGTGATGCTGGTGAGGCAGAGGCAGCGATGGTGGGTCTCTGTGTTCACTCCCCATCCCCAGGTTCTTCCATACTCAGAGTAGGAAAGTAGGAAAGTTTACTGGAAAGTAGAAGAGAAAAGAAGAGCTCCCCAAGGGTGGGGGGGAGAAGCTTCATATAGGACTAAGTTAAAAGTAAGAATTTTGTGTCAGCCTTTTTAAAGGCGTTTGCATCTTTTTATCCATCAACAAGTATTACAGGGGATGCAGGGAACCTAAGGATGGCCGGGCTGGTTGGAGTCTGTCTGGCCATCTGGCTTAGGGATTGTCCATTATCTTGGTCTCCCTGTGGGTCTGAGCTGCCGGGCAGAATTTTATGGTGAACAATTGTTAACTCCCTGTTTATCAGCAAAGCCCAGGAATTTGCAGGGAGTCAAAAATGTAGGATGGGCCAGCCAATGGGAGATGGCTAACAGCAGCTGGTGAGGGTAAACTGAGGCTTCCTCTTTCACAAGTCCCAGGTTCAAGTTTGGAGATAAACTAGGAGAGAGAAATAGATGGCACCCCACCCAAAGCCCACAGTTCAAGCTGCCCAGTCCTAAAGCGCACCCCCCCAACACAGAACTCCCAACAACACCCCAAAACCCCTGCCTCCGAGAGAGGGAAGAGGCCACGCATTGATTCCATTGTAAGAGAACTGGGTACCTCCTCCCCCCACCTCCACCCTAGCACTTCCCCACCTCGGAAACCCTAAGACACTTCCACATGCCATCAGGGAGGCTGCAGGGTGCTCCGAGAGCAGAAGCACAGGTCTTGCACACATGGGACCCCAAGTTCGATCCTCCCCACTGCATGGGCCGTCAAGGGTTGTGGCCCCAGTGGCCCCTGCCACTGCTCAGCCTGAACAGCCTTGTGCCTCAGGACAAGAACTGAGACACCTCAAGTTGGTTGAGGATCACCAGAAGGGGCTCCTGCACCCCCAGAACATTGCTGGGGAGACCCTGCCCCCCCAAAAAAAAACAAAATAATAAGTAAATTTAAAAATGCACCATAGTGTCATGGATGGCTCGGGCCACGAGGTGACCAATGTGTCCTAATGAAGAAGCGACAGATGTCAGAGAGATCTGGGCATCTTCAACTCAAATCTGGCCGGTCTTGGCCTCCCCGCACTACCATGCCAGGCCCGAGGGCTCTCTCTGCCTCCCTGCCTGTCTCCCTCCACCACCCCATTTCCCAGCCAGGAGAGCCGTGTTGGGTGGGCACAGTGTACACTTGCCCAGTACCACAGAGCAGGGCCCTAAAGCCTGCCTGGGTCTGGATGCATCGAGACCCCAGCCTGGGGGGGTTATCCCTGGAGCATTCTCAGAGTCCTCTAGGATAGACCTCCACCCTCACCCCCTGGCATTTCCAGCTGATCAAGCCTCAGGTGCCAACTGAGCAAAGTACCTTTGATGCCAACACCCAGGACAGTATGGGGATTGGGTTTGGGTTTTTTTTTTGAGGGGGGCTCTGCCAGGGGCCATCTGGAAATTTAGACTATCACTCAGCTGACAGAGAAACATCCAGGTATGATCCTTCATGAACACACACCCGTCGCCCATCATTTGAGAGCCTTGTTTAGCTGCAGGCCAGACATCACCCAAGGAAGTGATCCAGGGGTTCATGCCCAGAGAGAAACCCTCAAAAGCAAATGCACCTTCTCTAAGCTTGCAGAGTCATTGCACCCCAAATTTATGTAATGCTTGCCGCCTAGAACTGAATCCCCCAGGGGACCAGATGGGATGGGGGTGTGCTGGGGGGTGGGCTCCAGATTTCAGGAAACTTCCTGCTTCTCCCAAAACAGAGCATGAAGAGGTTGGTCTGGAACTCTCTCCAGGTGACAACGGGGGCGGGGGCGGTGGGGGTCTGTGGGGTGCAGCATGGGGAGAAGGGAGGGGCTGCAGCTGGGCCAGCAGGGGAGGGAGGGGCTCGGTCCTGCAGATTAGGTCCTGCAGATTAGCAGAGCTGACAGTTCCCACCGGGAGCCCCCTTTCAAAGGGGACACGTGACACTTCAATGGACCCTGGAGGGAGCAGTCCCAAAGCTGCGGGGACTCTGAATAGGGACCCAGAGACAAAACCTCCCAATGTCTCTCACGCCTCTGTTCTGGCTCCTTTTCTCCCAGGCCAGAAAGGGACATTCAGCCACAAAAAGACACCCTTCCCCCCCACCCCACTACCACCGCCCCCACTTTCCTTGGCTTTGTTCCTTTTTGTTGTTGTTTCTTTATGTTCCCTTTGGCATTTAAGGACCATTACATTTGGGGGCTTTGAGTGGAGAGGAAGATTGTGGGGAGGGAAAGAACTGAAGCAACCCCCCTCCCCTTACACACACACACACACACACACACACACACACACACACACACACACACCCATACCCATACCCAGAAAACGTCCCTCTGGCCATGCTTAGGACCTATTCCTGCCTCTGCTCAGGGATCCCTCCCAGAGAGGTTCGGGGGACCAAATGGAGTGCCAGAGATCAAACCTAGGTGGGTCAAGCACCCTCCCCGCTGTCCTACCACCACAGCCCCTTCCCAGTCAATAGTGGGACTTCTGTGCCCCCCCCCCAGCAAGCCTCCCCAGTGTCGGCATTCCCTCCGCATTCAGGGAGTAGATTTGAAATCCAGCACTCACCAGGGGCAAATCTGATCTCAGCTGCAGCTGGGACTCCAGTGGATGGACAGGGACAGATGAGCGTGGGGGCGGGGGGACGCCTTAAAAAGAGAAGGGGGATTTTCTGCCCACAGGGGTTTGGAGTTGCTGGGCTGGACAGCTTTTGTAGCCACCCACCCACCTTACACACACCCCACAGGGATGCTGGATTTGCTCCCCGGGAAGGGTGGCAGCTCAGGCTGGGCTGGTACCCTGAGCCCCTTCCCCAACCACCGCCTGGAGGGGAGCTGGCAAGCGTAGGAAGGAGGGCACCATTCACTCACTCACTCACACACGGGGTTCATCTCAGCGTCCTCGGACGTCTGGAGCAGTGGCCAGCAAACGGGGCTCACGCAGCCAACAGTGGCCAGGACCATGGGAAACAGGTGGCACCACTCCTGGCGCCGTCTGTGGTCTCAGGTCACCATCCTCCTCTCTCGAGAGTCCCTTGCAGAGCTGTGATCATAAAGCCACTTGCTTGCCAGGTAGAAGGGGGCAATGCGTGTGGAAAACCAAGTAGTGGACTAGGACAAGTAAGCACAGTGATACGGGCAGGAGGCAGGGAGGGGGGTACTTCTAAGTCTGTGCTGGGGGCTAGGGGTGGGAACACAGTCCCAGTGGTGTTGAAAAGGACCATGTTATTTCACCCTTCTGAGTTCTAAGACCAGGAATCAGCTGCAGGAAATTCTGCCCCAGAGAAAGGGTCAGGCTTCAATTTTCTCCCAGGCCTCCAGAAAGTTCTAGAAGCTTTCACAGCCCACCTTTTGGAAGATGCCCCAGTTGGTTTCAAAATACCTCCCCAGGGGCTGGAGCGATAGCACAGCAGGTAGGGTGTTTGCCTTGCATGTGGCTGACCCTGGTTCAATTCCCAGCATCCCATATGGTCCCCTGAGCACCGCCAGGAGTCATTCCTGAGTGCATGAGCCAGGAGTAACCCCTGTGCATCGCCGGGTGTGACCCAAAAGGCAAAAAAACAAAAACAAAATACCTCCCCAGAGGCCGGAGTGATAGTACAGCAGATAAGGTATTTGCCTTGCATGTGACCGACTGGGGTTCAATCCTCAGCACCCCATATGGTCCCCGTGCATGGGTAGGAGTGACTCCTGAGTGCAGAGTCAGGAGTAACCCTTAAGCATCATTAGATGTGGCTCAAAAAGCAAAAAAAAAGAATAAAATAAACCACCTCCCTAGTCTACCCTCATTCTCCCCCTCTCTCATTCCCTTCTTGTTAGTTCTACGAACCATGGGAATAAAACCAGCTGGAATATACCTCTGGGTGGGCTTAGACAAAGGGGCCTCCTGGACACACATCGGCTCCACCCAGATGGGGAATATTTTCAGCCACCCAGGCTTGTTTATGCGCCGGAACACCCGTCTGTCCACAGCGCTGAGGTTCACACTGCCTCCCTTGTAAGGCACCCCGGCCACCAAACCAACAAACAGCCCAACTCCCAGACGAACAGCTCATTCTGAAGCAGACCGCCCGGCCAGGGGGGTTTCAGGGAAGAGCTGGCCAGTGCATGGAAATACTTGAGGAATCTGAAGCATTCGAAGCAGAAAAACTGAGAGTCGGGGAGAAGGAGAAGAAAAGGTGGGGTTCGGGGCACACCCAGTGGTGCTCAGGACTTACTCCTGGCTCTGGGCTCAGGGACAACTCCTGGTGGTGGCGCTTGGGGGACCTTATGGGATGCTGGGGACTGAACCCGGGTTGGCCACATGCAAGGTATATGCTCTAGCCGCTGTATGATCACTCGAGCCCAGAAAGAATTCTTCTGGGGTAGTAGACAGCCCCTGCTCACTAGAAGTTGACTTGGGCTGAGAGCGGTTATGTCTATTGTTCTAACTGCTAATTAGCCATGTCAGCAAGATTGTAGATAGGTTTTCAAAGGTGCTTAAGAGGGCAAACCCTTTTTTTTTTTTTTTTGTTTTTTTTTTTTTTTTTGCTTTTTGGGTCTCACCCGGCGATGCACAGGGGTTACTCCTGGCGGTGCTCAGGGGACCATATGGGATGCTGGGGATCGAACCCGGGTCGGCCGCGTGCAAGGCAAACGCCCTACCGGCTGTGCTATCGCTCCAGCCCCGAGGGCAAACCCTTTTTAAGCACCTCTAAGTGCTTTAAGAATACCCCAGGTTTAAACTGACAATGATATAAACAGTCCCTAATTACAGTCCTCCAGAACCAAGTCTCCCCAAGGTTGGAGTCGCTGGATGACAGGCACTCACCTTGTCTCAACACTGGGTCTGGCCTTAGGGAAGATTCTGTTCCATCTAATTCAGATCTGCATTCCCTGTGTTTCCTGTAATGCGTACTGGGAGGCCAGTTATTTGGAAACGTTATTTTTTCAAATTGCTCATTCTTGTCTGGATGCCCCTGTTAGCCAGAACTGGGAAGATTTTACTCTGCTCCCAAAATAGAGGGGCTGGAGGTAGGGCTCAGTGTCAAAGCACCTTCCCAAGACCTCAATTCAAGCCCCAAGGACAGTCCAGTGTGCCCCCCAAAAGGTCACCATTTTCGAGGGGGGGTTCCTGAAAAGATGATCACAAAGATCATCTTTTGGCCCAGGCTTTGAGTTTTGTTTACTTGGGGGCTCACTCCTGGCTGTGCTCAGGGGACAAGATGTAGTGGCAGGAGTGGAACCCAGGCCGGCCACACACAAGGCAAATGCCTTACCTGCTATATGCTCTCTCTGGCCTCAGGCAATGAGTTTTGATGGTGAGCCCCCAATCAGTGAATGTGAATGACACCCCCTAATCACATTAAACACCCCCCATCTCATACTTCATTCTTATATACATCATTCTTCAGTGGGGCCCTGAACTCAGTTTAGCCGAGTTCCCAGAGCAGGGTTTGGTCTGGTGCTTGCTCCCGGAGTGCAGAGGGAGGGAAAGCGGGAAGGGAAATGTGGAGGTGGGCAGGGAGGCAACAGACACTGTCTCTATTCCTCGCCAGTGGGCCAACCCCGGGTCTGGCTAGGCTGGGCTACTCTCCATCCACCGTATTAAGTTCTCCCCCAGAGAACCAAGCTTGCTAACTATAAACACGGTGGTCCTCCAGATTCTGCTCAAAGTTAGGGCATATTTTTGTCATGGTCTCTCTCCCCCTGCCCACAGTGCTCACACACCCCCGCCACTCAACTTTCATTAAGAAGTGAAAAACCAGAAACCAGCGGAAAAGCTGAGAAACTGGAACCCAGGTATTTACATTACTCCCCTGACCCCTGAATCTCGAGCATAGCTAGTATAGACCCCTGCAGGCTACCCACATATCTCTGAGCCATAGATTTAGTCTGGCCCAATTTTGTGCTACGCAAGAGAGAGTCTCTCCTGGTTAAAGAAACTTTGGTACATCTACACAATGGAATACTATGCAGCTGTTAGAAAAGATGAAGTCATGAAATTTGCATATAAGTGGATCCACATGGAAAGTATCATGTTAAGTGAAATGAGTTAGAAAGAGAGGGGCAGACATAGAAAGATTGCACTCATCTGTGGAATATAAAGTAACAGAATAGGAGACTAACACCCAAAAATAGTAGAGATAAGGACCAGGAGGTTTGCCCCGGTCTCATATGCTGGGGGAATAGGCAGCTCAGATAGAGAAAGGAACACCAAGTAAAGGGTGTTTGGAGGACCCACTCAGGTTGGGAGACGTGTGCCGAAAGTAGACTATAGACTGAACACGATGGCCACTCAATACCTCTATTGCAAACCACAACACCCAAAAGGAGAGAACAAAAGGGAATGCCCTGCCACAGAAGCGGAGAGGGGTGGGGGGTGTGGAATGGGGGTGGTGGAATGATCCTGGGATCATTGGTGGTGGAGAATGGGCACTGGTGGAAGGATGGGTACTCAATCATTGTATGATTGAAACACAAACACAAAAGTTTGTAGGTATGTAACTGTACCTCACGGTGATTCACTAATAATAAATAAATAAATGAATAAATAAGAGAGTCTCTCCGTATAGATCGCTATGAGTCTTGTCTTCTTCACTCAGTGTCACATGTGTTAAGAAAATCCTCCCCAGGCGTATCCAGGAAGCCCAGAGACCACTCCCTATTGATACAACCAGACTGTACAGGCCTGATGGTTCAGTGGTCAGACCTGCAATGCGGGGGATGGTCGGAAATACCAAGGCTGCCACTGGTGAAGCTCAGGGAACCACACCATGCCAGGAACCACACTCAGGGTATGGTGCATGCCAGGCATGTGCTCCAGGCCTCAGTGCCAGCTCCTCACGCCCTCAGTGCTTACGTCTGAAGTTCAGCCATATTGCACACATGGGTTCTAGCTTATTCCTATTAAGTGCTGCATAGTATTCCGTTGTGTGGTTCCTGCATTGTTTATTTAGCCTCTAATGTATAGACAATACCGCTATTGATGTCTTACTGCCACCAAAAGTGTTGCAATCATCTCTAGGATCCAAAATCTTCCCCAAGGCAGACAGCACAGCTGCATCAGACCCTGTGTATATTTTCAACTTTACTCTTGAATCCCCAGTAGTTGTATTTCTCAGGGGGTGGGGGGGGCGGGGAGGTGGGACAACTTTTCTAATTCACACTCTGCATTCCCAAATTCTCAGCAGAAGCCTGGAAAATGACCTTGAGGAGTGTCATCCTTACAAGTAGAGCTGTCTGAGGCTTGGAGCCCTGGCATCTGGTTTCCACATAAGCCACCTGGAATTCCCAGGTGCAAACATCACCCCCTCCCCATGGGGAAGGGACGGTTTTCTCGGGTACATACTCCCCAACAAAGAGAGTGTTGAAATGTGGTTTCATAGCCAGGAGCTGGGGATAAACCTCCCTGGGGGGCTGACGTGTCCCATCCAGCACAGGAACAGAACAGTTACTGCTCCTGTTTGGCCCCGGGGAAGGGTGCAAACGGCCCTAAACCTTCCTTCCAAACCACCCGGGGCCCACAGAGCCTCTCTCTGGGCTCTGATGTCTTTGTGGACAAGGAGCTCACTTGTCCACTTCATCCGGACCTGGGAGGGCTTCTGTGGTGTCTCTGCATGTAGGTGCTCAGTCCATCGGCATAAAAATGCCCTGAGAGCTTATCACTTCAGCTGACATTGCTTGGTGCCCCCTAGGCCTGGCCCTTCCACTCTAGGCACCTTGCTGGCCTACACTTTCCAGGCCTGGCCCCTTTACCTGCACCGGGCTTGTTTATACTTCTCAGTGGCCTGAGCGGCACGGCCCAATTCTTGGCTCCAAATCTCAAGTCACTCTTTACTCCAGAGCCTCCAGGAGCCTTCCCAATGACCTCCAAAAGCCCAGATTCAGCTGAGAACTACACCTTCGTCTCTTCTTTCTTGGAAAAAAGGCACTTTGATTCCACAAAGGTAACTTTGGACATACAATGCCAACTGCTCTGTATTTTTTTGTTTTCTTTTTGTGCCATACCCAGCAATGCTCAGGTCCTGGTTCTTCATTCAGGAATTGCTCCTGGCGGTGCTTGGGGGACCATATGGGATGCCGGGGATCGAACCCAGGTCAGCCGTGTGCAAGGTAAATGCCCTATCCACTGTACTATCTCTCTGACCCCTCTTTTTATTTTATTTTTTTAAGGTGAACAACTAAAAACGAAATTCTCCACTGAATCAGGAAGATGGTTCAAAGGGCTGGAGCAGAGACTTCGCATGTGGGAGCCCCAGGTTGGCTCCTCAGCACCCCCTGGCCCCCAAATATCACTGGCAGCCCCCCAATATCTCACTAAGAACAGCCCCTGAATACCATAAGGTGTGGCCCCCAAAACAATCAACCACAAAATAATAAGCAATCCACCAGGGATTGAAGAGATAATACAGCAGGGAGGACACTGGCCTTGCATGCAGCTGACCCAAGTTTGATCACCAGTACCGCACATGGTCCCCGAGCCCTCCCAGGAGTGATCCCTGAACACAGAGCTAGGAATAAGCCCTGAATACCACTGGGTGTGGCCCCCAAACCAGAAATAAATTGAAATTCACCGGCCAAAAGTAAATGAAAAATAAGATAGGAAGGTCATCCCGATTAGTCAGTCGGCTTTGTGGTCAAAACTCAACAATTTCAACCATGAGGTCCACAAAGCAGCTTTTGCCTATTTTCAATGCTAATTCATGCACAATTTCATTTCCATCTGCATTTTCAAACCGTGCTTCTCTGCCAAGTATGATCAGCCATGGCATTTGTGACTGTCCCTGTTGACAAATCAGCAGTATTTTTTCCTTACAGGATTAAAGTAAATTAAGCAGCATGCATGGCCATTTCAATGGGGAAAATTTTTTTTAAGAAATGCTAAAATTCCTTTTTAAATTTAAAAAAAAAAAGTACCACCCCAAATTGTCTCAATGGGTTTTCACTTAAATACAACAGGAGGCAGAGGGTTGACAAGAGACCTCACTCTCGAGAGGGAGCCACAAATCCAAACTTGGAGGAAGCACTTCTTGGCATTAAACACCCACCTCCCAATACATGTGGCCCCACCCAGGTCAGGCTTCCTGGGAAAAGTAGAGCTTGATGTGTTTCCCTGGCCTGGTAGGCAGCAGACTTGAGAATATCCATCCCCAGCCAACCTGGGAATATTAATGAGCCATGGCCAACCGGGATGACAGACAGCTCAACCGTGTCCAATGCAGCCGCAGCTGGTCCAGGAAGCAGAAACTCCTTCTGCCCTCCATCCACTCCTGGCCCCTCACGCTCTTTCCCCTATGTCCTGCATCTACCCACAACCCTAACAACCTAAATGCAGTGAAGGTCCCCACCAATCCGGGTCCCAGAAGAACATTTGGCAATGTAGAAGCAAATAGAGGCCGGGTTCCCTTCCAGGCCGTGGCGTACTGCAGTCTCCAGCTGGAGCAGGAGATGGCCAGGGAATGGCCAGAGCAATAGGACAGTGGGGAGGGCATCTGCTTTGCATGCAGCTGACCCAGGTTCTATCCCCAGCATCCCATAGGGTCCTCCAAGCACCACCAGGAGTTATTCCTGAGCACTGCCAGGTGTGGCCCCCCCAAACAAACCAAAAACTCAAATTGCATGACCAGGGTTTAGGAGACTGGGGCATGTGAAAACCTAAGGTCATCTGGGTTTTCACATCTGGGGGATCTGGAATCAGGAACACCTTTTCTTGGAGGTTGGGGGGTGTCTTCTAAGTGGTGCTTAGTTAACTGGGGCTGATTCTCTGCCAAACAGGCTAACTGTTGAATGCAAGAGGACAAGGAGGATGTGGGTGTGACCAAAGGGTGATTTGAGAGTGTTGCACGCAGCCATTTTCGCTTCCAGGCTCCAGGAAACAGCCCACTTCTCCCTCCTCCCTAAAACCTAACTTCCCAGCCTGGACATGGCAAGGACACTGCGTTGGCAACAACGCAATGGTGCCGTGCTAGGAAGTGACGATGAGCAGAACGCATCGCTCTTGCAAACCAAAGTTACCACGTTTATTCAGAGCGACTGAGAAGGGACAGGCGGCAGGCACATCAGGATATTTGCTTATTTGCTCCCTTTGGCTTGGGCGGAAGGTCTGCACCCGGGAGGCTGCGCCCTTTGCCCACTCAATTCTTCCCAAACTCGGCTCTAGGCCCAACTCCTGACCATCCCAGTGTATTTTTAGGAACTGGCCAGGCGGAATCTCTCCTTGTTCAAATGGGCTAGATGACAACTTACAACTAAGAATAGCACTGGTGCAGTTAAATCCAGAGCCTTGGAACCAGACAGCCCTCGGGGAAGGTTCTAGATGACCTTCACTTGCTGACCCCAAGCCAGCCAGGCTTTCCTCCCCCCACCCCGTGCCCCACTCCTCAAGGACAGGTCTGTCCAGATGACCCAGGGTTTTTCCCCAGCCTGAAAACAGCCATTCCCAGAGTTGCATCCACATGACAAATCTATGATGTTAGGCTGGAGTGATAGTATAGCGAACAGGGCATTTACCTTGCATGTGGTTAACTGGGTTTGATCTCTGGCATCCCATAGGGTTCCCAGAGACAATTCCTGAGTGCAGAGCCAGGAGTAACCGCTGGGTATCACTGGGTGTTGAAAGAAAGAAAGAAAGGAAAGAAAGAAAGGAAAGAAAGAAAGAAAGAAAGAAAGAAAGAAAGAAAGAAAGAAAGAAGAAAGAAAGAAAGAAAGGAAGGAAGGAAGGAAGGAAGGAAGGAAGGAAGGAAGGAAGGAAGGAAGGAAGGAAGGAAGGAAGGAAGGAAGGAAGGAAGGAAGGAAGGAAGGAAGGAAGGAAGGAAGGAAGGAAGGAAGGAAGGAAGGAAGGAAGGAAGGAAGGAAGGAAGGAAGGAAGGAAGGAAGGAAGGAAGAAAGAAAGAAAGAAAGAAAGAAAGAAAGAAAGAAAGAAAGAAAGAAGAAAGAAAGAAAGAAAGAAAGAAAGAAAGAAAGAAAGAAAGAAAGAAAGAAAGAAAGAAAAGAAAATGGTGTTGCTTCTCACACAAACATACTTAAATGACAGTCCCCTGACCTGTCCAGTCAGCGGTGTCTGAGGTTCAGTAAAGTACAAAAAGACTCTTGATAAGACCAAAACATAAAGAATCTTGGAGCTCCAGGAAATAACTGCTTCAACATGCATTTGTCCCTCTGCTGAGAAATACCCAAACATCCATCAGGAACCTTCAGGAGGGGCTGAAGAAATAACCTAGCCCATAGGGTGCTTTCCTTGCACACAGCTGACCCCAGTTCAATCCCTAACATCCCATAGGGTCTCCTGAGCACCGCCAAGAGTGATCCCTGAGTGCAGAGTGAGGAGTAAACCCTGATTATTCCAGGTGTAGCCCCAAAACCAAAAAAAGGAAAAAAGAAAAAGAACCTAAAGGAGCATCTCTTGGCACCTGCATTTTCAGGGGCTTGTTTCCTGAGCCCATGGCCCCTTGCCCTGCCCCCTCATTCTAGAGCAGAAGGTTCTGAAGGTAACTTTGCTCCTCTCTGAGCTCTCTGGAATGTTTTGAGATGAATATCATAATTCGGAAATTCAAACGACTTAAATCCCCGAGCTCCCCTGAGATACCCTTCTCTTCAGCCAATCTGCTATGTAATTGCTGGCACCCCCATTGCAAAAGCTCCCCCACCACCACCACCATCCCCCACAGCACCCAGTCCAAGACCTGTGGGAGGAGTGGGGGCGTGGGAGACACAGGGAGAGTTTGGCCAAGGTGGGATGCATGCTCACCTCTTGGCAAGCAGCCCTCTGCAGCTGCTCACATCCGACCCGCAGACACCCCCACGTCCCCCCACAGCCAACAAAGCACACGGAGCCCTGCCAGATTTTCACAATTCATTCCTCCAGGGCTCACAGGAGATCAAAGCCTCTGTTTGTCCTGCAGTCAGCTTCATTGCTTGGGTTACTGCCCACGGAAGCAGACTGGGGGTGGGAGCGGGGTTGGAATAAGCTGCATGGGTGAAGATCTGCAAACAAGAGATGAACCCAAGGTCACAGAGGGCCCCCTAAGATTTCTTGGGGTCTCAGTGTCCCAGAATGGGGACCACCTCACCAAGCTTCACAGAAGAATGTGATACAAGGGGCCGGAGGGATAGTTCAATGGGTAAGCTTGCACTTGGCTGCCCCGGGTTTGATCCCCAGCACCATGTATGGTCCCCTAATCACACCAGGAATAATCTTGGAGCACAGAGCCAGGAGTAAGCCCTGAGCACTAGTAGGTGTGGCCCTAACACACAAACACACACAGACACAGACACAGACACACACACACACACACACACACACACACAGAGTTTCTAAGACCTGTCATTTCCCTGTTAGAACTTCATCATTGACATAATTTCTTTTTTAAATCACTGTGAGATAAACAGTTGCAAACTTGGGGCTGGAGCGATAGCACAGCATTGCATGTGGCCGACCCAGGTTCTATTCACAGCATCCCATATGGTCCCTCGAGCACTACCAGGAGTAATTCCTAAATGCAAAGCCAGGAGTAACCCCTGAGCTTCGCCAGGTGTGGCCCAAAAATAATAAATAAATAAATAAATAAAATTTATAAACTTGTCCATGATTGAATTTTAGTCATCACTGTATCACTGCATCACTGTTGTCCTATTGTTCATCGATTTGCTCGAGTGGGTGCCAGTAATGTCTCCGTTCGTCCCTGTCGCGTTCAGAGTCAGGGGAATGAGGCCCATTATTATTACTGATTTTGGCATATCGAATATGACACGGGTAGCTTGCCCGGCTCTGCCACGCGAGATTCTGCAGTGCTCTCTTCTGGGAGCTTTGTTTTACAGTCTCTGGATCTCGGCCATTGATGAGACTACATGGCGTGGGGGGCGCAGTTTGTGGGTGTGACTGTCAAGCTACTGGAAAATTGGGGATCTGTGTGAGGAAGCCCAGTCCCTTGGAGTTCTCAGCCACGGGTCCCACATACCTGGGTTCCTCTCCTGCCCCTGAGCCAGACTGTCTTCACCAGGGACCCCTGGGGGGGGGGGCGGTTGAGTCTCCCTCCCCCCCAAGCAGAGCCCCGGCAACCAAAAACCTCCAGAACCCAGCCGCAGCTGTGCTCAAGGCCACTCTCCACACGCTTGGAAGAGCCTCACCCATGAAGGAACTGACAGAGGAACCCAGGTATGCAGAATTTCAGTCATACAATGTTCTAACACCCATCCCTTCACCAGTGCACATTTCCCACCACCAGTGTCCTGTCTCCCTCCTGCTAAACCCCCACCCCCAGTCTCTGCCTCTACAGCAGACACTTTTCCTCTCTCCCTCCCTCCCCCTCCTCTCTCCCCCTCCCTCCATCCTTCCATCCCTCCTTTTGGTCATTGTGGTTTGTGGTACAAGTACTATGAGGTTATCATGCATATCCCTTTCCCTACTTTCAGCACCCAGTTCTTGTCCAGAGAGATCATTTCTAACTGTCATTGTCATAGTGGTCTCTTCTCTGTCCTAACTACCCTCTCCCCCTTCCCCCAACTTGTCACAAGCTTCCAACCATGGGCCAGTCCTCCCGGCCCTCATTTCTATTGTCCATGGGTAATAGTCTCATTCTGTGTTTTTTTACATCCCACCAATAAGTGCCATCATTCTACCATCAATTATATTTTAGAGGAAGCAACAATGGCCTTGTCATCAATGGCACCACTGTGCGTGCCAGTGTATGGGACAGTGATGTCACGCAGTCCTGTGCTTGATATATCTAGTGCTTTTCAACACATTCCTCCTAAAAAGAAAGGCCCGTCACAGCCATGTCGACCATCTCACCCATCCCTCCCTGCCCCAGTTGGAGCCCTGGATAAGCCAGAAGTTGCCTGAGATTATGATTTCATATAGAACCGGGGGTTGGGGGCACTAAGGGGGGCAGGCAGAGATCAAAGGCCATCTGATATCAGTACTTCAGCCCTTGAGCCCACCTGGTTCCAGGAACCAAGCCTGGAGAGAGGGTGCCGTGAACTCACCCCACAATGGCCCGTGAGTTCAAAGAGCCAACCATATCACCCACTGTCTTCCTAGCATCCTCCATCACTTCTCCATTTTGCCATGAAGGCCATTTTGCAGCATGATCCATGTTATTCAAAAATATGTATGTGGGGGCCCAGAGCAACAGTACTCCAGAGAGGGCATTTGCCTTTCATGCCGCCAGCCTGGGTTCAATCCCCGGCATCCCATATGGTTCCCCAATAACCACCAGGAGTGATTCCTGGGTGCAGACCCAAGAGTAATTCCTGAACCAACTGTGACCCAAAAAGATAAATAAATGAATAAATAAATAAATAAATAATTTTTTTAAAAAATGTATCAGACAGTGGCATTGGCCAATACAGCAGGCTAGATCATTCTCTCTCCTGCTAGTTCTCATTTTTACCAATGGCAGCCTGGGCAGGGTTGTGTTGGTTTAGTTCCTTAACTGGAACTTTCTTCTGCTGCTGACATTTCCCCCGAGGCCCATCTCTTCCCCCTCTTTCTGACTAGCAATGATAATTCTCAGTTGTGAAACCTGGGCCCAAGACTGACTGGCTGGCAAAAAGCTGAGACTCAACAGGGCAGGCCCTGGGCCCATGACAAGTAGCAGATAAGAAAATGCGCGCGTACGTACACACACACACACACACACACACACACACACACACACACACACACACACACACACATGTGTCTCTGACCTGGCTTGGAAGTGCAGGACTTTTGCCATCCTTCCCGGGCAGCCTCACCCTGGGGATTCTGATTCTAGCTCTGCAGCAGAACCACTGGGGGAAACTGGGGTGGGACCTAGTTGATGCCGCCAAGACAATGGTGGAATCGTAAACATGAGACACAGAAAGAAAAGTTCTGTGAACGCACAGGGAATCTTCTGAGAGGTGATGGGAGAGGAAATTTTTAAAAATCACTTTTTGGTTCACAGCAGGGGTGAGAAGGTCACAGTTCTGAAGCGTGTGCCCGGTGCTGAGCTCTCTTGGACCTTTTGGAGATGCACCTCGCTCACTGAAAACCTTCAAAGAAGATATGTGTTATTACCACACTTTTGGATGAAGAAGACTGAGACTTGGAAAGTCAGTCCCACCAAACAGGGGAGAAATGTGCAGCACCACGGGCAAACCTCTGTGCCACGTTCTCAAGCCCACCTCCTTCTTTTCCACCTTGAAGACCACCCATCACACTGGAAGTGCCTTCCATGTTCGAAGCCCAGAGTTGCGTCCCCAGAACCACATGACTCCCCCGACCCTGCCAGCACCACCCAAGCACTGAGCTGTCCCATCTGGTTAGCCAAGGAGTGACTTCCAGGACCCTGGGTATCCCCCCAAAGATGACCCCCATCTGTGAGCCGGCAGAGCCAACCTGGGACATGTATGACACATAGGAGCAGGCCACCCTCTATGACAGGAGGCTGTCCCATCCAGCATTGTACCTGGCCTCTGTCCCCCAGATAACAGGAGCACCCCAAGCCTTGCTACCTCTGGGAACTGCTCAAAATGCCTGGTTAGGAGCTACAGCAAGACAGAGCCTAATTCAAGGGATCGATGCTATGTACACAGCCGACCCCAGTTTGATCCCCAGCATCCCATATGGTCCCTTAAGCACCACCATGAGTTATTCCTGAGCACAGAGCCAGGAGTAAACCTGAGCATCACCGGGTGTGACTCAAAAATAAAAACATAAAATAAAATAAGGGATTGACAGTAGAGGGGCCAACGGAGGGGTTCCCAAGCAGTGTTTAGATCTGGGAACCCCCCCAACCTCCGCTCCATGCAATTCTCAGCCAACCCTGCATGGCCCCTGGAGGTGGCCATCCCTGCCCAGTGGACATTCCCCAGATGCCAGAAGGGGCTACAAAAGCTCACCAGACAAGCAGCTCCTGGCAGCAACAGGTCAAGAACATTGTTTTGAACTTCATGTGGTGGACGAAAGAATCTCTTCCTGGGGTCACTCCTGGCCCACAATGTCCTTCCAGGTGACCAGTGTGCCCATACACAGGTCTGATGTCTGGGCTCCTGAAAGGCCAGAGCTCAAAGCACATGCCTGGGAGGTCCCAGGGCAGACACAGGGCAGCTCTCTCTTCCTTCCCTTTCAGCCCTGAGACCCCCTGCACCCGCCACTGACCTCCATCCCAGCTGGGGCTCCCTCAGCAAACCAGGCCTGCACCCTCCGTGCGCAGCCCTGAGCCCTGCTCAGGCCAGATTTCTCTCCCAGGTGGTAACCGACCTCCCAGGAGCTGGCTGGTGCCTGTTGAATTTCCCCCTTCCTGTTCTCTTGTATGTTGTCCATCTGCAAACAGCACTGCCGGGCCAGAGAGAGGCTCCAGCCCACAGGTATGTGCCCGTCTGACCGAGAGCTGTCTGCAAGGCCCTGGCCCAGGGCAGGGGAAGGCAATGAACCCATCTGTGGCTTGTGCTTCTGGTGCCCGAGCTCCACACCCGTCACGATCTGTCTTGGGCAGAGGGCACCGACCCCTATCCAGACTCCTGCCCTGCGGGGGAAACCAGGCGGCTGAAGGTGTCAGAGGTCTCTGGGATCTGGATCTAATCCTGCCTCGCCCCTGGAAAGAGGGGATTATAGAAGGGAGGTGGGGTACGATCTCCCCCCCACCGCCCGGCTCCACCACAGCCCTCCCCCGCAGCCCCATCTGCCCTCTGCCAGAGAGCTCAGGTGGGGGCCAAAGATGAGAACGAAAAGCCTTGAGAGAATTCCAGAAAAGCGCTCTCTACCCGCAAGGCTCCCGTGAGGCAGAAAGCAACATGGAGTTCTTCAGGCCAACCCCAACCACAGACTTCTGGAATATGCGGGGGACGCCCACCCCCGCCCCATAGCGGGGATGGCTGGGAATCAGAACCCCAATCCAGTTCAGAGTCAGGTGCCAACTGTGAAGGGGCTAAACTTAGGGTGACTTCTGAGAGAACAATGCTAGTGTGCTCCCCACTGTGCCATGCTCAGAATCCCCGGGTACCTAGCAATGAGCTTCAGCTTCCCCGGACACCCCTGACTCTGGCTTTGAGCCTTGGCCTTGTCCTGTTTCTCTCACCCAAGACTGGAGCAAGGCATGCAGCAGAGGATGGGTGTGGGGGGATGAGACAGGAGACGGGAGTGGGGACAGGAGGTACCCACAGAGCAGAGCCCTGATGGAAGGGGTACCCTCTTTCATGAAAGGAAGAAGTTGCATATAAAGTGAGAGTCTTACCTCTTGTCCTCTTTCCAGCTCCAAGGGCCAGTTTTATTTTTATTTGGGGGTGGAGTGGGGGATATACTTAGCAGTGCTCAGAGCTTACTCCTGGCTCTTCACTCAGGAATTACCTCTGGCAGGACTGGGAGGGGAGGGGGAGGACAGTTGTACTAAACCTAGGTTGACTGAATGCAAGGCAAGTGTCCTCACTATACTATCTCTCCAGTCCCAGGGACCACTTCAAAGGACAATATTGAAACCAAGCAAAACCTTTCTACCTGCTTATGATGTTTGCAGACGCTGCCTTGGCTGAAGAATCAAGTCATCTTTGCTCAACTTCTTTAAAATCATACCCTGATGGACTAGAGCATTAGTGCAGTGGGCAGGGCACTTGTCTCCTAATCTGCCAACCTGGGGTCGATTCCTGGCATCCCATATGGTTCCCCAAGTGCCACCAGGAGTAAGTGCTGAGTGCAAAGCCAGGAATAACCTCTGAGTATCTCCGAGTGTGGCTCAAAAACCAAATAATAATGATTATTAATTAATTTAATTTAATTTAATTTAATCATACCCTGAGCAACAAAGCAGAGGAAGGCAAATGGATTTTCCTCCTATGGGGACCATGGCTGAATGGTTCCCCTGAAAAAATGATTCAGCCTTGAAATAACTTTTCAGCCACTTGTCCAGGGCATGGTTGAATAAAGAACTAAAAATCATCCTCCAGAAAACGAGACAAAATGCTCAGAGAAACCAATTACAAGAGAAGCGTGTGGCTTCCAAGCATTTAAAACCAGCTATTGTGTGTCTAATAATTTTTAAAGGCAAATTGAAATGTCAAGAAGGAACCATTTTCTTCACAATCAAGCCGGGACATCTTATAGAATTGCACTCTAGTCCTGGAACACAAGCAAGTAAATAAACATACTTCCAAACGATGACTTAGAAACACAGATAACTTAAGAAAGCAGATGACTTAGGAACCCCTGCATTCCAGTCCCAGGGTTCCCTTGCTCAGCAGTCTCACTTCTAGGAACGCTTTCTACAGAAATGAGCAATGCCCATCTTTTGACATATCTGCAGCACTGTATCACTGTTGTCCCGTTGTTCATCGATTTGCTCAAGTGGGCACCAGTAACATCTCCATTGTGAGATTTGTTATTACTGTTTTTGGCATATTGAATATGCCACAGGTAGCTTGCCAGGCTCTGCCGTGTGGACGGGATACTCTTGGTAGCTTGCCAGGCTCTCCGAGAGGGACAGAGGAATCAAACCCGGGTCGACCTCATGCAAGGCAAACGCCCTACCCGCTGTGCTATGGCCCCAGTTCAGGACATATCTGTAAGGATCCATATTGCTGCATTGTTTGAACAGGGACAAAATCTAGAAACAATGCAGTTGAATAATATAAACAGAAGAACATTACACATGGGGGCATGCAGGAAGCTAGTTCAAAAGGGCTGAAGCATGAGAGCTGTTTAGTGCACACAGGAATTACCCTCAATAACCCAAAGGAGCAAACTGACAATGTCTACTGGAGAAATAGTACAAAGCTTAAGCCCAAGTATATGGATGTGGCTGCGATCCTAGTTTGATTACAAACACTGTATATGGGATCCCAAGCCCCACCAGCAGGGCTCAAAATAGAAAGGGAAGGATGGAAGAAGGAAGGAAGGGAGGGAGGGAGGAAGGAAGGAAGGAAGGAAGGAAGGAAGGAAGGAAGGAAGGAAGGAAGGAAGGAAGGAAGGAAGGAAGGAAGGAAGGAAGGAAGGAAGGAAGGAAGGAAGGAAGGAAGGGCAGATTGATGGTTGAGCAGATAAGATGACTGGATGGATGGATGGATGGATGGATGGATGGATGGATGGATGGATGGATGGATGGATGGATTCGTGGGTGGGTGGATAGATGGATGAATGGATGGGTTGATGAATGGTCAGACCAAAATCAATTGATCCCGGTTAGAGAATAAAGCACCTGGCACAGTGTAAGGACTGTACAGGACATGCTGAGCCAGCCTGGAACCAACTGGAACCACATTCTATCTTATCTCTCTGGGTTTTTGCTTTTTTTTTTTTTTTTTTTTTTTGCTTTTTGGGTCACACCTGGTGATGCACAGGGATTACTTCTGGCTCATGCACTCAGGAATGACTCCTGGCGGTGCTCAGGGGACCATATGGGATGCTGGGACTCGAACCCGGGTTGGCCGCATGCAAGGCAAATGCACCACCCATTGTGCTATCTCTCCAGCCTCCTTCTAACTTATCTCTCTGATCACATTCATTACACTCAGGTTTAGTGGAAGGTTTAGCAAAGAGTCTCTTGCCCACGCACCTGGCTGTCTTCCCCGGGGCCTCCTCAGAGGGAATAGGCTCCAACTTCCCTCCCCACCCCAAGCAGAGCTCCCGGCGGCCAAAGACCTCTGGAGCCTAGCCACAGCCATGCTCAAGGCCCCTCTCTACACGTTCGGACGAGCTTCATGCATGAAGGAACCGGCAGAGGAGCCACCTCAGGTGTGTGGGACCCAGGGCTGAGACCTCCAAGGCTGCTCAGATTGGGACTGGGCCTGCTCTGTCCAGATTTCCCATTTCCCAGTAGATAGATAGTCACACCCAGGGACTGCCCCCAGTGCCATGTAATCCTGTCAACGGCTAGCATCCAGAGACTTAAAAGCAAGCTCCTGGAAGCTCAAAGCAGCCGCGTGATATCTTATAGCCTACTTCTCCCTCTGGGAGAACCTGGCAAACTACTGGGAGTTTCCTGCCCACATGGGAGAGCCTCACAAGAGCCCCAGGTATATTAATATGCCAAAACCAGTAACAAGCTGGGTCTCATTCCCCTGACCCTGAAAGAGCCTCCAATGTGGCATTGTTAGAAGGACGAGTAGAGAGAGGCTTCTAAAATCTCAGGGCTTGGACAAATGGAGACGTTACTGAGACCACTCAAGAAATTCAGT
Source organism: Sorex araneus (assembly GCF_027595985.1). Classification (NCBI taxonomy): domain Eukaryota; kingdom Metazoa; phylum Chordata; class Mammalia; order Eulipotyphla; family Soricidae; genus Sorex; species Sorex araneus. The sequence goes on along the minus strand of NC_073307.1, from coordinate 49,319,083 downwards.
GATCAATGGGATGATGATGATGATGATTATGATGATAATGATTAGTGGAAGGGGCCGAGCAGGCCAGCCTCTGATGCTCCCCTGTCAGTTACAGCTGGATCTGTGCTGGATGATATGAATACTGATGAACTCTTTATTTTTCTTCCCAGCCTTCAGATTTGTGCGGCACACTCAGTGGTACTCAGGGCTTACTCCTGCCTCTGTGCTCAGGGATCACTCCGGAGGAACTCAGGTATGAGGTTCCAGGGACTGAAGTGAGATTGACCACATGTAAGGCAAGTGCCTCCCCACTGCAGTAGCACTTGGGCCTCTCCCCAGCCCTCAGAACTGAAGACAAAAATGAAACTCCAGATCCTACGGCTTTCATACTGCCAGATTCTCCTGTGTGTGTTTGGAGCATTTTCTGCTGTGCTTCTCCAATACTTACCACAGGTAAATTTGATCTCCGTGGCCACAGCTGGGATTCGCCCCACCCCCACTCTGGCTGTGATCTGAAGTCTGTGGATGGTCAATTCCATAAAGAGCATCTTCCTAGCAACAGTTACCAGGGAAGATGATGAGAGCTGCCTTGCCTCCCTGCAGAGATAAAGATGTAGCGGGTGGTGTAATTGGCATTTGCGTGAATGGGGTGGGTGGCCACTATGAATAGCATTAACAACGCTTTGTCCTAGCTGGCCCTCTGGTGTTATTTGCTGTTATCTCTTTTGCCTAAAATGTAAGAAATAAAATACATCTCCTTCAAAAGTCTCTAATTCAATTCAATCCAAGTTTTTTATTTTTTTAGCAAATTATTTGTAGCATCCTCTTTACTACTCTTAAGGTGAGTTCTGGATGTATAACCTACCTAAGTTCCTAATTCAAGAAATAAATACAAATACTAGAGATATGGTACATCAGGTAAGGCATTTGCCTTGCATGCAGCTGACCCAAGTTTGGTGCCCAGCATCCCACTTGGTCCCCCGAGCACTGCCAGGAGTAATTCCCAAATGCAGAGTTAGAAGTATCATGGGGTGTGGCCCAAAAAAAAGTAAATAAATATAGAGATTGGAGTGATAGTACAGCAGAACATTTGCTTTGCCCTACTATGGATGGATGGATGGATGGATGGATGGATGGATGGATGGATGGATGGATGGATGGATGATGGATGGGTGGGTGGAGGTTGTATGCTAAGATCTTGAATGGGTGGGTGCATGCATGAATGAATCAATAGTGGTAGGAGAAAAATGGTTTAGAAGAAGTATGTGGGGCTGCACATCTCCTACCTTGCTCCAAACATAGGGTGAGGTGCTGTGTATGGCTGGGAAGTGTGAGCTAAGAGGAGGTGGGAAGCACATGATCATTTAGACACTTTCAAGGCTAGAGGCGAAGCAATTCTTCTTGAAAGGCTTCCTGTATTCCTAGCATATTTGGGGGTATCTATGAAATGAAGCCTCTTCTGTGCTCTAATCAAGACTGAAAAAGTCTTGCCAAGCCCATTCCCCACCACACCCCAAGCCTGGGAAATGTCACTCCTCAGACAGCAGGGCAGTGCACCGGCGCTCCTGACGTATCCAAACCAGTGCACATGAGACCAGGCAGATGGGATCAGAACTCATTCCAACCCGAGGTCTCGGTCTGGGTTTGGCAGTCATCTGGGGTTTGTTTTTTTCATGTGTATGTGTGTGTGTGTGTATGTGTGTGTTCTAGAGACTTTTAACTCTGTGCCTAATTTAGGGTTAATAGGCAGCTATTATGTTAAATAGAGACCAGCTGAGCTGATTATTTAAGACATAGTTCTGGTTGTTTAACAACTCTGTGGTTTGACTGCTACATCTCTGTAAAGGTTTTCCAGCCCTCCGCCGCTATTATGATTTTCTATTTGGCGACTCCCTTCCCCTAGCTACAGCCGCCTCTGCCATGAAGGCCAGGGATCCAAAGCTCCCAATCTTGCCTCTCCCCCAGGTACCCCAACAACTCAGGTCTGAGAAGCCACAGGAAAAGGAGGAGAGCTGAGTTGAGAGCCTGGGTAATGGTGGAGGTGAGCAATGATTGAATAGCTTCCAAGGCCAACACACCTTCTTTGCTGGGACGCTCACGAGCCACACTAAGCCACTGAGACCTTCCAGGAGAAAAGAACATGTGTGAGAGAAAGAGATCAGGAGGAAAATGGTGAAGCACCTGCTCTCCAGGATAGAATTTTTCAGTCCTTTGCATCCGCCCACCTGCAGGCGAGATCCACTATCCGCTGAGTAGTTATAACGTTTTCCTGAACTAGCAGGGAAGTTCTGCAGACCAGTACCAAGGCAGTGGAAAGTCAGGGCTTTTCCACCAGTGCAGAATTATGTCAGTGGGAAGGACATGGACCCGTGCCCACATCTGAAACGTGTTCTCGTGGGTCCTGGAATGGAGACAGAGCACATAGCAACATGTGTGGCCTCTTGAGGTTGTCCAGAATCAAATGGAACCTCGAGGTCCCTCTTAAAAATCTCAAGGAAGACTGTGAATGTACTTTAAAAAAAATCACCTGGTTATGCAAAAAGGGGAAACTTTGTGGTTTGAATGAGTCATTTTAAGTTAGTTCTCCAGGAAAACTACTATTGTTGGAAAGATGGAATAGAGATGATAGGTTGATGGATGGTTGGATGGTGATAGGTGGGTTGATAGACACGATAATTGCATGATTGATAAATATGATAGATGCTGGATAGAGGGTAGGTTCATAAATAGGGGGGAGCTAGGTGGACTGGTAGATATGATAAGTAGATGAGTGGATGGATAGGTGGGTGGTTTATATGATACATGATGGATGAACACTTAGGTGATTAATAGATGATGGATAGATACTTAGGTGATGAATGAATCGTGAACAGGTATAAGCCAATGGATGGAGAGTGGAGATTGTAGTATTTTAAAGGCTTAGAAGTCCCCGACCTGCCATCTGCCAGCTGGAGTGTTGGGAAACCCCGGGCTAGAACTCCATCCACCTCCACAGACCTGAGGACCTGGGCCTGAGCTCCAGTTAACAAGCAGACGATGAAGAGGCAAACCCAGTCTCACAGATGCATGGACATGAGTCAACTCCCTTCAATTTTAGTCTTTCCCCCTGCAGAACAGCCTCTGCAGAGCAGTGAGCCAGGAAAACGGGCTCTGCCCGTTTCCTCCACGTCTCCCGTGGCCCACGAAATAACCCGGGCCAAAGGAGGCAGAGGCCTTTACTCTACCGCTCACCCACCCACTCTTGTTGTACACGACCCCCACCCGCCTGGAGACTGAAGCCTGACTGAAAACTCTGACTCTGCTTTCTGAGAGACAAGCCAGAAAAGGCATGGGTTTTGTATTGGTTCATAGCGACACTCACGGTTAGGGGCTTCTACCAGCCAGTGGGTTGGAGCACTATAAAGTGAGTAACAGACTGTGATCTTGTTCACCTCAGAAAGGCTCCATAATAGAAGATAAACGCATATCCCCTCCATCACCACCAGAACTTGGCATTCTGAATGCAGATCCTGAATCGTTTGACATTTTCAGGGAGGAGAATCTTCCCAGGGTTACCCCAGGTGCACACGATGCCAGGAACAACATCCCAGGCTCCATGCATATGCCAAGCCTGGGCTCCACCCCACTGGGCCTTCTCCCCAGCTCTCCCCCTCACCCCAAACCCCACCTCAGCGTCATCCCTCACAGCCCATTTTCTGTTTGTTTTAAAACATGGATTTTCACTACGGCAACTGGCAGCTCTAACCACGAGTTTTCATTTTTTTGCTCGAGAGTCAAAGAAGAGAGAAAATAGGCTGGTTCTAGGGCCAGCTCAGGCCCCCTCGCCTGTCCTGCTCCCCACGTCACAAGCCCAATACCACTGTTCAGCACAGGCCCCTGGCACCCTCTGTTCCAAGAGGAAAGGGTCGGTCATTCGTCTCCATCAGCACAGACAAGCCACAGGCATCCAGCTCCCTAGCACTCTCCTGTAAACCTGCCAACCGCTCTGCAAGCTATAAATAGAATGATCCAGGCTGGTGGGGGGTCCCGAGACACAAATCTAAAAGGTGTCCAGGTGCCAAAGGCCAGAGAGCTGTCAGGAGGGGGCCAGGAAGATAGCTGTACAATGGCTGGTTTATTTTAAATGACAAACATTATTAAATCATTCTATTATAAATAATGATTCTTAGAGGCCTGAGCCATAGTCCAGTGGGGCGGGCATTTGTCTGGCATGCGGCCAACCTGGGTTCAAGTCCCGGCATCCTCTATAGTCCCCGAAGCCCTTCCAGGAGTGATTCCGGAGCTCAGAGACACGAGGAAGCCCTGACCACAGCCAGGTGTGCCGCGCCCCCCCCTCGCAAAATAATAAAGTTAAAGTTACATTTTTAAATAAATAAATAATCTCTCTGACTGGTTTGTTTTAAATGATGATGTGGGGGCCAGAGCCATATTACAGCTGGGAGGTGTCTGCCCTGCATGTGGCCGACCCTATTGATCCTCTGGACCCTGAGCCCTGCTAGGAGGGATTCCCAAGCACAGGAGTAATCCCTGAGCACCGATGGGCAAGTGTGGCTTACACCTCCCCCAGGAAAAAGAAAATGAAATAATGAATGGTGATGCATATATGCACAGGCCCATGTGTGTCTGCGTGTGCACATCTATGGTATCCCTAGTTTGTTCTCAGGGACTGTGTATTTCCATGCATAACCAGATGCATACACGTACAGTGTGTGATGCACGTATAGTGCATGCACATAGGTGCGTGCACACGCAGTGCAATCCGTTCCGTCCTGGCAATGCAAAATATGTAAAAACACACCTCTCCAAGGGTGTGCAGGGCACCCCTCTCACGGCTGCCTGGGGAGCAAGGCCAGAGGAGCATGTGGGTGGCAGAGGGACACTGGGTGGAGGCAAACACGTAGCCCTGCAGAGGAGGGGGTGCTCAACTTACTGCTCAGAACCTTTGGGGCTCAGCAAAGGACACAGAAGAAATCCAAGCCCGAATGCACCTGCATCTCCCTGAAGATCTCCAAGGTCATGGGGGGCGGGGCTGGGGGAGGGAAGCTGGCAGGCTTCTGCGGTAGTTCTACGCTAGGGCCCCTAGGAGGTAGGTTCTTAGCAGGTCCACAGCCATTACTGGGGGCCTCCTGGCCTTGGGCATTCCCGTGTTTGATGAGATACAGTCTCAGGATGTGCCTGGGGCAGAAAGGATTAAAGAAGCTTCAGCCCGCATGCTGAGAAGGCCAACCTGGACCCTCACGCAGTTTCTCTCTCTCTTTCTCTCTCTCTCTCTCTCTCCCCCTCCCCTCTGTCCTGCTTTTTGCTTATTGATTGATATCAGTCAAGTTCCCCTCTAAGGAATTGCCTTCAATTATTGGAATAGCAATAGGGCAGCTGGGTAAATAACACACAGAACAGAGCCAGTCTGTATTCATTGAGCCCTTCCCGCCGCTGCCCACCTCCCCCCACCCGGGTCTAACTCCAAACACTTTTTCTCACCCACCCGATCATTCTCCATGCTCCCAGATGCCCCGTGCAGGAGATGGAAATCCCTGCTCTCTGCTCTGGGATCACTCCTAGAGATGCTGAAGGGACAATTTGAGATCAAATTCAGGTCATCTACTTGCAAGGCAAGTGCCTTTCTTCCCTTTAGTACTGTTTCCAGCTGTAAATAATTACAGTTGACCTGGTCTAGGACATGATTTTACTCTGCTAAAGGAAAGTGGTAGAAACACAAAGTTCTTGCAAGGAAACTTCTCTCCTGTGTGAAACTGGGACAGAGATGAACCTTGCAGTTGAGTTGATGAAGACTAAAATCAGCTCCTTGGAAAGCACCAGGAGACCTCCACCTGCAAGCTGTTGTGGAATGATTATTAGAGAAAAGTGTTGCTAATTATCCTAAAATAAGAAAGTTATTCTTCAGGAGATGGGGGAAAATGGGGGAAGGAAGAAAGGAAGGAAGGAAGGAAGGAAGGAAGGAAGGAAGGAAGGAAGGAAGGAAGGAAGGAAGGAAGGAAGGAAGGAAGGAAGGAAGGAAGGAAGGAAGGAAGGAAGGGAGGGAGGGAGGGAGGGAGGAAGGGAGGGAGGAAGGAAGGAAGGAAGGAAGGAAGGAAGGAAGGAAGGAAGGAAGGAAGGAAGGAAGGAAGGAAGGAAGGAAGGAAGGAAGGAAGGGAGGGAGGAAGGGAGGAAGGAAGGGAGGGAGGGAGGGAGGGAGGGAGGGAGGGAGGGAGGGAGGGAGGGAGGGAGGGAGGGAGGGAGAGAAGGAGGAATAGAAGGAGGGAAGGGAGGGAGGGAGGGAGGGAGGGAGAGGGAGGATAGCAGCACCCAGCAGCTCCCAGAAGCTACTCAGAGCGGCCCAGTGCCATCAGCCCGAGTTTCCCCTTTCCCTAGCCACTTCCTGCCTGTCTTGTCCTGGGGTTTCCTGGCTCTTGGCAGCCTCCATGATTCCAGCTGCAACTCTGCCATTGGCATTTCGCCTGGACCTTGACTGCTGACTGGGAATTGCTCCCCATGTTGGCCTCCTCCGATGATGGTCCCCAGACCCAGCCTCTCCCATCCAGCAGGGTTTTCCTGGCGGGGAGCTGGCAGGTTTGCCCCAGACCAACCCACACCCCAACCTGAAGTTCTCCCCAAGAGCACCCAGTGTGCGTTTGTGCTGCTCTGCAGAGATGGAAGCAACGGTCCGCGGGATCCTAGCGGAGCCCTTGCAAGGGCCTCTGCTTAGTTTAACATTTTGAAATTTCATCTTCTCAGTGGACTTGAGAAAGTGTAGGAACTCCAGACCCCACCCAGCCCCCATCCCCACAGAGCTGACTTTCTGACAGGTTTCCCCGAGCGTGTGGGTTGCTGGGGAGGGGCGACAGGGCCACAGGTCATCGTCTTAGCATAAATGCTGATGTCAGAAGAGTGGATGGAGACCTCCTAGCCAGGCCAGGTCCACAGAGACACGTCCTCCCCACCCCTGCCCCCTTGGGCAGTGGTGAGTCCACTCGTCAACCGGCTTCAAGTCCAGGGCCGGCTTAGAGTCCAGCTCCGGCATCTGCCGAGGCCTCACCCAGTTCCAGCTGTGTCCACTGGGGAAGGGCCAGCCCCAGCCAGATGATTCGACATGATGAAAGGGGAAATTCTCCACATTCCTTCTGCAAGCCCGAGCGCCAAAGGCAGTGTATGAGGGGATACCGTCCAGCTGCCAAGTTCAAGGTGGAAAGAAATGGGGTCGTCTGATCAAGTCCAGGGCACATCTGCTGTGGCCAGAGTTGGAGCAGGGCTTAAGAGGGACAGAGTCAGGAGTGGGCAAGATCCTATGTATGGGGGCTACTCAGCCGTGTCACATCAATGCCCTTTTTGGGAAAAGACTTGGCCATTCCATGAAACAGTCAAGTGACTTTATTTCTCCAGCCTCAATATACCAAGATGGTTCCAGAAAGAGCCAGAATGGGGTTGGAATGATAGCAGAGAAGGACAGCATTTGCCTTGCTCACAGCCAACCCAGAATCAATCCCCGACATCCCATATGGTCCCCTGAGCCCCAGTAAGAGTGACCCCTGAGCACAGAGCCAGGACTAAGCCCTGAGCACTGCCAGGTGTGGCCCCAAGACAAAAAACCAGAAAAAAAATTAGAGCCAGAAGGCATCCTCAAATTCTCTCTTGATGCCTACCCCCATAGGGGTGACCCCAAGTTCTTTATACAGAGTCTGTCCCCCAAAACACATTTCCCACCACCAGCCAAAAGGGTCTGGAGGGGACAGGGTCCTTAGACTTGGAACTGTTTGAGCCCCATGGTGCTGGACCGGGGTTCTCCAGAGCTGTACCTAGAGGAGGTCTGCTTCGCCCTAGGGCAATGCCCTCATCACAGGACCATCTCTACGACTCCTCATGCTGTTTCCACATGCGAACCACAGTGAAACATGTTTGGAACCAACGTTTCCGGATGAACAAGTGCATTCTTTCAGGCCTCGAATTCCACCAGAGTTCTCATTCCCCCTGCACCCCACCTAGTCTGGAATTGACCATGGGTCCTGGTCCACGTGCCCACCCACCTTTCCCAATGCTCTTCTGCCTTACACAGTGTCCCAGCACTTCCCCAGCCAGCCTCTCACTGAAAGACACAGAGCAAAATTCAGTCTTGGGGGCCCCGTGGAAAAACACGCCCCGAAATGTAGTTGTAGGGGAATAGCAGAGAATCTTAAGAGCTGTCCACAGACCAGCCCCTGGATGGGTCCCCAGAGGTCCTTATAAAGTCATCCGGGTGAGTCTCAAGAGTCAAGCAGGACCCTGAGGCTGCCAGAAGGACCCCAGGTTACCCGGGAAAGCTGCCCCACTCAGAAGGCAGTGCTCAACATCTCCCTGGGCCTGCTGGAATTTTTCTTCCTGTTCACTCTGTACAGATGGGAAATTAATAATTAATTACAGAAAGCTCGCCCACAGCCTCTGTGAGGTGGAGGGGCGTGGGGGGGAGGGAGAGGGGATTATGGAAATCCACAGAGATGTGGCATGGACCTGAATATTTGATATCGTGTTTAATTTGCAAATACTCCCCGCAGAGCAGTCCTCATTGGGCTCCTATCATTGCCCTAATTATTCCTCAGGCAGAGCTATTTGGCTGCCCGTCAGCATGTCTGGCTTTCAATGACCCTCAAGATGCTTCTCCCCAAGATATGTGAATTTTTTTTTTAATGAAGAAGAAAGTACCCCCTGGAGCACAAATGAGTGTTCAGGATGTAATGAGCTTTGTTTGGGCGACAAAGAAAAAGACTCACCTAGACTTCACCCAAGCTCACCTGACCACCTCATCTAGTCACTCAAAATGCTCCAGTAAACCAGGAGAAGAAACACAAATACAGGGGGATCTCGCTTCTCTGTTGAATGTAGAATAAATGGAGAAAGAAATTTATTCTAGTAAAAGGGGGACACCTAGATCACTCTTGACCCCAGTGTTTAGAGAGAAGATGGACAGAAAAGGAAGGAAATCAAGAGGATTGGGGAGGGTGAAGAGAATAGTAGAAATAATATGTTAACAGGCATCGGGGCCACTTTCAGCAGTTTATTCATAACAAACAATATAAAATGAGACAAACAATATAAAATGAATTATTTCAGTTCTGCTTTGGGGCAGGAGTTGGGGTTCGGGTATGGGAACATCTCGAATATGGTGGTGGGAAGGTGTTATGGTGGTGGGATTGCTGTTAGAATATTAAATATAATCAAATATTGTGAACTACTTTATAAAAATAAAATTGAAAAAAAAACAGTCATGAGGCTTCAGTTATACTATTGATAGGAGTGTGGGATAAGCCTTATACCCAAAACACAAATTCAATAGATCCTAAAAGCATGGCAAATAAGTAGCAATCTCTGAGTGCCCCCCCAGTACCACCACGTGGTCCCCAGTAGTCACTTTCTGAAGTGACATCACATACCAGGTCCAAGCATGAAACCATCTGGCCTGGGTTGTCAAAATCCACTAGGAAAGACCCCTGATTCCCCTCAAAAAAGAAAAAACGAGTTAATAGGGCAGGAGCAATAGTACAACAGGTAGGGCACTTGCCTTACACACGGATGACCCAGATTTGATTCCCCGCATCCCATATGGTCTCTCCGAGCACTACCAGGAGTGATTCCTGAGTGCAGAGCTAGGAGTAAGCCCTGAGAATCACTGGGTGTGGCCCAAAGACCAAATAAAAAATTAAATTTAAGGGCTTAGGCTTTGTGGGGGCCAGTATGTTGCATTTTGCTGCTTTTTGCAAATCAACAAACATGATTGTGTTCTGATACAACATAGGTTTTGTTTTCTAAAAACAGGTGTCAGGGCCTGGAGCAATAGTAAAGCAGGGAGCATGCTTACTTTGCACAAGGCCAACAGGTTCAATCTCCAGCATCCCTGAGCACTGCCAGAAGTGATTCCTGAGTGCAGAGCTAGGAGTAACCCCTGAGCATTGCCAGGTGTGGCCCACAAACAAACAAACACACAAAAACAATTATTCAGGCATTCTCCATATTGCACCCAAGACAGTTTAGCAATTAACTATTTTAGAGACAGAGAGATGAGCATCTCTGAATCACTGGACACATACTTTTTGGCCCCTCTCCACAAATTGTCCTAAGAGCTACACCTATTATGCAGTGAAATCCATTATGAATATCACCTTGGAATGAAAAAAGGGAGAAAGGCAAGCCCAAAACCACGGAGAAAGAAAGCTGGAAGCTGGCAGAGATCCTTGAACAAGAGAAGAATGAATTATTTAAAGCTACTTAACTACTCTCCAAATCAAGAACAGAATCTCTCCTGGGGAGAAGGCAGCAGAAAGATGTGGGGCTGACCACACCCCCCACCAGCCCACCCCTAGCAGCTGGGGGAGCATCAGCCCTGCCCATCTTTCTCTCCCTGACCTTTCAACTCCCAGACCAGCTCCGTTCATCTCCCTGGAGAAAGGCTGTGGACTCCAGTTTCCCTCCACTTTTCAAGGAGGAGCAGAGGCAGAGGCGGGGATCCTACTACTTAATGTTGCAGGGGTGGAGAAAAAGGGAGACGGGGCATGTCCTTACCATTGTGGGCTCAGAGCCCCAGTTCTCCAAGCTCTGCTCTGCTTCCTCTCCAAGATGATAAACTGGGATGGAAATTTAGGGATGGGGCAGAAATACCCCCTCAGCTCTCTCCCAAGCAGTGATTGGTTGGTACTGCCATGTTCTCTGAACAACACTTGTAACACTCGTCATCCCGTTGATCTTCGATTTGCTTCGGTGGGCGCCAGTAATGTCTCCATTTGTCCCTGTCATGTGCTAGTGTAGCCCAATGATATCTGCTCGCTCCAGGAACGGGAAGAGCCTCAAATCATTCATTCAGCGTTTTGACAAAGAAGTCTGACCATCTTGTAGGTGGGCGACCACGCGGTCTTTTGACGTCCCATGGAATCCAGTCGGTAACTGCTCTAGTCCAGCGGTTGTCTCTAAATCGCATTATATGTCCTGCCCATCTGATTTTCGACGCCTTGGCAAATGAGACAGCGTCCCTGATTCTTGACCCTCGACGGAGGTCTGAACTCCAGATTCCTTCTCTGAACAACAATGAATGAAATTCTAGGCTCTTCATCAGTTTGATGATCCTAACCCTACACTGTTGTCTGTCTACTTGAATTTTTTCCCCTTGTTTGTGATGCCAGGTATCCAACCAAAGACCTCACGTATGGAAGATCTGAGCTCTACCACTAAGCCAACATCCTGGTCTCTGTATTTTGGTTTGTTTGTCTGTTTTTAAACCTCACCTGGAGATGCTCAGGGCTTATTCCTAACTCCGTGCTCAGGGATTACTCCTGGAAGGCTCAGGGGACAAAATGTGGTGCCAGGGATAAAACCTAGGTCTGCTACATGCAAAGCAAAGGCCCTCCCTCTGTGCCACTGCTCCAGCCTCCTTAATTCTTAATGTTTATTAATTGTTACACCCTTATTAATAATAGGTGAAACATGGTTATTGGTATAATGAGATCCAGGTATAAATAAAGTTTAATGTGATATACTTTATATTTCAAAGTTGAAATGTATATATGTAAATGATAATAGGTATTTTATATTAAATTAAAATCTTTTAATATAATGATTTTAATTTTATTGTTACATAGGTCAAAATAATATAGTAATAAATATGATTATTTATGACCCCAACAAGATCATTTAAGCTTGTGAACCTATGACAAAGAAATAAACAGCAAGCTGAGAGTTTCATCTACTCAGAGACTTTAAGGATGACAAATTGAATGATCGCCAAAGAAAGCTTGACACTCTCAGCTCAGACAGAAAACTTGACAAGCTTTCTCAATTATGACAAGATCCTAAAAATGCACATAATGAAACCCAAAACGACTTGAGAAGTGGAGTGGATTCTTTGGGGGGACAAGTTTATGGAAAACTTTTTTTTTCTTCCCATGTGTTCATATGATTCACTCCTAGTAATTAGATGATCAAAATATCACTGAGTTTAGTCATTATTACTGTTAAAAATTGAACAGTCGGGGCTGAAGTGGTAGCACAGAGGGTAGGGTGTTTACCTTGCACGAAACTGACCCGAGTTTGATTCCCAGCATCCCATGTGGTCCCTCGAGCACCGCCAGGAGTAATTCCTGAGTGCAGAGCCAGGAGTAACCCCTGTGCATCACCGGTGTGACCCAAAAAGAAAACAAAATTGAACAATAGTAATGAATAGCAGATAATTATTGTTATCTGTTAATAATAAATAATATAATAATAAAAAACAGCCTTTCTCATAATGAAATTCTGCCTTTGACTCAACCTTAAAGGTGGTATTTTTACATAATTTTAATGACATAATTATTTCTATTGATGTCATTACTTAGTTAGGTCAGGAGGTCCATTAAATTTACCTGCATTTTGTCTGCGTTCTTGAGCACACATACAGACAGATGATAACACCGCCTCACTTTCATCTGCACCCAAATTATAGGTCTGGACTTTCTCACATATTTCATCAAAACGTTCTGAAACATCTCTACAAATTCCAAGAGGAATGCATATTCAGAGGTTATCAACTTCTGTGAAAAAACATTTTGCTTCTTGTCTAAGTACAGGCTCTTTTCCCGTATCTTGGAAAACCATGTTGAGAGTCATGGACATGTCATGGGCATCTCACATGTCCCTTGTGAGCTTTGTGATGAGCAGGTACCCACCCTCTACGCACTCTGAAATAAATAGCCACGCGTGGCCCAACCGCAAAGAAATATTCAAAAAGTGCAAATATCCAAGTACATCAGCCATCTTATTAACCAACTTAGGCAAGATGGCAGCCACTAGAAGCCCAGGAATGGGATTGTCCACGCTGTCTCCTGAAGACCACTAAAATGTTTAATTCTGGCACATTGACAAAGACATATGGTCCTGTGGAATGCATCATAAGGTCACCGTGGAAAGGGCCTTGACCTGATGGAGAAATGAGCCAACAAGACAAAATTATACAAAGCCAGAACATATTAGAGCTAGCCTGAGTCCAGAGGCCAGAGAGATAGCATAGCAGCTGACCCCAGTTTGATCCCCGGCATCCCATATGGTCCTTCAAGCACCACCAGGAGTAATTCCTGAGTGCAGAGACAGGAGTAACACCTGAGCATCACCAGGTGTGACCCCAAAACAAAACAAAAAGAATCAGTTTATGGGGTGCATAGAGATATTATAGTGGGTAGAGTGCTTGTGGCCAATCCCAGTTCCATCCCTGGCACCGTACAGGGACCCCTGAGCCCTGCCAGGAGTGATCCCTGAACACAGAGCCAGGAATAAGCCCTGAGCACCACTAGGTGTGGCCCCCCAAAATAAAACAAAACCAAAACATGGTTTTAATTACATTTCTCCAATGTCCAGTCTCCAAACCATAACCCCCACAAGGGCATTCTTCTGCCTCCAAGAGTCGAGCCTCAAGGGAATAGCTCCTCAGATGCTCAAAGTTGCAGAACTTGGGGAGATGGGTCCCCTGCCAGGAAACATACAACCAAGCTATCGTTATGGGGGGTCCAATGCCCCAAACTCAGTGCCTGTGGCTCCCAGCTCCATCTATAGCATTTTAAGGGAACACTACTGAAATCTAATTCCAAAACAATGCAGATTCTCCTAGGGGTAGGGCCGGGGCAGGGTGGTGTGGGGGCAGAATGAAGTGACTTCTGTCAAGTGACTTCTCAGTCCTACCTCCACCCCACCAAACTCCCCCTACACTTTTCCCCCTCTTAACAATGGATTCTTATTCCCCCAACACCTTGGCTTCTATTTTCCCTCTGGCCAGACTTGGGAGAATTTTCTAAAAACAAAAATCCTCTGTCTAAGCCCTCATTATTTAGAAACAAGCCAAGTCAACTTCCTCGGCAGAAACTGGTCTCATCAATCTGTTCCCTAGAGGGCCCCCGGGATACTGACAAGGGATCCAGCCTGCAGACACTGGGAGAAACGGAAGAAGGAAGGTGTAAGCTGGAAGGACGATGCTCCCTTACCCTCCTCCAGTTCACTTCCAGAATCTTCTCCTGCCCAGGAGACTTTCCCAGGGTGAAGTGAACCATGATGCAACCCAGTACCCCAGCGAGGACGCTCCTGAATTAGGAAATATTGCCTCGTACTTGGGGCAACACCAGGAGACCAGGTCATAGTGGAACTGAAGCAGCAGCTGTCATTTGTGGGGCGAGATGCCATAGGAAGTGAGTAACTTCCTATGAAAGTCAAGGGGCCTGGGCAGAGGGCATGGAGGTCATAGGACCAACCCTGGTTCCATGCCCAACATTGCACAAAGAGGGGAAGGGATATCTTCAGAATAGAGCCCTTCCTCCTTTAGTTGACAAACGGAAGATTCTAAAAGACAGGTCAAAGATGCCCCTCTCAAAGAGTATTACTGGGTATTAATCTGGAAGTCCCCAGCACTATAGGGCCTGAGCAATCAAAAACCTTGGGCCTGTGCATTTGGTCAATGGCACAGTTGGCAAAGTAGCACCAGGAATGGCCCCTGCACCCCGAGCACTGTTTAGGAGGCGTCCCCTAATATATATATATATATATATATATATATATATATATATATATATATATATATACTAGTGATCAGTATATGTATATACTGATCACTAGGCCAGAGAGTGGTTCAAAGGGCCAGAGTGCAGGCTTTGTCTGAGGGAGCATCTACATTCAATCCCTGGCCCATCATGTGACTCTGAGCACAGTAGAGTGCTGAGTCTCAAAATACAGCCCAAAATACAAAAGAAGCAGAATCAAAGGTCATGGTGAAACTGTCATTGGGAGCTGTTTTGTTTTGTTTGGGGGCCACACCCAACCGTACTCAGGGCTCACTCCTACCTCTATGCTCAGAATTACTCTTAGTGGTGCTCAGGGGAGTCTATGGGATGATGAGGATTAAATCCTTGTGAACCGCAAGCAAGGCAAGTTGCTCCCCGGTATACCATCCGAGGGTCTTAAAGATAAAGGTGGAGGGTGTGAGGGGAGAAAATGGAACTAGACCCGCATTAGCTCGTTTTTCATTTTGCCAAGAAAGAATGTTTTTTTCAACAACTGCTTTTTTGGTTTAGTATCATTTCTGTTAAAGCAGAGTAATTCAACTTATACACATATGTGTATTCATACAAGCAGGGAGGGGGAGAAGGAAAGGAAGAGACAGATGGGGAGAATGGGAGAGAGATACCTTCAGAATAGAGCCCTTCCCCCTCTAATTGACAATGGAACATTCTAGAAAGCAGATCAAAGATGATAGTGATGATGATGATGATGATGATGACGACGATGCTGCTGCTGCTGCTGCTGATGATGATGATGGTTGAACTGGATTTATTCTAGGGAGGTCAGCTTGGAGGACCACAGGCCCTGGCTTCCATGTATTAATGAATCACTTGGCTATTCAAAGATGCTGGTGGGCTACTGGGTCTGGCTAGACACCCCCCACACACACAACTTTCTATTTATTTTTTACTTCTTGGGTCACACCTACATTCAGGAATCACTCCTGGCAGTGCTCTGGGGGCCATATGGGATACCAGGAATAGAACCTGGATCATCCGTGTGCCAGGTAAGTGTCTTCCCTGCTGTCCTATCACTCCAATGCCACCACCTTCTATTTCAATCAGTCAATGAGCCTCTTCACCAAGAATCCAAATTCAGAGACATTGTCAGGCCCCCAAATAAGTGTGAGCCAGCCACTTCCCGGGAAACACACCAGAACACTTTGAGAGACATACTGAGCTTTCCCATTGGGGCACAGACTGGAGAAGAGCCCCCCACAAAGCCTACCCCAGAAGTACCCCCTCACCCCCAGCAAGTGAGGTGGTTACCAGCAGGAAGTGAATCATAGTTTGCTCCAGTGGCTGGAGAAATATAGTACAGGGTTAAGGCATTTGAGCCCAGATTCATCCAGAACAGAGGGGAGGGGCTGCTGGCTGAAGCCACACAGGAGAGATGAGATAGGATGGGAGGGCCAGAGGACAGGAAGCAAACTGGTTTTGGATTCAAGGAACAGATAAGCATCCCAACCCATACTCCACCATGTGCTCACTTAGCTTCCTCGCCTCTCAATTCTGTATCAAATAAGGAATACCAGTTCCGTGGGGCAGTACGTCAAGGGCTGCAACTCACTCTTTGCATGCATTTGATCCCCAACACCAGGTAGTTTTCTGAGCACCTCTCGAAGTACCCGCACCACCACCAAATATCGTTGGATGTGGTCAAACCTCCCCTCCACAGGAAAACAAAGAAATTCGGACTCCTGGTCTTCATCCCAGTGAGCATTAAGCGTCTATAAGAATGGAATGTTCTGGAAGGGCTGGTACTCCGTAAATGAGTGAGGGCAACCCAGTCCAGCCCGATCTGGCCACAGT
The DNA here is from genome assembly GCF_027595985.1 of Sorex araneus. Lineage (NCBI taxonomy): Eukaryota > Metazoa > Chordata > Mammalia > Eulipotyphla > Soricidae > Sorex > Sorex araneus. The sequence goes on along the minus strand of NC_073307.1, from coordinate 49,302,764 downwards.
GCAAAGCCAACCAAGCCAGCCTCCTGCCAAGTCTCCTTGAAGGGAAGTGGTCCGAGGTTTCTCATTGTCGAGGACAGGCATTTGTGGGTGCCGCTGTGGGCCATGGGTGAGGAGGGGGTGGTGCCCTGGCTGCCCACAGCCCAGCTGTTCCCTGCAGCTGCAGCTGCCCGGAGCCTCAGCAGTTCCCACGACTCCAGCCAAGTCCACAGGCCCCCTCCACACACACCCCAAAGCAGCCGGTGCCGGATCCTTCTTCTGCTCCCCAACTTCCCATCACTACCACTATGAAAGAATATTTGGCTTGTCCCTCCTCAGGAGGACTGTATGTCACTCCTAAGAATGTGCATTTGGGGGCTAGAGTGATAGCACAGCGGGTAGGGCGTTTGCCTTGCTCATAGCTGACCCAGGTTCGACCAGCATCCCATATGGTCCCCCAAGCACTGCCAGGAGTAATTCCTGAGTACATGAGCCAGGAGTAACCCCTGTGCATCGCCAGGTGTGACCCAAAAAAAAAAAAAAGAACGTGCATTTGCTTCCTGAACAACAAAAGGATTCTGCACTCATAGAGACTTCCAGAATTTTCCAGAACTTTCTAACTGGTCTTTCGCTTACAACCTCTCCAAACCCAGCTGCCATATCCTGCATCCTCAGCAGGCCAGAGGTCAGCCTTTTCTTGTCTGACTGTGCCCTGGAAAGAGAAAAAGGAATACAGGTATCGAGCCTACACCAAATTAGACACCCCTGCCTTGCACCCCCTCACTGAGATTTCCTCACTAGTTAGTGCATGAGCCCAGCTTTCTCTATGCCTGCTTGAATTTTTGAGAACATTGAGGTGTTGGGCTGCAGAGAAAGACAGCTCAGGAAGGTGGCTGGCGGCTAGGCTTCATTTGCACCCGAAACACACTTCTGGCCTCATTGAACTGAAAGTGTTCAAGAGTGTATTGCCACGGCCAAGCGGGTTTCCAGCTTAATCAAGCATTTAATGAGCCGCATTAATATTCCTTGGTCTCTGCTGTGGGACTCCTGAGTGGAGAGAGCGGCCTGGAGCTGGGAATTGTTCATCTTCCCTCAAACAGAGAGCTGTTTGTTCCCCTGAGGTGGGTAAACCCAGCAGGGGGCTTCCCAGAGATTTCCTTGGCAAACAAAAACATTGCCACAGAGCTTCTGAAAATGCCAAGCAACGGTGGCAAGCCATCTAGAGGTATGTGGAACCAGAGGGTATGCACAGTGGGGACAACGCTTGCTGTGCATGCAGATGCACCTAGTTCAATCTCTGGCATCCCAAAGGGTCCTTAAGCACTGCCAGGATGATCCCTGAGCACAAAGCCAGGACTACACCCTGAGCACTGCCAGGCTTGGTCACCCAGAGGAAAAAAAAAAAAACTGGAAAGAAATCTAGGACTCTGTGGGGACATGGAGATAGCTCGGGGTTTAGTGGGGTATAGGCTTTGCGTGCATAAAGATCTGAGTTCCCTCCCTGGTACCTTTTGGCTTCCCCAAACATCTCCAAATATGGCCGTGAGCCCACCCCACCCCCCAAAGCAGCAACACATTATAAGTCATTAGCATTGATCTGTTCTACCCTGTTCGTAAAACCTGGCCTCAAGGGGCCCCCTGTCTACAGCCCAGAACTATTGAGGAAGCCCCAAAGAGAGAATCTCAGATCTGGGGAATAAGCCCTTCAGAGATTCCTCACTCAGCCATGGGGGGGGTGTAGGGTGACCCCAGGTCTTCTCTGGAATGGGTTCTCCCGGGTTACCTTCTCTGCAGAGAGAGCCCCACCTTCTGGAAGGTTCCCTCTGACCAGGCTTAATTACAGTGTGAGGTCAGGATCAGGCAGGATTGTGGGATCCTAAGAGACTAAGAACATCCCTGAGGGAATGACCCATCTTGAGCAAGAGGAGAAAGGACAAGGAAAGAAATCGGGTTTTCCCAGATTTTCCCACACCACATCTAGTCCCACTTTCTATTTATAGGTGAGAAGCCAGAGACCCAGCTGAACACCGAAGCCTCTTGCTCAAGTTCAGAGCTGGTTCTAGAGACCTGCCATCCCCAGCACCCCTCCCTGCCCCACTGGGTTGTATTTATATCCCAGCCATAGATGATCTCTATTATCTCCCAAATGTGCTCAGACAAAAATGAGCATTTAAAATCCACTGCATACCTCCAACATAAAAATACTTAGAAAATATGGGCCTTTGAGGGGGGCCAGAGCATCAGTGCAACAGGTAGGGCACTAGCCTTGCATGCAGTGCAAGGCTAGTGCCCTACCTGTTGGCTGGATTCCCGACATCGCACCGCCAGGAGTGAGTCCTGTCTTCAGAGCCAGGAGTAAGCCCTGAGCGTCTCTGGGTGTGACCAAATAAGAAGTAAAAAGAAAGAAAGAAAAGAAAGAAAAAAAAGAAAAAGAACTCTGGGCTTTGAGTAAGCGGTTCAGAATCTGAGAGTTTGTTCAGCGGCCCGGTGACGGCCCAGCACGTACGGGCAAACTTCACTAACCGTGCAAAAGATAAAGCCAGGCTGGGCTCAGTGGCGGGTGCAGGCGCGCTGGCGCTGCAGGTTGGCACCGCGGGTTTGGGGGTGGAGGGGAGCATTAGACGAAGCGGTGGAGACGAAGTAGGGGAGCTTTGCTTTCTTTCCCGGGCCTCTGGACGCCTCTGGCCAGCGTTGCAGGCGCTGCCCTGCGAATGCACCAATGCACGCCCTGCAAGGACAGCGACTGCCAACATTCTCAGGGGAGCACGCGCGCCCACCTCTCCTTTTCCGTCCGCCGCCTGCATTCAATCGTCTGATTCGCACCTAAGACGACCGACCCGGGGTGGGGCACGCGGAAGACGCAACAATTAATTGTTTTAAAGACGATTAAACGAACATCACATCCCATTAGAACAAAGACGCGTCTCGGAGCGCAGCTGCGGGGGTCTGCGTGGGAACCATCGACCCGAACCCCCACCCCCAGAAACCTCCGAGGAACCCCCACCCCTTGTCCATGCTGGAACCGAATGCCCAGCATGCACCCCTAACAGACAAAGTTAGAGGTGCTTAGGGGAGGCGGTTGGCGGGGGAGGGGTGCGGGGGGGTATCCCCGCACTTGCCACCCGCAGGCCTCTAATCCTATGCATTTAGGAGAAAAAAGCTTCGCAGATCCCTCAGTGTCCCCCTCCTCGCCTACCCTCAATGTGATGCTGAGGCTGGAGGGTGCGGCCGCGGCGGGGCGGGGCCCCCGCGCCCCCCGCCCGCGTCTGGGGCACCCGGCCCGCCCCCTCCCCTCGGCGCGCGAACCAACCTCGGGTGCAGGCGGAGGCGGCGCAGGAGAGGCGGGCCCCGGCCCGCCCGCGCTCACTTGTCTCCCCACCAGCTGCGCCCCGGAACTGCCGTGGCGCTGGGCTCCGGGCCCCGCTCCCCCAGGCGCGCGCGGGCATGCAAACCCGGAGCCAGCGGCGCGCCCCGGGCCGCTGCTGAGCGGGCCGGGCGGGCGGGGAGCAGCGCCGGCCGAGGGCCCCAGAGCTTGCGGCTGGGTCCGGCGCGCGGCGCTCCTGTATCCCCTGTTCGCCGCCACCCCGCCAGCGCCACCCCCCGCGGGCAGCAGGGGCTCATGCAGCCGCCAAGGTAAGCGCCCGGCAGCCCGGGTGGCACAGGCCCGTGGCGCGCGCGCCCCTGGCCCGAGAAGGGGGGTGGGGGGCAGCGCGCGCCTGGAGGGGGGGTTTCTTTCTTGCTGGGATTTGAAAACTTCGCTGCTTCCATCGCTTTAGGTCTTAGCTGGTGCAAAGTTTTTGCTGTTTGTTCATTCTCTCTGTCTCTCTCTGTCTCTCTCTCCCTCTCTCCCTCTCTTCTCCCCCGCCTCTCTCTCTCTCTCTCTCTCTCTCTCTCTCTCTCTCTCTCTCTCTCTCTCTCTCTCTCTCTCTCTCTCTCTCTCTCTCTCTCTCTCTCTCTCTCTCTCTCTCTCTCTCTCTCTCTCTCTCTCTCTCTCTCTCTCTCTCTCTCTCTCTCTCTCTCTCTCTCTCTCTCTCTCTCTCTCTCTCTCTCTCTCTCCCGAAAATCCTCCCCGGCATGGGCACCGGGGATCCCCCTCTCCTGCTGGATCACCTCCTCCGATCCCAGAGTTCAGGACGCAGCCGACCAGCAGGCTGCCCGCCCCCGAACCTCCCATCTAAGGGGACCGTCCCCGCTCATAAAAAAAAAAAAAAAAATCAGGCTCGGGGTCATGGGGACAGGTGCGCTCAGAGGTCGGGGGGGCTGGGGTGCTAGGATTCCGGGGCGACCCCCACCGCCATCCTAAGTGGGTACGTGGGACAGAGCAGAGGGAGACTCGGCCTCCCACTCGCGCCCCGGCTCCTCGGAGGAATCAACTGGGCGCGGGGCTGGAATGGGGGTGACGGGTGGGCGGGGTCGGACAGGTGCATTTATGGGGAGACACGGCGCGCGCGGGGTCGTGATTGCATCCCGTGCCGGGAAGGGCATGAGCTCCGCTCGGGGTTGGAATCCATCGCCCCAGACGCGGGTTTTGATGGGAGCCCGCGTGTCGCTATTATGTGCTGCGGTTTCAGGTCCTTATTGATCTCCGAAAGCGCGTGTCTGGCGTCGCGGCGGCCCGGAGAGCATCGCGCCACCTAACGGACACGGTGCGCCGCGCGCTCCCGGCGGCCGCCAAGTTGGAAGCTCTCCAAAGTGGTCGCGGCGGGTAAGAGCAGTCGTGGGGTGTCCGCAGCCCGGGGGAGGAGCCCCCGACGCCCCGGCTCTGCACACCCAGCTCCGGGGTCGCTAGGGCAGGTGGTACTGAGAAGCCAGCATTCCCCTCCCATCCTCCTTCTCCAGCCACTCCAAAAGGAACTTAAAACTGTTCGCCGAGCGGCCGGCGAGCCCTTTTCCTGCGCATATAGCGCGGAAGTCTGCGAAGTCCGTGCACTGGCCGGGGCACCCAGTGGGTTTTTCCAGGCGAATCTGGAAAGCGCCGGGCCGTGTGCCGGAGGGCAGCTGGAGGAGAAAGGAACCAACCGACTGTGCCAGGGACCCTCTCTTGTTTCCAAAGTGAATTTTTTGCATTTCCAAAGAAGCGATTTTTTCCGCCCCCCCCCCATACTCTGACAAGCCAGCCTCCCTTTATATAAAGGTCATGACCTCCCATCAACAATGAGAGAAGGGGGGCTGTTGGAGAGCTAACAAAGGCTGGGGTGGGATTCGCTCTCATTCCTGCTTTGTGCTGCCCCCTCCCAGGCCAGGCTGATTTTGCAGGGAGCTGACATCTTTAGGGGAGCACTGGGTACTGTAGATGTGTTCCACCCACCTTGGGATCCTAGGCACTGAGGGGGGCGTCTCCTCCTCCCCTGTCCAGGTGCTATTGCTCCCAGGTAGGCATAGACAGAGGAGAAAGCATGGCTGGTCCCTGCCGCTGTTTCTGATAGTATCTCCATCTCCCTCTCCATGGCCATTAGACACTTGAGACTTAGAGGACCTGGCAGTAAACTGAGGCTCTTCTCTGCCTTCTGCTAAGAGGTCTGGCTGCCTTCTCTTCTTGACAGCTGCTCCCTGGGCATCCCCGCCACCTACACACAGACCCACACAGACACACACTCACACACACACACACACACACACACATACAGTGTGTGTGATAATGAAGGAGACATCCCTTATGTCCATGACCCCGGCTCTGTTCATCAGCCATCTGGTGGGGCCCAATGCAGGAACTCTAAGTTGAAGAGATGCCACATCCAGCCACCAGGACCCCTGTGTTCCTTCCGCAAGGACAGGGAGTTCTTCAAACCCTCCCAGGCTCCCTGGAACCATACGGGAAAGTAAGATCCTGGTTCCCTTTTTCTTCTCTACTCTTCAGAGAGGTGACAGGGAAGGAACTCACCAGGGTGCTGTGGGTTGCCAATGCTGTTCTTGCCACAACGTGGCAGTGAGGGAATTAATCTTAAGTCTCAACTTTTGCTGAATTTGGGCCCCCAAACTGTGCCTTAATGGGCATAATTTCCTAGCTCTCCATTTATGGTAGTCCTGGGAAGAGACAGAGGGATGGAATGTCCAGTGGAATAGACTTCCTCAACCTCCTCTTGGGAAAAAAAGGAGCTTTCTGGGGCCCGAGAGATAGGATAGCAGGGAGGGTGCTTGCCTTGCACATGGTCAAGCTGAGTTCAATCCCAGCATCCCATATGGTCCCCAAAGCAATACCAGGAGTGATTCCTGAGCGCAGAGCCCTGAGCATTGCTGGGTGTGTGTCCCTCCCCCCAAAAAAGGAAAAGCTTTCTTCCTGAAAAATCCTTGCTCTTGAACTTGACCTCTGATGTCCCAAAAGCCACTTGAGACAGTTTTTATGTGCTATGTCCCGTTCATGTTCTTTTATGTTCTTGTACCTCGGTAGGGTATCTCAGTCTTTCAAGCAATATTTCTTATTCATTCATTTCACAGCCTGCCTTGGAAAAGGGTGTGCTTCCCCCATTGTCTGGTTAGCCAGCCCCATTCAAGCGACAAGCTGATCTCTTTCTTCTCTAAATCACACCCTAGCTGACTCCCCACCTCCTTACCCTGGCTGCAGGGCCGGAAAGATAGCACTGTGGGTAAGGCACTTGCCTTGAGTGTGGTCAACCTGGGTTCAATCTCCTGCACTCCCTAGGGTCCCCTGAGTTCTGCCAGGAGTGATCTCTGAGCACAGTCTGGAGTAAGTGCTGAGCAGAAGCAGGAGTAAGCCCTGGGCTTACTCCTGGGTCAGGAGTAATCCTTGAACACAGAGCCAGGAGTAATATCTGAGCACAAATCCATGAGTGATCCCTAAGCACAGAGCCAAGAGTGAGCCCTGAGCATAGAGTCAGGAATGAGTCCTGAGCATCACCCCAAACCAAAATAAATACATGCACAAATAAAAATTGAACTAGCTGTAAAGGAAGCAGGAACAGGGCAGAGGGGAAGGGTCAGGGATGCCTCACTGTGGCATGTTGGCAGGATGCAGCCAATGTCCATTCCTGTGGAGGACCCTGCATATCTTTCACAAGGACACAGGACACCCCACTTCTGGCCCGCGTGGCTTGTGAACACGACTCCAGTGTCTGTCACAGTGAGCGGACTGCAGAGAGCTTGGGGAATAGGCACCAGGTCCCTATCGGCCTCCAGAAAGCAGTAAAGTGTAGCGAGCCTTCATCAGGCAGAGTGTGATCTGAAAACCACTTCCCCCTTTCTTTCAATAGTTGATAGCAACCAGCTATGAGGGAGAAGTTTTAAGATTCATGATGCTGGATTTGCCTCATCTGGGGAAGGACCTGTTCCTGTCCTTTCTGTGGATACCCAGGAACTGGCCACTTCTCGCTCACACTTTGTAGCTTCTCCATCTTCCCTTCTTTGGGGACTCTGAGATCTCAAGATCTTCGAGTGTCTCCTCCTGGTCCCCTGGTAGGGGTGATTTGTTCCGTAGACAAACAATATTCCATCCTAAACCAAGTGTGCATTAAAGGTCTCCTCAGTGACATCAGTAAGGAAGATTAGGAGGGAATATGCCAACATGCAGAGATCCCACAAAAGAAGACCTTGGAAGAACATGCCAGCCCACCTTGAGGGCAGCGGCGGCTCTGCAGAGGGTTAGATTTCTGCACCTTTCCCAAGTGACCATAGATTCACGTGTCTGTGCTCTGCCAAACGCAGGCTGGGGTGGGGAACCTTCTCAGAATCTGAGCCTATCAATTGGCACGAGGCTTCAATGCCTGGGAGTGCATTGCTTGCAAGGGTGCCCTTTCACCTGTTCTGATATGGTGTCTTCAAGATCCTCGTCTGCCAGGTGTGTGGAACGAGCCCAGGGGCTGAGACCTTTGCCACCAGTGGGCATTAACAGCTCCTAAAAGCTAGTTGTCTCTTTCTGTCTGCTGGTGCTCAGAAGACCCACCCATGATTCCAAACCAACTGGAATTGGAGAGCCATGCAAAGGATGCTCAGAGGATCTTTAGAGCTTCAGGGGAGCATGCGATGCCCAGGATCAAACCTGGGTCAGGTGCATGCAAGGCAAGTGCCCTAACTGCTGTCCTACATCCTGACCCCAATCCCTTCCTTCACCAAGTGGCGGTGACCATCCATAGAGATGCCAGAGTAATGTGGAGTTTTCATGGGTGCTGTGCAGAACTTTAGTGTAACTGATGGTGCGCTGATCACCCAGCTTGGGGGTTGGAGGGCAGAGAGAGAATACAGGATGAGGACACTTGTCTCACTCACAGCTGATCCAGGTTTGATCCCTAACACAGCATAGGGGTCCCTGAGCACAGAGCCAGGAGTCAAACCTGAGCAGCACTGGGTGTGAGCCCCAGACAACAACAACAACAATAATAAACATGAAGAACCCAGAAGAGAGGCCAGGCAGACTTGGGGTCCTTGTGGAAATATGCAGGTTGGTCCTCAGATCTCTCACTATCAGAAGCTCCTGTGGAATCAGGAACTTGACTCGATCTCAATGATTCTCGGGGCCAAAGCAGGGAGGGCATTTGTCTTGCATGCAGCCAACCCGGGTTCAATCCCTGGCATCCCATATGGTCCCTTGAGCACCACCAGGAGCGATTCCTGAGAGAAGGAATGCCACTATTCTAAACACATCGGGATTTGGATAACTTGGTTATCTCATCCTGTTGCTAAATCTCTTCGGTATTTGTGCCTGGCACCAAATTGTTCATTAATCCAAAAGACTCCAGCCTGGTGGTGGTTGGAGAGGAGCACCAGCTCCCCATCGTTCGAACAGTCCTTGTTTGGTGGGCAAATGGTTCCAAGCTGGTTCGCTCCAAGAACTTACTGCAAGGGAGTGAGGTAAAGAGTGTGGATGATGGGGCTGGAGCGATAGCACAGCGGGTAGGGCGTTTGCCTTGCATGCAGTCAACCTGGGTTCGATTCTCAGAATCCCATATGATCCTCTGAGCACCACCAGGGGTAATTCCTGAGTGCAGAGCCAGGAGTAACCCCTGAGCATTTCAGGGTGTGACCCAAAAAGAAAAAAAAAAAAAGAATGTGGGTGACCTGATCATCACCGTGAGGCTGGGGCCTCTGCTTTGGCACTGTGGCCCCGAAAAAAAGAAATTTTAAGAATTGGGTTCTGACTTTTTTGGGGGGGGCAGTTGGTTTGAGGGGGGCCACACCCAGTGATGTTCAGGTCTTACTCCTGACTCTGTACTCAGAGATCTTCTTGTGGTGCTCGAAGGACCCTGTGGAATGCCGGGGACTGGAACCCGGCTCAGCCATATGCAAGGCAAGTACCCTCCCCACTATACTATCTCCCCAGCCCCATATCTGTGTTATTGGAATATCTGTATTATTGGTTTGAGGGTTGTTTTTATTTGTTAGTTTGTTAGCTTTTCATTTTGGGGGGCCACACCTACTAATGCTCAGGAGTTACTTCCTGGCTCTGGCAGGACCTGGGGGATCTAGGGGAATCAATGTGGGTTGCTGGGGATCGAACCCAGATCAGCCGCATGCAAGGCAAGCACCTTAGCCACTAGACTATCTCTCCGGCCCACTTCTATTGCTTACCACCCTGGGACTGTTCTTTCCCAAAGCCTTTGTGAAAGGGATCTCCCGGGGCCAGGCGCCTCCTTGCCAAGCATGCCCTGGGTCCTCACAGACATGCCAAGCTTCAGCTCTCTCTGTAGACTCCCCTAATGCTCCCTGGCTTCTCAACCACCCCTTGGTACCAGGCATTTCTCCTGCGGGGATCCTTCTGCCCAGAACATTTGCCCGAAGTCTCCCCAGCTCCCTGCAGAGCCCCCTCCTCATGCAGCCCTGCAGAGCCCTGGCACTGGGTTTGCTTCTGCCCTTGCCTACTGGGAAACACCCCCTCCACCCCCACCCCATTCCCCCCACACACATACCTGCTCTCACCTGCCCTGGGTTTGAGCCCTGTATGCACCTACCGCATGACAATGGGACCATAGGGTGCCCAGCGTTTGCACTGTCGAGATGTGCCACCACATTCTGCCTCTAGTGTCTCCATCTGCAAAGTGGGGCCAATCCAAGGATCAGAGCACCCAGCTGAGCTCAAGGGGTGCAGATGGGTGGGGACACCGGTAGCTCCCTGGTTGGCAGCACTGTTGCCTCTGAGGGCAGAGGCGTCCCGCCAGAGACCCCTCGTGCCTGCGGCAGCTTCTTCCTCCCACATCTGTTCCCACCAGCCATTTGGAAACAGGCCCTGTGTCACTGTCTCCTCCTCCAGCGGGACTGGGGTGGTGAAGTCTCAAATGTCTATTTCTGGACCCGGAGCTCCCAGCCTGCACCAGAAAATGCTGTTTGTGCCTCTCCACCCCAGCTCCATGATAAAGGTCGGGGGGTTTCTGCAACCAGAGCAAAAGACAAGTTTGAGGTCTTTATTTGGGAGCATGGGGCGGGGGTTGGGGGGCGCCACACTAGTCTTGCTCAGGGTTTCCTCCTGGCTCAGTGCTCAGGAATCACTCCTGGTGGTGCTGGGAGACCCCAGGGATTGAACCTGGATCGGCAAGACAAGAACCCTCCCTCCTATACTATCTCTCTGCACATCCCCCACAAGTTTGAGATCTCGACCCCCAAACCCAGGCTCCTTCCTGGGGGAGAAGATCTCAGTGTTCGTTTCTGATGGGAGTGGCTGGTTTGTAAGTCACTCGGTTTTGTGGAAGGGGGTTCAGTTGAGGGTGAAGTGCTGAGCTCTGAACCCCGTTTTTTCAGGGGGTGCATATTCAATGCCCAGGTGTTGCTCCTAGAGGTTCTTGGGGCACCATGAGGTGCAGGTATCATTGGATCTGGAGCCCCTATGTGGCAAGTGTGCACTCTGACCCTGAACCCCAGTGTTGTTTGAGGGCCAACACCTGGAGATGCTCAACAGTGACTCCCAACCCTGAGCTTTTATTTATTTATTTTTGGAATTTTTTTGTGTGGGGGGGTCACACCCAGCGATGCTCAGGTGTGCATCTGGCTCTGCACTCAGGAATCACTCCTGGTGGTGCTTGGGGGACCATATGGGTGCTGGGGATTGAACTCATGTTGGCCGTGTGCAAGGCAAATGCCCTACTGCTATACAATAGCTCCAGCCCTAATCCGGAGCTTTTAGGGATCAGAAGTGCTCAGAGGTCTGTGCATTTGTGGGTGTCAAACCTAGGGTCCCCACACACAAAGAGAACTTATCCTCCAGCTCATTACATGGTTTTGTTGTTTTGTTTGTTTGTTTGGGGGCCACACCCAGTGGTGCTCAGGGCTTAATCTTTTGTTTTTTTTTTCTTTTTGGGTCACACCTGGTGATGCACAGGGGCCATTCCCAGCTTTGCACTCAGTAATCACCCCTGATGGTGCTCAGGGGTCCTTATGGGATGCTGGGAATTGAACCCCGGGTCGGCCGCATGCAAGGCAAAGGCTCTACCCACTGTGCTATCACTCCAGCCCCTTGGGGCTTACTCTTGACTGGCTCTGAGCTCAGGGATCCATGCCTGGCAGGATGGGGGTGTACTGGGGTCAAACTCAGCTCATCTGCATGCACCTCCCCACAGTACTGCCTCCAGCTCCATGGAATTGGGTGTGGGGTAGGGGGTGGGGGTGTTTGGGTTTAGTTTTTGGTTTGGGGGCCACACCTGGTAATGCCCATGGATTACTCGTGGCTCTGCACTCAGGAAGTACTCCTGGCAGTGTTCAGGGGACCATACAGGATGCAAGGATTGAACCCGGGCCGCCGCGTACAAGGCAAGCATTCTCCCCACTATCCTATCTCTCCGGTCCCCTGGAGCCCCGCGTTTTTAACTATATAGCCTTGTTGAGAGCATAGAGAGCGTCCATACACTAGTCAGTTTGGCCAGTGTCAGCTGATGGCCCCGGGGCCAGCAGACTCCCACTGTGTCTTCCTGAGGCTGGTTTCTCCGCGAGCCTGGGGACACTGCCCATGTCCTCCTGCATCTCCCAGGAGGGACGAGCCCTTTGCTTCTCTTCCCTGGCTGACTTGCTTATTTCTGAAACTTTGTGTCCCTCCCCGGCTGGAGGCCAATCCGCTAGCAGGGACACTGGGCAGCTCCCTGGCCCACTGCCCGCCCAGATAGTATTTGTCACAGTCCCAGGGTGATATACTCCCTAACCCTCAACAGATGCAGAAGCTCAGGCACAGAGGCAAACAGTCCTGTGACCCAAACTGACTCTTGGATGTGAGCAGCAGAGACACACCCTCTCTGGGTCCCTGAGCTGCCCATTGGGGTCCAGGTTGAGGGGTGCTTGCAGACCCTTCCTTTTGCTCTTGGGAGGCTTTAGGAGGTGCTTGGGCCTGACTCCGGACTGGGCAAGAATTCTGAAGAATTGCCAGGATGGAGGGCCAAAGAGATAGTGCAGTGGCTAGAGTACCTGCACACAGCAGACCCAGCATCAATCCCTGGCACCCCATAGGGCCCTAGGGTCCCCTAAGCCAAGCCAGGAGTGAATCCTGAGAACCAAGAGAAAGCCCTGAACATGGCTGGGTATGGCCCCCAAACTAAAAACAAAAATCTCCGTGACCCCAGGACAGACCAGTCTGGCCTTGGGTGTTAGGCCATTTGGATGCCCCCCCTTTTAAACTTTTTATTTTGGTTTTTGTTGGGGGTCACACCCAGTGGTGTTCACAGGATCCTACCTATACAGTGAGTGTGGGGTGAGGGTGAGGGAACCATGCAGTATTTGGGCCCAAACTCGGGGCTCCCACATGCAAAGCATATGCTCCGTTTCCAGCCATCTTCCAGGGCCCAGAGACGCCAGTTTCAGGAAAGGAAAGTGTTCCCTGGTAGAAAGATGCACCGTTTTACACAGGGGTGCTGACGTCCAGCTGAATTTGCAAGTATTGGTCTGTTGGACCAAGACTTAACTATTTGAGGGAAATATGGTGGGTGGCACAGCAGGTAGGGTCTTTGCCTTGCACACGGCCGACCCGGGTTCAATTCCTCCGCCCCTCTCGGAGAGCCCAGCAAGCTACCGAGAGTATCCCGCCCGCACGGCAGAGCCTGGTAAGCTCCCCGTGGCGTATTCGATATGCCAAAAACAGTAACAAGTTTCTCAATGGAGATGTTACTGGTGCCCGCTGGAGCAAATCGATGAGCAACGGGGACTACAGTGATACAGTGATGGTGGGTATCCGCCACCTGTGAAGGCCTGCTGCCTACGGAGCTCCACCTCTCTTGTAGTATCCCCTCAAGGTTTGTCCTGGCCAGCTCTTGCCAGGAGGAACAGGCCCGGCCAGCATGGATCCTAGAACCAGGCTGAAAACTGCAGTGGTGCCTTGGTGCCGGTTTACATGACTTCACAGCAGCTAGGGCTGGAGGCCCCCTCCCCACCACCTCAAGCAGGCTCCTGGGGGACGGGGGACACGCCCCTCCTGGTGGGGGTAGGGGGAGGTGCTGAATTCTGAGCAGCAGCCTGTGTGGGCCCCAGTGAAGACTGGGCGTGCTAGGAAACAGCCCGGTTGGAGACAAACTCTGTTTTCCAGAGCTGGAGGAGCAGGCTTGGAGAGGGGGCCGGCTGGGTTTGACTCCAAACACTAGTTGTTGTCGATTCTGAGTTTCAGTCCCCAGACCGGGAAAGATGGGGTGGGGGTGGATGGGGGGCTACGGGGGAGGGGACCGTTACCAGTCTCACATATTCCAGGAAAGAGCAAGCAAGCAAGGCCCAGGGAAACGCTGGAGGACCCGGCGGGAAGAGCCGTTCCCCGCCCCCCCCCAAAGGAATCCACGGGCGGAGGGTGGGGGGGCGACGGAGGGCCCCCCATCCTGGACCAGCCTGGCAGGCCCCCGTGTACCCCCACCCGGCGCAGCGCCGGAGAGGTCCCCAACCTCAGGGGGTGGAGAAGGGGGTGGCCCTCCCTCCTCTTTCGTCCTCTCCGAAGTCCGCCCAAGTGAGGTACTTGGGGGGCTGCGGGAAGCCCCCGCCCCTCCCCCTGCCAGATGCGCTGGTGGCGGCGCACCCCCCCCCCCCCAGAGGCCACTCGGAGGAGGATTTTGCAGCCTCGCGCGCCCGGGCGAGAAAATTGCGCCGTGGGGTGTGGGTGGCGGCGGCGGGGCCGCGTCTGGTTGGAAAGGGGAGCAGGGGGTGGGGGGTGGGTCCAGGCTCCGTTTTCCACTTGGGTTCCGATATCTGTGGGGCGGGGGGTGGGTGGCGCTGCAGCCCCCGACGCTCTCGGCGGGCGGGGATCGAGGGGGGCCCCCTCGAGGGCGCGCCCTGGGGTTCCCGGGGTCCCCCTCCGACGCCGCCTCCCAGCTCCCCGCCCAGTTCCTCCAGCCCCCCCACCGCGGGCCCCGCTGAAACCCGAGCGCCGGGGGCGGGGCGCGCCGGCATTGGAGGGAGCCGGGGTGCGCGCGGGGAGGGCCGCGCGGGGCGCCCGGGCCGCCGTGGACCGAGCCTGGCGGCTCCGCCGAGCGAGGCTGCGCCGGGCCGGCCGCGGCGTTGATGAGCCGCCGCTTCTCTCCCGCCGTCTTGCAGGGCGAGGCTGCTGGGAACTGGCCGCGCTGGATGGATGGGCATGGGGAGAGGGGTCGCGCGTGCAGCCCTGGGAATCGCTCCGCTCCTCGCCTTCCTCGTCTGCAGCTTCCCGCCAGGTAAGCCTCGGCCCGGGGCGCCCCGACCCCGCACCCCTCCCACGGGCCTTTGTCTGCGCTGCCGAGGCGCTGGATTCCCGTGGCGACCCGGGGGGCGACAAGGGGAAGGGATTGGGGGGGGGGGGGGTCCCGTACTGGGACGTCCCGGGGCTCTGTGTGCGGCAGCCCCTCCAGTTTGCAAACCTGCCGGGTGCCCGGGGGTGGAGCCCCGGAGGTCCCAGTCAAGCCCCCCGAGCGCCCTCCTCCTCCCCTTTCCTCCTCTCCCTCCCCCTCCTCCTCCCCCTCCCCCTCCTCCTCCTCCTCCTCCTCCTCCTCCTCCGGGACCCGGGTTCACAATCCCAACCCCCACGGCGCTGGCCCTCGCGGGGGCCCGGGAGCCCCGATTTCTGCTGGCCCGCATTCCGCGTCGCCCCCTGTTTGTTTTTCTGGTGTCAGAGAGGGAGAGAATGTGAGAATTAAGGCTGAAAAAGTCCATCTGTTTCCAATGAATCCCCCGTATTCTTCACAATGTTTTTTGGCAGATCGCAGCTTTCAAATTCCTCGGAGCCGGACCTCTTGTTTTCGTTGGGGGAAGGGAGCAAGGCTCACAGAGCCGCATTTGTTCCAGCCTAAACGCTCCAGTTTCTGCGCTTTTTTTTTTCTCCCCCTTCGGTGGGGAGGGGAAGGGGGGGAGCAAAGCACGAAACTTAAATCCCAGACTCTCTCTCTTTCTAAAGTTTCCTACAACTTCATTTCAGTTTTTTTTTTTTTTTGGTGCCATATGCGCCTTGCCGCTTGGTTAAGGCCCATTAAACCCTTTATATCCCCCCCCACCCTGTTATTTTTCTTGCAAAAAAAAAAATACAAATAAACCCAAAATCTCCGACCAAGGTGGGGGAGGTTGTGGGTGTGGGGGGGTGTGTTCTGTCTTCAGGCGGGACCTAGGGGCTTTTCATTGTATGCTAGCAAGCACTTGGAGGTTGCCTCTTGGCAAAACTTGGCGGGGGAGCCAAGGCTCCCCTTCTGCAACCCGGTTTTGCAAGAAAGGGCTTGAGTTGGAGCGGGATGGGGCTGTTTTGTTTTGCTTCTCCGCCAACTGGGTTTTAAGAACTGGCAGACGCAGGCCGTGGGCCCTGCCTGGCTGCAGACCCGCGCTCCGGGCTGGTGAAACCTTCAGACAGTGATCAGAAACGGGGATCCGTTTACTAGGTCTCCCAGCCCTCTTGTGGGGCCCTAGAGCTGTGTACCTCTGGGGCGAGCGAGCGAGGGAAGAGCTGGAGAAGGAAGAGGGGTGAGACAGCTGGGGGGTTACAGGCACCAGTATTTTATTCAACTTGGTTTCATATTTTTGTTTGGGAGCTACTCCCAGCTTTGGGCGGAGGTCAGGCAGTATCCTACCAGGGATACTGGAGACCGTGCAGTTCCAGAGATCTCTTTGGGGGCGTGGGGGTGCTCCCACATGTGTGTGCTCCAGACCTTTGAACTATCTCCCAGGCCTGCCCCCCCTCCACACACACACAAATACACACACACCCTCCTTTTCTTTCTTTCTTTTTTTTTTTCAATTTTATTTATGTATTTAGTTTGGGACCCACACTAGACGATGCTCAGGGCTTTCTCCTTGCTCTGCACTCAGGAATTAGTCCTGGTGGTACTCGGGGAACCCGAAGCCGATCGAACCTGGGTTGACTGTGTGCAAGGCAAGGGCCCTCCCCGCTGTCCTATCACTCCAGCCCACACACCCTCCTTTTAAAAGGCAGTGTTCACACTTACTGAAGGGTCTGGCTGGGAATAAATAAATAAAAGAGGAAGCTTCCATTCTCTCCAAAGAACTTAAAAATAAAATGCAATAGACATGGACTCTCACTTTTCTCTCTCTCTCCCAAGCAATGCCTGAGAGCTAGTTGCTGGTTCTAGTGCATCTGGGTTCAGCCCAGGGGCCCAGATAAAGATCCAGCCCAATGGAAGCTTTATCAGATAGGCTGATAAATGGCTTTTGTCCCTTGGCTGCCATGGGGTGGGGGTTGGGGGGGGATATGAGCTCAGCTCCCAACTGAAATTGAGAAGGGGGGCTTAGCTCCCCCCCTTGCCAGCAGCCCCTCCTGGCTGCAAGGGGGGAGATTTGGAGGAGGGGAAGGCGGGGTTGACGGCCTCCCTGGCAGGAGGGAGCTGGATAGAACAGCTGTCTGGCCACTTCGCCATTCATTTCTGGTTCTTCAAATACTTTGCCGAGCCCAGCCTGGCCCAGGGAGAGCGTTAGCAGAGCGTGCCGCCCGAATTCCATCGCTGAGTTTCTGTTTGTGAGAATCCTGTTTCTTTTTTGGCTTTCAGACGTGTAAGGGAACCTGGCAGATAGGGCAGAGAGCTCTCTGGGCACTGCTATGCATCCGGGCTCAAGTTTCTTCTCGGTCCAGGCTTAGAGCACTCCGTTTGGTCTAAAGTGCCCACCTTACTGAAATCTGAGCCCCTTAGCTCCCCCAGAACAACGCACCCTTGGTTGGGGGGCTCAAAAGTTGTGTGCTCTAGAAACTTGGGGCAAAAAAAATACCTGTGTTCAGGCAGAGTTTGAAGGGGGTGCTTTCCCTCCCCCCACAAAAAGGCATGCCTGCCCTATTGCCTGAGAGGATGGGGGCTTCCAAGCAGTGCTCAGTGGGCCCCGGGGTCAGCATTCTGGGCTGGATGTTCCGTGCACAGGCCCAGTTTTGTCTTGCTGGCTGGGTGGTGGGTGACGGGCCTTGGTCGCAGGTGGTCTTAGGAATCAAACTCAGGGCCTCTCTTCTCACTTGCCCGACCCTTGAGCTATCTTTCCTTCCCCATCTCCCCCCCCCCTTTTTTTTTTTTTGCATTTTGGATCACACCCAGGGAGGCATGGGGTTACTCCTGGCTCTGCACTCAGGAATTACTCCTGGCGGTGCTCGGGGGACCATATGGGATGCTGGGAATCAATCCCGGGTCGACCACGTGCAAGGCAAACACCCTACCCGCTGTGCTATCACTCCAGTCCCCAGCCCCCCACTATTTAAAGCTGCCACTGTTCCCCTTGTATGAGAAAGTGGTCCAGAATTGGACTCTGGGTGGGTGGGTGGGTGGGCAGTGGGAGGTGACCTTCACCTTGGGCAGATACAGGCTAATTTTCTTTATCAAGCAGTTTGAGATTGCAGTGACCAAGGCAACAAAAAGAAATTCACCAACTGATCTACAGCTGATTCAGAAATCAGAGTCCTGGGCCTGGGGAGATGGGACAGCGGGGAAGGCCACCTTGTATGTGACTGATTCAGGTTCAATCCCCGGGAACTCCAGATGGTCCCCCTGAATACCACCAGGAGTGGAGTGATTCCTGAGCCTGAGCATCGCCAGGTTTGCCCCCCCCCCAAAAAAATGAAATCAATAAATAGAGGTAGTACAGTTTTGCTCCTGCTTCTGACAGGGAGGCACTGGGGCTATTGGCCTGTCACCCTCACTGTCCTCCCCACCCTCTCCCCCCCAGCAGGACTCTCCCAGACTGGAGAATGAAAGGAAGCTCTGTGGCCAGAGTCAGGGCTGCAGAGATCACCCGCCCAAACCTGGTGGGCCACCCCAAGGGGACCATCAGGGGGACTCTTGGCTCTGGAGGAGTGAGGAGAAGGTCTGCAGGTGGATGGTGTATAAAGGGGCAGTTGGGATCAGAGTGGTAGCACAGCAGGGAGGGCATTTGCTTTGCTCAGGCTGACCCTGATTTTGTTTTTTGGTTTTTTTTTTTGCTTTTTGGGCCACACCCAGCGATGCACAGGGGTCATTCCTGGCTCTGCACTCAGGAATCACCCCTGGCGGTGCTCAGGGGACCATATGGTATGTTGGGAACCGAACCCGGGTCGGCCACATGCAAGGCAAACACCCTACCCGCTGTGCTATTGCTCCAGCCCCTGACCCTGATTTTTATCCGTGGCATCCGTTGGGTCCTCCAGTCCCTGCCAGGAGTGACCCCTGAGTATTACTGGGTATGGCCCCAAAATTAAAAAGGGGGAGGGGGGAGGTGGAGGGGGCTGGGAGGTTCCTGGCATGTCTGCTTAGCACATGCCTCACCTGGGTCCCACCTCTGCCACCACATGGTTCCTCTAGCATCACTGAGTACAGCCCTAGTGGCCCCCAAGCACTGCAGGGGTGACCCAGGGCCCAGCTACACAGCACACCTCGGGTCCTCACTGACCAAGATGCCCCCATGGACCCCCTGGGCCTCATAAAGACACACCCAAGAGAAGAGGGAGCTGGTTGCATTTATCGGAGCTCAGGGAGATGTGGGAAGAGGGGGTTCCAGGGCCTCCATGGCCATGGTGGGGGGCACGCAGCTGTCCCTGTAAACCTTCCTTGTTGATATGCAGGAGCCCCCAACTTGGCTGTGGTATTTCTGCTGGGGTGCAGTGGGTCCGTGCCAGGCTTACTGCTTGGCTACACCAACCTGCCCACGTGTGGGGCACAGCGCCTGGCGCGGCCAGCCCATCCCAAGCACAGCCACGGAGAGATGCCAAGGCCCGTGTCCTCACGTGCCCCCTGCAGGCTCCTGCTCCCTGGATTGGTCCCTGGTCTGTGAGCTGGGGACCCCCAATCTGGTGGCCTCATGCAGTGCCATTATTGGGAAGGGTCCTGCACAGTCTTGGGGGTGGGGGGGTCATCTTGCTGCAAGGAGGAGGAGACCCCGGGGCCTCGCCCCACCTGCTTCTCAGTTCTGCCACTGAATTGCTCCAGGATCCAGCTCAAAAACCTTGTGGGTGCCCTTGAGCACCCCGAAAGACCTCTGGTTTCCAGTACTCGATTCCCACCCTTCACCTGCAGCTGAGCTGTGTGTCGTCGTTCCCCCCCCCGCACCGTCGTCCCCCCTCTGCCCCCCACAGACCTGAACACTGGTCCCTGGAGCCTCCGGGGCCCTGGCTCCACCTCCTTCCTTCCTTCTTAGGTTTCAGAGTTCTGTCTCATTCTAAAGTACCAGTTCTCAGAGCCCTGAAAAATAGTACAGCGGGGAGGGTGTCGGCCTTGCACACAGCCAACTGGGGTCCAGTCCCCGGTGTCCCGTACGGGTCCCCAAACACCGCCAAGAGTCCAAGAAAGATCCTTGAGTGCAGAGCCAGGAGTAAATGCTGAGCAATGCTGGGTGTGACCCCAAAGTAAAACAAAGCCTCTTTTACAGGTGCCCCATTTTTCATCTCTTTGTGTCCCTCTATGCTGCGCACCCCAGACCCACCTGCACCACCCTGGGAGAGGCTGGGGGGGGGCCTCAGATCTTTCTCTGGCATTCCTTCTTTGGTTCAGGTGTTTTCTCAACACACAGAAAATGCAGAATTGTTCTACAGAGCCATAGCAAGCGGGGAGGGCGTTTGCCTTGCATGCCTTGTATGTGGCTGACCCAGGTTTGATACCCGGCATCCAATATGGTCCCCTGAGCACTGCCAGGAGTAATTCCTGAGTGCAGAGCCAAGAGTGACCCAAAAGGGGAAGAAAAAAAAAAGTAAACTTGCGGCTTTTCCTCCCTCTCTCCCCCACCATATCCCCATATTTTTCTCAAATATTTTTCCGATTATGAAGAGAAGACTCATTTGTGCTGCCTTTTCTACGGTCTATTCCCAGCAGAGCGCAGCCGCTGTCTCTGAAACTTGGGCCCGGGCTGCTCTCGGGTCTTGCTATACCCAGGACCGTTTTTTTTTGGGGGGGTAGGGTTTGGGGGCGGTGGGGGCTGACAAGTCATAACAGTGGCTTTCAGGGGCCCCTGTGCTCAGCCTGCCGAGCTCTCTCCCTTCTACCCACCCCAGAATCCTTTCTGAACCCAAAGACCCAAAGGTTTTTGTCTCCATGGAGGCCAGTCTGTCCCCCTTGGCTGCTGGCTCCGCAGTCCAGATGGGCAGGTCTGCTGGGGACACAGCCCTGGGCCTGAATTTCCTACCTGGGATCATGCCCTGTTTTGCTGGCGGGCAGCATGCACCGGAGAGCCTGTCTCAGCACTCTCTGCGCCTGGGTCTGACAGCCAGTTCCCTGCGTGCTCTGTGGCGTATATGCTTACTTGTAGTATAGGTGGTTACCTGCATCTCTGTGCCAGGCTCTGCAGTGTAGACAGTTACCTGCATCTCTCTGCTGGGGCTCTGCAGTGTAGACACCTGTGTGCTCTGTGCAGTGAGTTACCTATGCGCTCTGAGTTTCCAGAACCCCATTTCTGGGCTCCTGGTGCCCAGAAATGCCCCAGGGCCAGTGCTTATGTACATGCTCAGCTGGTCCCCAGGAGGTATGGGGAACAGGCTGCAGAGCTGGGGGACTTGGTGGGGCACAGCCATTGAGGAGCTGAAATTATCAAGCAGGAGGGTGAACCTGCCTGGGGTTCCCCAAGGAGCCTCCCTATGACCCCTCCCCAGAACCTGTCAGGAGGAGATACTACCCCGGCCCCTTTATTCACTCAGGTCTCCGGCCGCTGACTGACAGGCCCATTTGCCCTGGGAACACCGCAACCTCACAAATCCCTGCTTTGCTGTGGACTTGGCAAACCCTCCTCCACCACCCCCCACCCCCGCCACCGGTCTACAGGCAGGGGTGTGCCCAGTGGAGAATGTGCCCCTCCCCTGCCTGTTTCAGGGCCCTGGCACCCTGGCACTGCGCAGAGCTGATGGCAGGGCTGAGACTTCACCGTCGGGTGGTTGGGAGTCTCCAGAGAAGCGAAATTCCCTGTGGGTAGTGGGGGCAGGCACTACTGGCCGGCTGGGATGGGGGGTCTTGCCTGGGGAGGAATCCTCTTTTGCCTTCTCGTATTAGGTCAGGAAGGGGCTAGCTGGGGGTGTCCCTCTGTTTCTGCTCTCAGCAGGAGCGCCCAGTCACCAGGCCAGGCCAGTTGAACTGGAGCCCCCACCCTCCCTCCTAGATTCAGTAGGAAGGAGACTCCATGGGGAAGACTGGGTGGGGGAGGTCTTGGGCTTCCTGGCTGGCTGGGTGGGAGCCGCACCCCACCAGGTCAAAAGGAGTGTCTGGGCTCTCTGCTGCCAGGGCCACTGTACTGTGAAGACTGGAGCTGGGGAGGCGGGGGCGGCATTTTCTATGCTGGAATTTTTATTTCTTTATTTTGGTTTTGGGGCCACACCCTGCAGTGCTCGGGGCTTACTCCTGGCTCCATGCTCCGAGGTCACTCAGGCGAGCTTATGCAGCGCCCAGGGTCAAACCCAGATGGGCTGCATGCCAGGCCTTGAGTTTTTAAAATTTTTTTTTTTTTCCTGGGAGTCAGATGTGGCAGTGTGCAGGCCCCACCTCTCCCGCCTCCTTGGCCGCACAGCTGTGGGCCCTGGGTGGTTTGCAGGGATGTGGGTGCCTGAGGAGATACAGCCCCTCATCTTTTTGTGTGTTTTTAGACCACAGCCAGTGGTGCTCAGGGGTTACTCCTGGCTCTGTGCTCAGGGATCACTCCTGCAGGGGGGACTCAGGGAACCCATAGGGTGCTGGGGATCGAACCCAGGTCGACCTCATGGAAGGCAAACACCCTCCCCGCTGTAGTGTCGCTCAAACCCCAGGGGGAATTTCTTTTTTCAGCTCTTTTGTCCCTCCCAGGGGTGACTTATGGTACTTCCTGAAATAGGTGGCGGGCCCTGCCGGGACTCCCTGACGGAAATCCAGGTACCATCCAAGGGATGCAGCTGCAACCCTAACTCTGACTGGCATGGGGGCCGGTGGGAAAGATGAAGACCATGCAGGTGTCCTTCTCCAGAGCGAACTTAATGTAGGGGTGCCTGGTGGCTGCAGGGGGAATCCCTGGGGAACTCCTGCACCCTGAAGACCCCAGGCTCTGAGGCATCTGCTCTGTTTCTGGTACTCCCTGGTGGTGCAGGAGAAACGGGCTTTGCAGCGCACATTTGCTTTCTACTGGTCACTGCCCACACCTGCTCACACCAGCTAAGCGCCCCCATATTCCATCTCATCTTACTCCCATCATCCCCCACTAAGCCCCGACCTGAATTCAAACTGGGTCCTGTTTTTGTTTTGTTTTGTTTTGTTTTTTAACCAGGAGTCAGTTAGGGATTGCTTTGCATCCCAGAAGCAAAAGGAGACTGATTTGACAGGGTGTTGGGTGACCCTAGAGTGACCACGGGGCTGCTGGGTAGTTAAGGGGTCTCCACTCCCCACCGAGCCCCCGTCCTCCAAACAGCCTCTGAAACCGGAGCTAATCCCTTCGCCTGCGGGTAATTTATGGGTCGCTTGGGCTTTTCTCCGAGAGGCCGAGGGCATTGTCTGGCTTCCCGGGTCGGGGCCGGGGCTGCGGCGCATTCCTCGCTGGGGGCCGGCCTCACGCCCCTGGCGCGGGGCCTGGCGGCTTCATTGGCCCCCTTTGTTATGCAAACACTGCGGCAATAATCAGCCTATTATCCCCCAGATTGGGCTTGATTAACAGTTCAAAAGAGAGCTGGAAAGGCGGCAAATGCCACGCTGGTGTATAAATATTTCCTCCAGCCTGGCCGGGCACTCAGGCCAGGGCACCCCACCTCTCTGGGTCACCCTATTTGCAAGGGGCCATCGCCAGAGTTATTTGTAGGCAAAGAATCCAGCCTTGTCAGCTATTGGCTTTGTTCCCCCAACCCCAGCCTTGGCCCACCTCCCCAGGACTGAAAGAAAGGGTCTGCACCCTGGTGACTGAGGGGTGCCCCCTAACTCCCCCAATATAGAGCTGGGGACCTGGTCTGAATGGGTGCCCAAAAGGCATCATATCTCGTGAAATGCTTTGAATGGGGCCACCAGAGGATGGGGAGTGCCTGATGGCAGCGTTGGGAGCATGAGCTTCTTTATTTGTGGGGTCCTATGAGAGTTCTGGGGCTTGGCAGAGGTTGGACGGCACCAGGGACCCGGATAAAGTGAGTCCAGAGATGGGGGGGGGGCAGTCAGGGTGATTGTGGAAGGTACCCCAACTTTGCACTGAAGTAGGGTATTGTAGGGGGTGTCCCGTGGGGGACTCCTGCCCGCTGCCCCAGAAGGGAAGTGCAGGGGTACAGTAGGCAGCAGGTGGGGGTAGGGGTTTGCCACTCCACCTCCTGCTCCAAACCGGTGCCACCTGGCTCAAAGGTCCCTCCTGGTCCTGCTGGCAACCAAATTTTGTTTTGTTTTCTTTTTTGATTTTGGAACCACTCCTGTCCTTGACCAGGACTTACTCCCAGCTCTGTGCTCAGGGGACCCTATGGGATGCCGGGGATCTAACTTGGCTCTGCTCTGTGCAAGCAAGCACCTTAACTGTTGCGTTATCTCCCCAGCCCCTACAATCTGCTTTTTACATTTTCGTATTCATTCATTCTGTGGCACCCAGAATCTCACTCAGGGCCTCACTCGTGCATGGAGTGTTCTAGCACTCCCACGGCCCCTGCTCTTTCACATTTGTCGTGGGGCAGGGGGGTTGGGGGGTGGCCACTCCCTGTAGTGCTGAGGTTGGGGAACATGCAGTGGCTGGGATGGACCCAGGGTTCCTGCGTGCAAAGCATATGCTCCCCCATCCAGCACTGTTTACTGCAGGGGTGAAACCTCTTGCCCAACCCTGCGTGTCCCACTCTGCCCAGGGCCTCGGGCATGCCTCTGCCAGCCCCTGTATCCAGCTGTGTGTGTGTGTGTGTGTGTGTGTGTGTGTGTGTGTGTGTGTGTGTGTGTAGTTTGGGGGCCACACCCGGCAATGCTCAGGGCTTCCTCCTGGCTCTGCACTCAAGGATCACCCCTGGTGGGCTCAGGGAACCCTAAGGGGTGCCAGGGATGGAACCTGGGTGGCTTCATGCAAGGCAAGCGCCCTCCCCACCTGGAACATCTCTCCATCTCCCCACCCCCCCCTCTGTCCATCTGCACAGTCCATGCGTTGCCCGTCTGCCCGCCCATCTCACGGGGCGGGGGTGGGGCTTGCCCATGGGATGGGGCATAGCTGGTGGCGCTGGAGCAGCCCCCACTGGGTCAGCAGGAGGCCTGGCCTTGCTGACAGCCACGACGGCCCTTCTCCCCGCAGCCACCTCCCCGTGCAAGATCCTCAAGTGCAACTCGGATTTCTGGAGCGCCACGGCGGGCGGCCACGCGGCAGCGGCCACAGGGGACGACACGCCCGAGTTCTGCGCGGCGCTGCGCACCTACGCACTGTGTACGCGGCGGACGGCGCGCACGTGCCGCGGGGACCTGGCCTACCACTCGGCCGTGCACGGCATCGACGACCTCATGGGCCAGCACAATTGCTCGCGGGATGGCCCGACGGCCCAGCCGCGCCCGCGCACGCCTCCGCCACCGCCGCCCGGGGACAGCCAGGAGCGCTCGGACAGTCCGGAGGTCTGTCACTACGAGAAGAGCTTCCACAGGAGCGCCGCGCCCAACTACACGCATTGTGGCTTCTTCGGGGACCCGCACCTGCGGACTTTCACCGACCTCTTCCAGACCTGCAAGGTGCAGGGCGCCTGGCCGCTCATCGACAATAACTACCTGAATGTGCAGGTCACCAACACACCCGTGCTGCCCGGCTCGGCGGCTACCGCCACCAGCAAGGTAAGGGGGCACCCACAATTGCCCACAACAATTTTGGGTTTGTTGGTTGTTTCATTTTTTTCTGCTTTTTGGGCCACATCCAACAATGCTCAGGGCTGACTCCTGGTTCTGTGCTCAGGGCTCACATCCTGGCTCTGAGGCAAGTGCCCTCCGCTCTCTGCTATCACTCACTCCCCAAACCATGACCCTAGTTCCAGCAGATGAGCAGCTGGTTTAAAGAAATGTTCTGGAGATGGAAGCTCCACAGCCACGAGGCATCAATGAGTGCGGGCGTATGGGGAGATGCTGCAGGCCCTCCACCCCCACCCCTACTCCGCCAGTGCAGTGGGTCAGGAGCTCTGTCAATTGACCCGGACTGGGAAATCCAAGCGTGTTCCCAGGGCGGGGCCAGCAAGTTCCGTGCGGGGGCTGCAGAGGCTGCTGGGAGTCGTTATCTCTGAGCCCGGGAGATGTCCTGTGTGCCCCCCCCAGTACTGTCAGAACTGATGCCCCGACCCCCACCCCATCCCTGACAAATCAAAAAAAAAAAAAGCAAAGCCAGTTGTCATCCAGAAAATGTCAAGACAGGACAGGAGCGACAGCACAGTGGGGAGGGAGCTTGCCTAGCCACGGTGAACCCCAGTTCTATATCTGGGACCCCGCAGGGTTCCCCCAGCCCCACCAGGAGTGATCCCTGAGCGCAGAGCCAGGAGTAAGCCCTGAGCACCGCAGGGTGTGGCCCCCAAACCAACATTTGTATAGAGGCATAGAGCAGATGGGGATGGGTGGGCCTGGGAGCCCACAGCCTCCTCCCTCGCCCCTGTCCCTGGCGCCCCAGTGCCCACCGCCCCCTCACGCCCCTCTCGACCCTTCCCCTGCAGCTCACCATCATCTTCAAGAATTTCCAGGAGTGTGTGGACCAGAAGGTGTACCAGGCCGAGACGGACGAGCTGCCAGCCGCCTTCGCCGACGGCTCCAAGAACGGCGGGGACCGGCAGGGCGCGGGCAGCCTGAAGATCACCGAGAAGGTGTCGGGCCGGCACGTGGAGATTCAGGCCCGGTACATCGGCACCACCATCGTCATCCGCCAGGTGGGGCGCTACCTGACCTTCGCCGTGCGCATGCCCGAGGACGTGGTCCACGCCGTGGAGGACCGGGAGGGCCCGGGCCTCTACCTGTGCCTGCGGGGCTGCCCCCGCAACCAGCAGATCGACTTCCAGGCCGTGCGGGCCGCCCCCAGCCCCGCGCCCGCCCTCCCCGGCGCCACCTTCCCCTACGAGACGGCCGTGGCCAAGTGCAAGGAGAAGCTCCCCGTGGAGGACTTGTACTACCAGGCCTGCGTCTTCGACCTGCTCACCACGGGAGACGTGAACTTCACCCTAGCCGCCTACTACGCGCTGGAGGACGTAAAGGCGCTGCACGCCGACAAGGAGCGGCTGCATCTCTATGGGCGGACTCGGGAGCCCCCCGGCCGGGCCGCGGCTCCCGGCCCACCCCCAGCCCCACGGGCCCTCATCAGAGGCTTCCTGCTCCTTTTTCTGCTTCTGGAGGCTGTGTAACCCCCGCCCCCACCCTGCCCCTACCCCAGATGCCAGCTGTAGGGGACGCCCTCTGGGCTGCAGGAACTGGGCACGGGGTGACCAGAGCTGTGACGATCTGGAGGAATAGGACCCTGTAATGTGGGGGCCACTCCAGCCCCCCCACCTTGCCCTGCCAGAGGCCCTGCCCGCCTCCCCAGCCCTCCTGCTCCTCCTAGCAATGCACTGAACCATCCTACCCCACTGCTGCCCACCCCGGGGCCGCGCACGCGCACACACACTCACACACTAAAACCCCACTGGGACCCCCGAGGCAGGGCTGCCCTTACCCACCCCAGCCTTCCACAGGGCCTGCTGGATAGGGGGGACTGCAGCAAGTTGGGGTGGGGGGACCCTTGGGTATAAAGGTGGAGCTCTTTCCTGGGGCCTTGAGCTGAGGGGAGCACGCTAGGGGCCCCCAGTGCTCTGGAGTGGGGTCCCCATGGCAGGCGAGGCCGGGCGGGGCCAGCTGGCCTGCTCCGTCCCCCCTCTCCGGCCCGGGCTCCCGCCCCGCTGCTGAGCGAGCGAGAGTCCTTGAAGCGGCCCCCACCTCCTGTCCACTGCAGGAACCCCCATCTCCACTCTGCTGCTGGTCCAGGGACCCCCGCCCCCCCTCACCCCCAGCCCAGCAGCACGCAGAGCTCCACACCCAGATGGGCCTGCACTGCCCGCCCCGCCCCAGCCTCTGCCGCTGTCCCTCTGCTGTCCCCCACACGGGACCTCTCATACACTGGCCAGGAGGTGGGAGCAAGGTTCCCGCCTCCTCCTCCACGAGGTCCTCCATGCTGCCCCAGGGGCGCGGCCCGGCTCCCCCAAAGCCCCCCTTCCGTGATCTCCCCCGACCCCCCCCCCCCCCGCCGTGTTGGAAGTTAACCGTGATGCACTTTATTTCATTGTTTGACCGCGTTCTGCTTGGAAGTGGGGACCCCCTCGCCACACCCCGTGTGAGTGTCCCCTGTGTACATACTGTAAATTATTTATTAACGGCTTACACGCAAGTAAAGTTCGGGGGGTTGTTTTGTTTTGATATTTTCTCCAGGGCTCCGCGGTGGAGTTTGTTTCCTAAAGAGGCTCAGCCTGGCTCGGCCTGGGGGTGCGGGGTGGCAGGTGGGGGTGGCAGTCACCCCTCCCCACCAAGAATGTGTGAGGGTACAACCTGTAAGTGTACATGCCTGTGTGTGCGTGTATTGCGTGTATGTGTGTGCATGCATTATGCATGTGTGTATGTGCAAGGATGTGCCTGTGTATACCCTGTGCAGGTAGGAGGCGCAGCCCCTTCAGAAAGGACCCCTCCACACACACACACACACACACACGCTTCTCTCTGTCAGAAGCTCCAGGCTACTCTTCCTGGCTATACCACACTGGCCTCCTGATGGGGGGGACCCCACACTGCCCGTCCAGCCAAGGTGAGTCAGGAGGGTAGAGTGACTAACCACCCATCTCCCTGAGCCTTTACTCTTTAAAATGGATCTGGGGCAGGCCAGAGTGACAGGACAGTGGGGAGGGCGTTTGCCTTACACATAGCTGTGATTGATTCCACCTTGATCCGCAGCACCCCGTATGGCCCCCTGAGCACCTTCAGGAGTGATCCCTGAGCACAGAGCCAGGAGTAACTCCTGACCCGCACTGGGTGTGGCCCAAAATCCATAAAATGCATCTGAGAGCCCCCAACACCACCTAGGGCGGGGACAGCCAGTGAATTCTCAAGTCTCAGTCAACCATGGGGGCCCTGGTGCACAAGTGTCCACTTGATGTGGTGGACACTCATCTAACAACTTTCCCAGCTGCATAGGGCCAGGGGGCAGGCATAGAGACCAGACCCCAAGCACCCTGCGGAGACGCTGCTGGGCACGAGGTGGACAGAGGGCAGCAGATGCTTCCTTCTCTGCTCCACCCACGTGGTCCTGGAGTCGGATCCATGCGGAAATTCAGGGAGGAGAGTTGGGCAACGCAGGGATGTTTGGGGACAGCAGGAAACAGTGTGGCCAGGTGGAGGACAGACAGACCTGGGTCCTGTGGGGAGATGACAGATCAGCAGAGGGCACAGCCAGGGCAGTCAGGGGGCGGGGCACAGGGCACTCATTCTTACTCCATGCTTTGCTGCTGGGAACCCCGAGCTGGCTAAGCTGGGGAGAGACAGGTCTGACCTGGACTGGATTGAAATGGATGGCTCCGGGGGCTCAGGTACCAGCTCCAAACACTGGGCTCAAGTTTGGCATGCCTGAAGCCAGCCAGGGTTGGGTCCCCAGCCCTCCCTGGTCTCTCCCACCAGCAGTGACCCCCAAGCACCAAGCCAGAGTAGCCCCTGCACATCTGCAAAGCAAACAGGAAAGAATGACAAGAGGGCGGAGCTGCAGAGCTAGGAGGACCCTGAGAAGGGACTCTCCCAGTGAGTGGGCTCCTAAGCGAACAGGCAGAGACAGGGAGTCTGGGGGCTGAGGGCCACACCCATCACAGCAATGGGGTGAGGGGGTGGGGGGGACCAGGAAGGAAGCTGGGCAGCTGGCACTCCCTCCAAGCAGCTTTTGTGACACGTGGGGAAAACAGATGGCCGGGTGCTGCCTCGATTTATGGGGGGTGACACTGAACCAACTTCCAGACTCAAGGGCCAGTGTGCTGTGTACAGCCACTTGCAAGGCCATGGCAAAGGTACAACGATGAGGATGATGCATGTCCAGAATAGAGCCGCAGGGCTGCGGGGAGAACAGGGGGACACGGGGGACTAGTGGAGGACAAATGAGAAGGGGACGAGGAGGAGTGGTGGCCAGAGTGTGACATGGGCATCTGCCATGGGGACAAGGGACACACTGAGTGTTCTAGAACCCGGGACATAGCACTGTAGCACTGTCTTCCCGTTGTTCATTGATTTGCTCGAGCGGGCACCAGTAATGTCTCCATTGTGAGACTTGTTACTGTTTTCGGTATATCGAATACGCCATGGGTAGCTTGCCAGGCTCTGCCGTGTGGGCGGGATACTCTCAGTAGCTTGCCGGGCTCTTCGAGAGGGATGGAGGAATGGAACCCGGGTCAGCCATGGCAAGGCAAACACCCTACCCGCTGTGCTATCGCTCCAGAACCCGGGTCGTACAACTGGAAAATGGGCCATTGACCTCTCGAGGACTGAGAAGCTGGACGAGACAGGCAGGGCTGGGGTTCTTCTGCACACGGGGACATTTTCTAACCAGCCCACACCTCAAGATCTGGGGGGTTGCCAGGTGCTGGGAGGCATGTGGGCACTGGGGAGGATGGGTGGGTGTAGGGGTGTGGGGAGTGCAGGGTCAGATCCCCCCTGAAGTCGCCCCCACGTCCTGCGGGTCTCCTGGGCTTCTGGGGCAGTTGGGAGGCGCTAAGCAGGCTGGCATCTGGGCTCGGCGCCGAGACCGGCTGTGGATGGAGACACGCTGCCCCCTGCTGGAATGTGCCGGACCTGCAGCCACTCAGGATCTGGCTCCCAGGAGGGCTGGTCTCCCAGGCTCCCTGGGGTCTCAGATGTGTGAGCAGCACCCTTGGAGAATGACAGACGTCAAGGCCATCACGCGGCACCACAGTAACCACCCCCCCTACACACACACACAGAGACACTCCTGCCTACAGCCTGGGCTTGCAGCTAAGCTCCAGGACTAGGAGGCTCAAACCCAGGGCCACCCACAGGGCCACCTGATCTTCACTCTGTACCCCCACGCCCACCCCCATCTTGACAACACACTGACTTCCTCTCACCTGGCTGGTGCTGTGCCCGGGGTCTGCCCCGTTCTCTCAGCTCAGGGTGCATCCCAGCTTGCCCCAGCTAAGCCCCAGCTACTGCAACAGGGGCCACTCCACGCCAAGGGGCTCCAGGTCTTGCCATGGGGAAAGCGTGTCCCAGATAATGTCCCGTTCCAGAGGTGTCCCCCCCGGAGCACTGGGAAACAGGGGAGACTACCCAAGCGCTCCCATCCAGGCTGGGCCAATCCAGCCCGGGGTCTCTGCAAGTCCTCCTCCCATTCAGGGGTCCTCGCAGACTCCCTCACCCCCAGGGTGACCTCCCCACTGACCACAACAGCTGAGGGGGCCCTGCTCCTTGCCTGGACGAGGGCAAGGCCAGTGCCCACACAGTGGGGCACCACCTGGGGACAAGACACTTTCAGCCAGTCCCTGTCCCCAAGGCCACGGCCGTGCCTTAGATCAGGAAGGAGGGAGGGTGACAGGCGCAAGCCCCCTGCAGACCTCTCTGCCTTCCGGGTGAGCATGCGGGCCACTGGGGCCCTGGGGACAGAGCAGAGGACGGCGAGGACAGTGGGCCTGGCTTCCAGCAGGACCAGGGCTGAGGGAGAGTTGAGACTCTACCTCACCCCCACTGCCAGCACTGGCGGGCTAGGAGGTTTGGGGCCCTCCATGGTACTGGCCTGGCCGGCAAAGATGTGGTTTCCATCAGTGACCCTTGGGGCGAAAGCCAGGCCTCCTGGTCAACTGTCATTCCCCAGGGAACCAGCAGCAAGTGGCCCCATGATCCAAGCTTGTGGCAGGAAACTGCATTCTTGCCTTTTACCCATCCCAGCCACTTCTCCCCGCAGGTGGCCTGGACAGTTGGGTGAGGCGGGACCAAGCACAATTAGGGGCACTTGTGAGGGTGTGGGGGTCCACAGGCCCTCGGCCCACGTCTGTCCTGCCACCAGGAACCAACAGAGACCAACTGCTGACGCTAACATTGTCAGCGTTTCCATGGCACCATCCCCACGCCTTCTCCGGACACCTCTGATGGGGCTTCAAGCTGGCAGCTTGGTCCTCGAGAGGAACAGTGAGGCTGCTAGACACCCCCTGGGACGTGCTGGCCCCACAACAGCATGCTGGGGGCTGCCAACCCCTGGCCCCTCTGGGTGCCTGGTGTAGGCCAGCGAGAGGCCACACTGTGCCACGTTGCACATGCTGTCCCCTAGTCCCCATGGTCCAGCGAGCAGAGGAAGGGCAGCTGAGCAATGTCCACTTTCTGCTTGTGCCAGGCCCATGCCATGCGTCGGCCTGCTTCCACACCCCCTTGTGCAGACAAGACTCCGACCTAACACAGCTTTACAATGTAGGAAAATTTAATACATACTATATAAACAACATTATTTACATCAGAAATCACTAGGACAGTGGCATTTTTTTTCACAAATATAAATTAATGACTGTTTAGTCAACAGGTCTGAAAAGTCCACAATTTTACAAGAAAGAAAACCATCTGTCCCGGGCCAGGGTGCAGATGGTCCGAAGCAGCCAGAGCCAGGCCAGACCTGGGTCCAGCCCGCACGCACGCACGCAAACGCACGCTGCCCTGCCCGGGCTGTGCCTGCTGTGACTGGATTTTGGTCTGTTGGGTTCAGTGTCAGGTGTGGGTTGGTGGCAAGGCCAGAGCACCGGCCCAACAGGTCTCTCGTGCCAGGGCTTTGGAATGACTGGAAGAGGCCTAATCTAGGCCGGCCCGGGGCAGCGTCCAGCATGCCCGTGATGCCAACCCAACCCCCACGTCCTCCCATGAGGCCACCTTGAAGGGGCGGCGGGCCGGCCCCCCACTCTGGAACCACGCAACACTGATGTGGCCATACTGCCTCCCGCTCCGTCACATGACACGCGGGCACCTAGGACGTCCCGGGGCAGAGTAGACCCTGGGCACCCCTCTTGCACCTGCCCCGGAGCCCACCGCCAACCCCGCCCCCCAACCTCACCCTCACCCTCCTCTGGCCCCAAGGGGAAGGGCTGACGTCCACAGCAGACGCATCCCCATCCCTCGACCCTGAGGGTGGTCCCGAGGTCAGTGACATGGGGGGGTTGCAGCTCTCTGCAGAGCCGAGACCCAGACTCGGGCCTGGTTGCAGCCCCAATACTGCATGAACACGGAGAGACGCGCTGGGGGGTGGGGGTGGGGGTGAGGGGTGTGCATTCAGGGAGCTTAACCCCACACTACTGGGCCTGGCCTCTGGGGGGTAAGTCCCAAAACCTGTTTGCAATACTGGACACGCTACTCGGGGAGGGAAGGGGCCCCGAGGCAAGGGGGAACACCCAGTCCACAGCCTCTCCCATCCAGGACCGCCCCCCATTCCGGGGAGAGAGAGTGGCCTGTAGACTCAATGTGACTCAAACACGTGGGGTCCAGCACTGTCCCGGCAAGCAGTCCGTGCCCGCCAGGCCCTGCGCCAGCCGCCCTGAAGCCCCACAGGAAAGGCCTGAGACCCTCCCCTCCCCAGGCCTTACCCCACAGCAGCACCCTCAGCTCAGTAATCCACCAGGGACCCTGCTCCAAGAGCCAGCACCCACCGTGCAGCCGGAGACCCGCGCTGGCCCAGGGCTAGAGCGGCACACACACCTCCTTCCCCGCCCTCCACCACCTTCAGTGCTGGCGGACAGCCAAGGGCTCGCCCTCACCCTCCCTCCCCGCCACAGGGGTCCCGGGATGTGGGGGCTCCCGAGCTCCTCCACGTCACAGTGACCAGGCCAGCGGCTTCCTGCACCCTCTCCTTCCCCGACCTCCCCAGGGGCTCCGCCTCTGCTCCCCCTGCTCGGGGGCACACACAGTCCTCTCTGCAGTGAGGTGGGGGTGCAGGGACCCCACACCGGGGGCAGTGGCCAGCGCCGCTGCAGCACGTCCAGCGGCCTCAGCCCGACGCCCGGTCCTGTCGGATGAGACCCAAACTCTCCCCGCGCTGGCGGGCTCCCCCTCGCCCCACCCTCCCGGTCGTCCTTTATGTTTTCCGAACATTCCAGTTATAATCCGGGTTGTTTTTCTGTTCTAGGGACCGCTCTGAGGGAGGCCTGTGGTCCAGGGGCGACTTGGAGTCGTGGGGGGACTTCTGCGCGGGGGGTGAGCGGGGGTCGGAGACGGCGGCATGCAGCGGGGGCAGGGGCTGCTTATAGTCCTCCAGCTTGTCCGTGCGGAAGGGGCGGTAATGGTCCGAGGGGCCCTGGCCATGGTAGCCCATCGGGGGCCGGTGGTCAGACATTCGCCGGAAATCCTGCTGGTGGTAATTCTGGGGCCTGAACTCGTCCGATCTCCGCCGTTTGGAGTCGTGATGGTGTCTGGAACAGAGACAGGGGATTAGCAGCGGCAGCAAGGCAACCCGCCCTTGAGTCACCAGACCATTCCAGAACCTTCCTGAAGGGACCTAGCGCCAAGGACTCCATCTCGACAAATCAGTCACAAATACACAAGGACCAAGGGTGACTTCATACATCTTGGCAAGACTGATCCCTACTTTATTGTTATTTTTTGCTTTTTGAGTCACACCTAGCAATGCTCAGGGGTTACTCCTGGCTCTACTCAGCAACTACTCCTGGTGGTGCTCGGGGGCCCCTAATTGTATGTCGGGGATCGAACCCGGGTTGGCTGCATGCAAGGCAAACGCCTCCATGCTGTGCTATCGCTCCCACCCCTGGTCCCTACTTTATTTTTCGGTTTGGGGGCCACACCCACCGGTGCTCAGGGCTGACTCTTGACTCTGTGCTCTAGGATCTCTCCTGGAGGGCTCATGGGAGACTGTATGGGCTGCTGGGGATCGAATCCGTGTCAGTCATGCGCAAGGCAAACGTCCTCCCCACTGTCCAATCACTCTAGCCTTGGAAGTTCCCTAGGCCCTGAAAGTTTCCTATTTATTATATTATTACTACTTTGTGGTGTGGAAGATCATATATTGTTATGAGCCACTAAGACATTTGGCAGGGCGGGCCGGGGGTGTGGGAGGGCTACACCCAGTGGTGCTCAGGACTTACTCCTATGCAGGTGCTTAGTGACAATCCAGTGTCTGAGCTGAGCCCGGGTGAGCTACACGTTAGCACCCTCCCCAGTGTACTACCTTTCTGGCCTCCAGAGTTATTCGGATATGTGATGGTACTAGCTATAGTAGCGTAGCCCATCTTTTTCATTTTACTTTCCTAAATAGATTGGAAGTATTTGATAAACTAAGTTCCCACCCCGCCCCGCTTTTTGGGTCATAACCAGCAATGCTCAGGGGTAAATTACTCCTGGCTCTGCATTATTCAGGAATCACTCCTGGTGGTGCTCGGGCAACCCTATGGAATGCCAGGGATTGAACCTGGGTCGGCTACATGCAAGGCAAAAGCCCTTCCCTCTGTCCTGTCACTCCAGCCCTGTAATATCCCTATTTTAAAGATAAGGCC
Organism: Sorex araneus; assembly: GCF_027595985.1. Classification (NCBI taxonomy): domain Eukaryota; kingdom Metazoa; phylum Chordata; class Mammalia; order Eulipotyphla; family Soricidae; genus Sorex; species Sorex araneus. Next base: position 49,268,077 of record NC_073307.1, on the reverse strand, counting down.
CAAACAAATCCTCCGTGAGATCGAGTGTGGAGAGAGGTAAGCAGCACATTTACAACCGGGCCCCTCTTTCCACTGCCACAGGCTGCAGGGGGCTCCTCCAGCAAGAACCCCACGTGGGCTGGGTCCCCCTCCGGGGCCCTGAGCACCCAACAAGCGTGCGTGGCCTCACGGCTGCTGCAGTCAGGGGGAACTTCTGCACAAACAGAGCAAAGTCTGGGGTCAGCAGCTGAGCCCCGCCGCCGTGCTCTGCTCCTCGGGCTCTTCAGTCAGCAGCACCCTCTCCCCGGGGGCCCCCATCCCCGGCCCACCTGTCGTAGTAGTCTCTGTGACCCCGGTGGTCACGGTCGCTGCTGTACTGGTCATAGGGCCGCTTGCGGGACAGGCTGTTGGGCCGGTAGCCCCCAGAGCGGTGGGTGTCGCTGTGCCGGTGCTCCCCGTAGTGGTGCTCCTTGTACCAGTGCTGCTCGTATGGGCGGTGCCGCTCACCCCCCCATGCCGGGTTCCCGCCACCATAGCCGAACTTCCTCTCCCTCTGCCAGTCGCCTCGGTCTGCAGGGATGAGCAGCGGGGTTTGGGGGTGAGCAGGGGGCCCCGCTCCCGTCTCCAGCTCAGGCACTGCTGGGTTCACGGGCCCTGGGCACCCGCCCACCTTGGCTGGCTTCTTTCTCTCCCCCAATCATCCCAGCCCTGCTAGCACTGAGTTTGGTTTTTCTATTTCTCTTCTGTGGACTTTTCTGGGGGTCACGCCCGGCGATACTCAGGGCTGACTCTGCACTCAGGGATCACTCCTAGCGGTGCGCAGGGGACCCTACGGGATGCCGGAGAGCAAACCTGGGTCAGCCGTGTGCAAGGCAAGCTTGGAGTTTCTAAGCTTCAACCCTAGCAGTTTGCAGCACTCCTGGGGGGCAATCACTAAACCTGCAGCACCACCCCAAGGGGCTGCCAGAGACCAGGCGCCAGCGGCAACCCCGGAAGGCCACAAGGCTTCTTGCAGCTCCGCAGACTGACCTACCAGCATTGCTGAAATGCCTCTTGCTGGGGTGGTTGTAGTTATCTCGTGGGTGTCCGTGCATCGGGGGGCCGTGGGGGGCAGGCAAGTGAGGCTTCTGGGGGTGCAGAGTGTGCGGGGCGTGGGACTGGGACGTCAGGGAGTCGCGGCTGGAACCCGAGGCCTCGGGTCGGAAGGGTTTCTTCCCGCCCATCATGTCCTCCTTCTTCTTCTGCTCCTGGAGAGTAGCGGGAGGCCAAGAGCTGTGCTCAATCCCCACAGTGAAAGGACCAGCCACCTAAACACTGTCCTTTTTTTTTTGGGGGGGGGGTGGTCTTTCTGAATCACACCTGGCAGTGCTCAGGGCTGATTCCTGCTTAGCATTCAGGGGTCATTCCTGGCAGTGCTCAGGGGACCCTATGGGATGCTAGAGACCGAACCCAGGTCAGCTGTGTGCAAGGCAAACGCCAGTCCCTAAACACTGACCTGCTTACCTAAAAAAGAAAACATGTTCTGGTCCCATGAGCCCCCACTGGGCACTCAGAGCCCAGCTCCACAGATGGACACAAGACGCTCATGCAGGGCCACACCCAGGGCCTTGGCATCCAGGCTCTGGCCCTTAGCAAAGCTGGGGCCCACCACGACCCCAACAAGTTCAGTGGGGTCCAGGGCTCCCGGCAAAGGCATCATGCTCACCCTGCTCACCCCCGAGAACCCCACTTCCTCAGCACACAAGGAAACCATTTGTATCCAAACACTCAAGCAGGGGCTGGAGCGATATAGCACAGTGGGAGGGTGCTGGCCTTGCACCATGCCGCCCTGGGACTGATCCCCAGCACCCCATAGGGTCTCCTGAACCCCACCTGGGCAGTGATTCTGGGGAGGAAACAAGACAGTGCCCCGGGTAAGCCGAGAGCAGGCGGTGTGCTCTGTGGGACGAGCCTCTCTGTCTCACTCACCTCCTCCTCCTGGGATCGTTTCTTATGCGCCATCTTGTACAACTTGTGCAATTTCCGAGCATCAAACTCTGTGAACTTGGAAACAAATATCCACAGGTTCCTGTTGAACAACGACAACAACGAAAAAGTTCTGCTAAATGATACGACTTCTTAAGGACATTTTCATCCTAAATGGGGCTTTTTCACTTTCTCTGGGAACAGGGTCTCAGCATGGGGGAGGGGGGTGAACGGCCCCCAATGCCAGCGTCGCCAGTGTCACTGGGCTGGGATGAGGGACGCAGCGCTCCAAGCAGGGACAGTAGATGAGGGAAATGGACACGCCAGGAGGAAAAGATTTTCCCGCCTGCGAATGGCCACTGGACCTCAGATACCATCACACGCGGACCACATGCTGGGACCAAGCTGGGACCCACATCTGAATGTGACCTCAGGTCGCTCGCTGGCCACTGGGCTGGGTCAGGACCTGCCAGGTGGCAGGAATGGGGACTGAGCGGAGGAGCAAGGCAGGAGAGCCACGTGTCAGGATCAAAATCTTGGGGTACTGGAGTGATAACACCACAAGCAGGGTGCTGGCCTCACACACAGCCAACCCAGGTTTGATCCCCGTCATCAGGTCCCCTGAGCCCGCCAGGAGTGATCCCTGAGCGCAGAGCCCAGGAGTAATGGGGGTGTGGCCAAAAAGACAACCTGAAATCTCCTTCTTACATCAATGTCGGGTTTTTGCGTTGTTTTGGGGGCCGCACCTGGCAGTGCCCAGGGCCAGGACTCAGGATGTGCTCAGTAGGCACTCTGGTCACGGAGCTCTCTGGCCCTCAAATCTCTGTCTGTTGTTTGTGAGCCACACCTGGCGGTGCTCAGAGCCTACTCCTGGCTCTGCACTCAGGAATTACTCCTGGCAGTGCTCAGGGGGCCGTATCAGAAGCCGGGGATGGAACCCGGTCTGCCACACCTAAGGCAAGTGTCCCCCCCACTGTACCCTCTCTCCAGCCCCAGATCTCTCTCTCTGTCTTAATAAATAAATAAATAAATAAATAAAGGGCACAAAAGCATTCGATGGACAGTCTTGTGACAGGCTTCAAGCCCAGTTTTCATCCGAAGCTAATCCACTAAGACTGGAGTGTCTCCCAGAACAACTCCAGCAACCAAGCATCAGGGGAACTCGGACTGTGGCCCGCGTCCTGAGACTGTCTCCACTATGTCAGAGATCAGGAGTGCTCCCTCTGAGCACCTCTGCTCAGACCGCAGCCACGGGGCCCGCCCCTCTCCCAGGGTCCTTCCCCTGTGCGAGAGAATGGAGCCTCCCAGCCTGCCCTCGAGTGCCCACCCCACTCCCCTCCGCTGTCAGGCTCCCCTGAAAATCAACCCGGGCCGGGCCAGGCAGGAAACCAGGCCTGTCCGAAACCTCGGGGTTCCAGGGCAAGTGTCAGGTGACCCGGAGCCAGCTGGCCGCTCTGCCCTGGACCCAGACCTCGCTCCTGCCACTCAGAGCTGGTCTCTGCAAACACCCACTTCAGGACACAGAAGCCTGTGGCCTCGGGACCAAGAGGTGGTCCCTGAAGAGACATTGTTTTGTTTCCGTCGTGGGCCAGCGCGGGCACCTGGGCTGGGACTGAGAGGCTGCCGGGGCCGGTTACCTCCGCCAGAGCTTCACGTGCTCCTGGTCCGAGTAGGCACGGAGGCATTCGGCGATGCGGTCTCCGATCCTCAGCAGACAGCTGCGCGTGTGCTCCAGCTGCTCCTGCACACTCAGCCCCTTGTCCGGCTTGTCCAGCTGCTTCAGGGACTTCTTCACGGGCCGCATCCGCTCCTTACACTGCAAGGGAGCGTGTGGCACCGTGAGACGCGTGTGGACAAGACGGCCAAGGCGGACGCCCTCGAGCCCCCTGCCCCGGCCAGGCACGTTGGGGCAGAAGCTCTGGGGGTGACTGGGGGGAGGTTAGACCCGCCCGGGGGCGGGGGGGGGCAGGGCAGAGGGCACCCGTGCAGGCTGAGCTGAAGACAGAGCAACAGTTGAGCCTGGAGCCTCCCTCAAGCCTTCCAACGACAGGCGAACGCCGGCAAGCCCGGCAAGCTGGTAAGGAACCAGGGGAAACGGCTTCCAGACCAAGCACAGAAGCCAGGCACCGGGATCCCCTCTCCCACACCCCACCACGGCAAAGGCAGCACTGCCCAGAAAAGCAGGAGGTGTGCAGAGAAAACAGTCGGTATGAAACTGCGGAGACCGGCACGTGATTCAGCAGGGGAGAAGGCGGAACCCTAAAGCAGCAGCATGCGGAGGACTGCCCTGATGGACAGGCCGTACCCACCAGGGCGGGAACATGTGCCCGGGGCAGGGCAGCTGCGGGCCCACCCCGAGCATGACAGAGATTCCAGGGTGCCTGTGTGTGCCCAAGGAGGGCACAACAACTACTCATACACAGGGTAGACAGGGGGGCTGCAAGGGGGTCACCGTGTGCGAGGAACCAGATCCCACACTCCCCAGCCACACGGTCCCTGAGCACTGCCAGGAGAAACTCCCGAGCACAGAGACATGCCGACCCTGAGCACTGTTGGGAGTGGACCAAGTACCAAAGAAAAAAGGAAAGAAAGGAAGAGAATGAGAGGAAGAGAGGGAGAGGGTTGGAAGAAGGGAGGAAGGGAAGGGAAGTAAAGGGAAAGGAAGGGAGGAGAAAGGAAAAGGGAAAGGAGGAATAAGAGGAGGGGAGAGGAAGGAAGAGGGGGGAGAGAAGAAAAAAGGAAGGGAGGAAGGGAGGAAGATAGGGAGGAAGGGAGGAAGGGCAGAAGGGAGGAAGGAAGGAAGGAAGGAAGGAAGGAAGGAAGGAAGGAAGGAAGGAAGGAAGGAAGGAAGGAAGGAAGGAAGGAAGGAAGGAAGGAAGGAGAGAGGGAGGAACGGAGGGAGGGAAGGAAGGAGGGACAGAAGGAGGGAGAGAAGGAGGGAGAGAGAAGGAGGGAAGAAGAAAGAAAGGAAGAAAGGAAAGAGGGAGGGAGGGGAGGGATGAGGGAAAGGAGGGAGGGAAGGGAGGAAGAAGGAAAGGAGGGAGGGAGGACGGGCCAATTTATGGTCCTCTGCGAGCTGCCTTGCTCCCGCAATGGACACTGGGAACTGTCTCTACCAGGAGGAAAAGACACTTGTGGGGACGAGTGAGCACCATGGCCCCGTCTCCAGCAGGCCCACGTGGAAGGAGGACAAGAGCTGTGCTACAGGCCCCACTGGGCTTCACTGAGCCCTGGGTTGGGACAACCACCAGGTGCGACTCAGGGCCACCGGGAAGGGACACACAATGTCCACGCTGAGGGGCCACGCGCTCGCCCCACCCAGGAAACTGGACGGGGAAGACACAGGGCCCAGCCCTAGGAGGCTGCAGGTGAGAGGTGACCCCGGCAACTGCACACACACGCAGCTGAGCTGATGCCTCAGCTGACCCCCGCAGCCCTCCCCGCTCCCAGAGGACAGCGGCACAGCCCAGGGTCTCTTCCCCAAGCACGGCCACAGCCCCAGGAAGGTCACAGCTGCGGCACTTACGATGCTGAAAGTCTCCTGGTCCAGGTCATCGTCCTCGTCCTCCCCAATGGGCACGGGCTCGCTCCCGGCCGTGATGTGGACAGGACCCTGTGTGCGCTTGGATCGGCCAGCAGACTTGGTGTCCCCTTTCGGCTGTGGGAAGAGGGAGGGGCCGGTGTGATGGGGCGAGCCCAGTCTCTGCCTTGGTTTCCCTGCCAGTGTTGCACAGGGTCAGGGGGGCACAGATGCCATCCCTGATTCAAGACTGGGGGAGGGAAAGCCCTCAGAGTCAGGGAGGGTGCTGGCCTGGCATGCAGTCAACTCGGGTTCGAGCCCTGGCACCCCGTATGATCCCCTGAGCCCCATCAGGAGTAACTGCTAAGCACAGAGCCAGGAGGAAGGCCCAAGAACTCCGGTCAGGGCCCAAATATAACAACCAAACAGAACCCTCAGAGGCACTGGGTAGCGGCCGGCATTGTCACTCTGTTCATCCCAAGAGCCCCAAACAGCTCTGGGCCCAACGGCAGTTTTGGTTCCTACTTCATGCCCCGTGAAAGGCACTGAAACGCCATCAATGCTCAGGTTTGAACTGACGGGCTTCCCAGAGATGCACACGTCACGCCTTTATTAGCAGCACCATTGATGAACAGACTGGGATCCAGAAGGATCTATTAACTAAACACTGCAAAGATCCATACAGGCCCACAGGATCAGATCTGCTTTGCCCATGAAGAGACACCAGGAGAAGGCCTGGAGTGCTGGGACAGCAGGGAGGGCACGTGAGGGCACAGCAAGGGGTCGACCTGGGTTCGATCCCTAGCATCTCTAGGGGCCCCTTAGCCCCACCAAGAGTGACCCTAAGTGCAGAGCCTGGAGTCAGCCCTGAGCAGTGCCAGTGGGGTGGCCCCAGGCCTCCCAGCACTGCTAAAAGTGACCCTAATAAAGAAGGAAAAAATATTAACGGGGAGGAGCAAAAGTACACACACATCAGGTAGGGCCTTTGCCTTGTCCACAGCCAACCCGGTTCAATCCCTGGTACCCTATATGGTCCCCCTCAAGACCTGCCAGGAGGGATCCCTGAGTGCAAGCCCAGGAGTCAACCCTAAGCACCACTGAGTGTGGCCCAAAAACCAAAAATAAAATAAAGCGGACACAAAGCAAGGAACATGGCAGGAAAAAAGAATCTGTGCAAAGTAACAGACTGAGAGTGAATAGTTATCAATAGGCTGGAGTGGTAGCACAGCGGTTAGGGTGTTTGCCTTGCACACAGCTGACCCCGGTTGGGTTCCCAGCATGCCCTATGGTCCCCTGAGCACTGCCAGGAATAATTCCTAAGTGCATGAGCCAGGAGTAACCCCCCCCCCAAAAAAAAAAGTTATCAGTAAGTTTGCATGAAACACAAAATTCAAATTCAATAGCAGGGGAGAGTCACCTAAACAAAACAGTTGCAATGAGATCTGGGCAGGAGATACACAAGTATTTGCTAAACTATTCTCCACGCAGACACTTTAGGAGTATTTTTCTTTAAAAATGGTTATCCTTCTGTGGATGCATGGATGCAAAAATGTCTGCCACTGCATGGTTTATTACCACACAGAAATGAGCTATTTTGGGAGAACCAAAATTGCTTCTGAGATGTTATAAGCAGAATCTTGCTAGGTTATTAAAATGATCTCAGCGTTTAGTCACCTGGAAAGTTGTTGGGTCACAGAGGAGGGAAAATAGCCACCCAAACCGTGTGGTCTGACTTCTTGTTTTAATTTATTTTATACTGAGTTTTCACCAATTGGTGGAATTAGAGCACTTATTTGTCTCTACGCTTTAACCAACAATTCAGGGCCCACTGGAAAATACTTTCATCCTTAGTCAGGGCATGCATTCAAGGCGGCCCCAGAATTCCACAGCTGGAAATGAAGACTATAAAATCGCCACTATAAAAAAGACTACCAAATCCGTGCTGGTGCTCAGGCATGACTACTCTGCATGGTGGGCTTTCAGCGAGTGTTCCGGTTTGAGCCCCAAGCTCCTCAGACACACTGATCCGCCTGGTGCTCAGCTACACGTCCCCCGCCCCGAAGACAAATAGGGAGAGACAACTGTGCCACGAAGCTGAGTACCCACACTTCTCCTGCCTGTCCTATCTTGTTCCAACTCCCTTGGAACCGGGTGCCAGGGGTGGGCAAATAACGGCCTCCTTGGGGAAGAAGGGCTGTCCAATGGTGGGGACACACTTCCACACACTCCCCTTATTTCCTGGCTCTGCCCCTCCCGAGCTGGCGATTTCAGCTCCCTCCAAACACAGAAGGGACCTTCCAAGGCTGCAGGTAGGAACCTTAGCCCCCGCTCTCCCCACCACCCTCCCCGCCACAGCCACGGACCTTCTCTTTCTTCTCTTTTGACTTCCTCCTGTCCTTGTCCCCGTCCTTGTCCTTCCTGGACCCCATCTGCTTCTCTTTGTTTTCCTTGTTCTCCTTCTTCTTCTGTTTCTTTTTCATCGGACTTTTTTCTAAGCCATCATCCTGGCAAACAAACGGAGCGAAAGGTGCCTTGGCCACACGCTTCCTGTTTGATTGCTGTCTGGAGAAAGCAGCCCGGTGGCCCCCGGGTCCACTGAGAGCACCCCACCACCACCACCACCACCACACCACTCCCAACTCCCTGCTGGAGCACCAAGAGGGGGACTACAGGAGGGCTTTCCCTCCCGGAGCAGCCCTGACCAATGGGCACCTTCACGCCCACGTCACAGAAGGGGAAAACACAAAGTCCAGGGGTGGTCTACACGCCCGTCCCCAGTGGGCACAGCAAAGCTGAGGGTGCTGGAGCTGGGATCCACCTGTCTGGCTCCAACCCGACTGTGAACCGCCACCCAGCCCGGGCCCCCTCACAGCTCATCTCATGGCAAAACTGAATGCCACGGGCCACGTGAGGCTCGTGAGGGGGAGTTGGCGCCCCCTAAAACATACCCAGTGACACCAATGTCCTTCTCACTTTACCTGGACCTGCCTTCACACGCTTGGGTGGCCTTAAGTCGAGCCTCTCCAAGACAGAAGCCCCCACAGCCCCTGCCATGGGACCTCCCTCGCTTTCCTGGCTGCTGTTCCTGCCTTCAGAGCCACACGCCCCTCTGGGGAGCTGTGGCGCTGACCTTCGGGAGCCGGGTGCCTTCCCCGAGGGTTCTCAGTGTCCCCGTGTGGTGATCGCACCCACGGCGCTGGGCTGGCCCAGGGCAGACAGCACCCTCACCTTCACCTCCCCCTCTTCGGAGGGGTTGTCGGAGTGTCTCGGGGACGACAGCTCGGCGCCGTGCTCGTCTTTCAGCCGGGGGGCCTTGTTCTCCTTCTTCACCCGGGGTTTCCGCTTCTTGGACTGGGCCTGCAAAGGGAGAGGGATGAGGGCAAGGGGCACACCCAGAGGTGCAGAGGCGACACAGGGCCTCCGGGTGCCCCCAGCGGCCACAGACCAAGGAAGAAGACTCCAAGGAGGGGCCAAGACCACCGGGCAGCGGGGAGGGCACTGGCCAGGTTCGATTCACGACACCCCATAGGGTCCCCGGAGCCCGGCCAGCAGTGAGCACTGAGCCCTGCCGGGTGCAGGCCCCAAAGAAACAGAAATAAACAAACTTCCGGGAAACTCAGAAGAGGACCAGTGACCAATCTCAGCTGGGGAGGCCTCCGTGGGATCCCAGGTAGGGCAGAAACACGCATGATGCTAATGATCCCAAAGATCCGATTCAAGAGGAAGAGAAACATCATCCAAAGCAAGACACTCGGGCGGGGGGGGGGGGGGGGCGTGTGGGTGTGTGATGTGCAGCAGGGGCGAGGCTGGACAGAGCTCCGTGCCCTGCATCGGCATGGGTGGAGGGGCTAGGGCTGCCGGCTGTGGGGCGGCACGCGGGAGTGCATGGTCTGCACAGCACCACGTGGGCCACCTCCAGTGCCCAACCCAGGGGCTCTCAGCCTATCTCCTGGGCAAGGACATTACTGACAGTACCATCAGCCCAAAGCGAACGTGAGGTGCAGGATTAGAGAAACTGCCCTGAGATCTGGGTGACAGCTCAGGGTGGTGGGCGCCAAGGGCTGGGGACTCGGAGACACACACAGGCTGCTGGCAGGCACTGAACCCGAGTCCTTCTGACCAGCACGGCTGACCCACTGGGAGTGACCACCACTCCAGTCCACTTCCTGTTGTTTCTTCTGGGCCCACCCAGCGGTGCTCAGGGCTTCCTCCTGGCTCTGTGCTCAGGGGTCACTCCTGGTGGTGCTCAGGGGACTATACGGGACACTGAGGATGGAACCCAGGTCAGCCGTGTACCAGACAAACACTCTCCCTGCTGTACTGTAGCTCTGGCCTTCAAGTCCAGTTTCAGAACAAGATGGAAACGCAGACCCACGGCTGCGGGTGACCCATTTTGACTCATACACACAAGCTGTGCCAACAGGCAAAAATAATAATAATAATAATAATAATAATAATAATAATAATAAAATAACCAGCCCAGGGGGGTTTGCAAAGTAACCAGAAGCAGGATCCCACGGAAGCCCGCCTCTGGCCAGCACTGACGGTGAGAGAGGACCGTTTCAGAGTCCAAGAGCAGACTCGGGAAGCTGTGCAGCCGCTGCCCAGAGGGCGGCCGCACACGCAGATCCCCCAAACCCCGGGGACGGGAAGGCTGCGGGCGGGCTCACCTCGTCGCCACCTGGCCCGGCGCTTGGCTTCTCCAGGCCCTTGCGCAGGAGTTTCAGCAGGTAATCGGCGCGCGCCTGCAGCTGCTTGCCCTGCGGCTTCTTATCTGTCTCCACTGGCAGGATCTTCAGCAAAGAAAGGAAGAAGCCGCGCCCCCCGCCGGCCCCGCGGCCTGGTTAGTGATGGGGGGAGGGCGGCTCACAGGCCTGAGCAGCCCCTCCCGCCCGCCCTCCCGCTGCAGACCACAGCCTCTCAGCCTATCTCATGTCCGTGGCGCCCAGTCTCTGAGCATCCCTCACGTTCTCGTGTGGACACAACGGGATGGAGATTGCAGCTCCCCCGTGGCTCCTACCTGTGCTGTTAACAGGGCAGAACAACTCAGGTAAGAGGGGCGTGGTGGCTTCATCTGCTACACCATCCCCGCCGGCGCGGATTTCCTCCTTCCAGGAGCAGGGAATCCCGGGAGCTAGGTTAAAGCTGCGTTTCAGACGGGGGATGCTGCTTAGAGCACTGCCGGAGGGGACTGGGCTAGGCCGGGCCGGGCGGCGTGTCCCTGCCCCCGCAGCTGGGCCTCTCCGGCCGCACGGGATGGGAGCTGTCCTGTGCTCAGGGAAGGAGTCTCGGGTGGGGTGCCGGGAGGACCCCAGGGGGAGCCCCATGGGGAGCAGATGCTGCTCGAGCCTCGCGCTCCGCTTTCCCTGCTCGTCCTGGTCTAGACTGCGAGGTCACCTCGCCTGCCACGGGGAGCAGAGGGGGAGGGGGGAGTTCTGGGAGAAGCACGACCCGTGTCTGAGCCTGTGTCTGAGCCCACTGCAAAACAAATACCGAGGTGCCGGCGGGGCGGGAAGGGGGGGGGCTGCGTTTGCCGTGCAGACGGCGGGAGGGCTAGTGGCTTCAAACCAGGTCTCAATCACGCAGCCAGCAGTGGGAGCCAGGGCTGCCTTCACGACTAACCCCCACCCTCCACCCTGACCCTGGCACTGGACACAATGAGATCTGGCCTAGCATCAAGCTGAGACTCCCACAGTCTGCTGATCATCTGCCCCAGATCCCACCTAGCTGCTGCCACAGGCGGCTAGAGACTGGCACCGTTTCCAAGGACGCAGAAACCCCAGGAGTTGGCGACTGGACTAATCCATCAGCTCGATCACGCCCCACCCCAGCCCCCCCCACCCCCACCACCGGAAGAGTCAGAAGAGATTTGCAGAAAAGGATCATACGACCGATGTCTGGGACCTGTCCAGCAGCGCCAGCCTGCTTACTTTGTCAGCCAGCCCGAGCTCGGGGTCAGTCTTGATCAGCTCCCAGTTGCCGTAACCGTGTTCGTAGATGCCCAGCAGCAGGCGGGAGTCGTCCTCCACACCCCAGTCCACGTCAAAGTGGGCAGCTTTCACGCGACAGCTCAGGCAGTACCTGGGGCGGGACCAAGACAGAAGCACTGTTGGGGCAGGAGGGTAGGGGCTTTTTGGACTGGGCAAGAGCACAGAGCACCCTGGACAGAGCACCCTGGATAGAATGCCGTGGACAGAGCTGCATAGAGAACACTGTGGACAGAGCACCATGAACAGAACACCATGGACAGATCACTCCGATGGATGCCCCATGGCGCGCGCGCGCATGCGCGCGCGCACACACACACACACACACACACACACCTTCAACTTCACACTTACTTTTTCTTCTCTTCTGGGTCCACAGGGATCGATTTATGCAGCATCTCGAACTCTTCCTCGTGCTGGATGATGGACTTCACGTTGACCTGGACCCCAGATATCTTGATCGTGGGGCCTCTCTTTTTGCCTGGCCCTTTCCCTAAGGAATGTCGATGTCATGTTAGTTCCAAGAGAACCCACCCAGCCCCCCAGAGAACAGATGTCAGCACACCCAGGATGCTTTCTGCCTCCAATACGCCTCTGGGTCCCCAGTTCAAAGACAGAAGGCCAGGCGGAAGCAACAGGACAGTGGGGAAGACATTGCCTTGCACGTCCCTGACCTGGACTTGAATCCCGATACCCCATAGGTGCCCTGTGCACTGCCAGGAGTGATTCCTGAGTGCAGAGCCAAGAGTCAGCCCCAAGCACTGCTGGGTATGACCCTCCCCAGCTCAAGAAAAAAAAAAAAAATAGAAGGTAAATTTTGTTCTGTGTTTGTAAAAAAAGCTCTACACAACTCAGATCAGATATAAAAAGAATGAGTTTGAAGTCAATACTTCACACCCCAGAAATGATGACCAAAAGTGACGGTGGGGAAAGGCCTAGCCCCAGTGTCAAGGTGAAACAATTCTAGAAGAGTCCAGTCAACTTGAACCTAAGAAGGAAAGCTGACAACAAATAAAACAGTGGCTGCTTCTTTGAGAGAAAAGAGTTTCCAAGACCAAGGAAAGACTGTGCCTTGTACCCAAAGACTGCACTGAAGCCAATGAGGAGATACTATAATTACAAACAACCATTTAGGGATCCTTCTGTCAGCCACGAGAATCTCACTTGCAAATGCTCTTCTCAGTACTACTACCAGAGCAGGACCAGAATAGAATAAAAAAGGAAAGGCAGCTCTCCGAGAAGCAAAGAACAGAACAAACTCTCCCTGTCTTTGTCGCTGTCTTCCCTTTGTTATCACGAAGAACCTCACTGGATATCTGTTTCCTCATCTATAAAATAGAAATACCACCCCCCCAAAAAAAGGGGGGTGGAACCAAGAAGCAAGAGAACAGGAAGAAGAGATTCCCCAAAAAGGGAACAAAAGGATTTTTCATATATTCCTCAACACAGGAAGGGTCTCACCCTAATGAGACGAGAAATGCAAATCAGACACACAAGCAGAGGGAAGCGTGAGGGAGTGGGGCTGAGGGGTGGTTCCCCGGGGCCGGGCCGGGACGGGGTGGCCCCAGGCTAGACAGATGATGCAGGACTAGCTGCGCTACCACCATGCAGGGGCCCGCTGCAGGACATCAACAGCGATGGCTCCAAATGCTGCCCTGAAGAAAATCTGGCAGTGAGGGCAAGACTTTTCTTGAACTGCACAAGACACAGGAAAAGCCCTATGTAGGAGAAAGTAAAACTGGCTACACCAGGAAAATTTCCAAATTACTCAGAGACATGAAACCATGCAGGTTCATGAAAGGAATCACAGAGAATTTCCTGAGAACCGAGGCATAGAAAACCATGCCCAACACCAAGTTTAAACACAATAGCGATGCCTAGAAATGGAAGTAAATGGAAATGAGAGACATACTAGGTTGAAAATATATATGCGGGTTTTTTTTGTGGAAAAAAGAATAGCACAAAAAAAATTTTTTTTTTCTTTTTGGGTCACACCCAGCGATGCAAAAGGGGTTACTCCTGGCTCTACACTCAGGAATTACTCCTGGTAATGCTCAGGGGACCATATGGGATGCTGGGATCAAACCCAGGTGAGCTGTATGCTAGGCAAAAGCCCTACCCACTGTGCTATTGCTCCAGCCCCACAGAACTTTTTTTTTTTTTTAAATGAATCATCATGGGATACAGTTATAGACTTACAAACTTTTTTGCTTACGTTTCAGTCATACAATGATCGAATACCCATCCCTCCACCAGTGCCCATTCTCCACCAATGCTCCCAGTATCCCTCCCTACCCTTCCCCTACCACCCCACCAAACCCTGCCTCTGATGGATTCCCTTTTACTCTCTCTCTCCTTTAGGGTGTTGTGATCTGCAATGCAGGTGTTCAGTGACCATCATGTTCAGTGTATAGTCTACTTTCAGTACACATCTCCCATCCTGAGCTGGTCCTCCAAGCATCCTTTATTTGGTGGTCCCTTCTCTATCTGAACTGCCTTCTCCCCCAGCATGTGAGGCTGGCTTCCAAGCCATGGAGCAATCCTCCTGTTCTTTGTCTCTACTATCTTTGGGTGTTAGTATCCCATTTTGTTACTTTATATTCCACAAATGAGTACAATCTTCCTATGTCTGTCCCCCTCTTTCTGACTCATTACACTCCATGTTAATCCACTTAGATGCAAGTTTCATGACTTCATCTTTTATAACAGCTGCATAGTATTCCACTGTGTAGATATATACCAAAGTTCAAAAAAACTTTTTAAAATATGGTATTTTCAGCCTCTAATGCTGGTGAGGTTGTATGTCTCCGAAACTAAGGAACCCAGGGTCAGATGCTTGCAAAACCATTTTTCTGATGCCTCTGGGGAAAACACTTCAGGACAAATCCAGTGGCAACAAACTCTAGTGCCTGGAAAATTTGGCTTGAACTGACAAAACTGGTAAGTTTTTATCATCTTTACATCTGTCCATGAGGCCAGAGTAATAGTACAGCAGGGACGGCATTTGCCTTGCATGCAACAAACCTAGGTTTAATCCCCGGTATCCCACATGGTCCCCCAAGACCCGCCAGGAGTGATCCCTGAGTACAGAGCCAGGAGTCAGCCCTGAGCACTGCTGAGTATGACGAAAAAAATAACAATTTTTAAAAAGGAAAACAGGTCAGGAGGACTTGTCAATGGTTGGAATTTACCACAGGTGTGTGGGGCGTGGAAGGTAGGGAAGACAGAGAAAGGACCATTATGACAACAATAGCTGGAAATGAACATGCTGGGTAAGAACTGAGTATTGAAAGTAGGTAAAGGGATATACATGATAACCTTTCAGTCCCTGCATTGCAAACCACAGTGCCCAAAAGGAGAAAAAGAGAGAGGGAGAAGGTGGGGTGTTGTTGGGGGGGTATATGTAGTGGAACACTGAGTGACTGAAACCCAATCCTGAACTGCTTTGTAATGGGTTATCTCACGGTGAGTCAATAAAAATATTAAAAGAAAAAAGAGAAGAGGAAAAAATAAATAAAACCAGGATCTTCTGTTTTTGTTTTTGGGCCATGCCCAGCGATACTCACAGCTTACTCCTGGCTCTGTGCTCAGGAATTACTCCCCCACTCAGGCAGTACTTGGGGAACCCTTTGTGATGCCGGGGATGGCCTCGAGCAAGGCAAACACCCTCTCCACTGGACTATCCCTTCAGCCCCAAGAATAAGGATCTTGAGGCCTGTAATAACAAAAGAATTTGTGTCTATAGAGCTCATCCAGTGGCTGGGACTTATGACATCCCACATCCTGATTTGCTGCCCCAGCTCAGAGACGCTCACTTGACCCTGCCCTGACTCGTTCAAACGCCCCAAACAGTCTCCGGCAAGACTGAATGCAGGGGCTGGAGTGATAGCACAGCGGGTAGGGCGTTTGCCTTGCACTCGGCCAACCGGGGTTTGATTCCCAGCGTCATCCCATGTGGTCCCCTAAGCACTGCCAGGAGTAATTCCTGAGTGCATAAGCCAGGAGAAACCCCTGAGCATCGCCAGGTGTGACCCAAAGAGCAAAAAAAAAAAAAAAGACTGAACGCAGCTGTGCCTCTTGTTAATCCCCCCTGGGCCTCCTGTGAGTCCTCGTTGTTTGTGGGTGGCGACCTCCGCCCACACTCAGAGCAAGGCAGGCCCCAAGGCCCAGTGTGACGCTCGGACCTGCAGGCCCCAGGCTGACTCACCCTCGCTGGCGTTCTCCTTCAGCTGCTCCTCGTACTCCTGCATGGCCGACACACAGCTGTTGTGGACCAGCTCCCCCAGGCGCTTCAGGTCGGCCACAGACTTATCCACCAGTTCGGCGTCGCGGGCAATGCACTCCAGCCTGAGGAAGGGCAAACACGGAGACGCTCAGGGCCTAGGGAAGTCCCCGGGTTCGGATGGTGGCTCCCGGGAAGGCATGCTCCACGCTCCTGTGCACCATCAGCACCCCGCACCCGGCCGAGATGCAGGGCGCACAGGAGAGAGTGCGCCCCAGGAGAGCAGACGCAGCCTGATTTCAGTAGGGCATGGGGTCTGCGCTCACTACCAAGGGTGCTGTCAGTGGCAGAGCTGTCAGAGGCCCTGAGGTGCCAAGCCCAGCAACGGCTCTGGCACGACTCAGGCCTGGGTACGTCACACAGGTAAGCAGATACGGTCAAAAACAGGTTGTCAAAGGACCTTTTTCTTTATTTTTTTTTTGGCTTTTTGGGTCACACCTGGTGATGCTCAGGGGTTACTTCTGGCTCTGCACTCAGGAATTACACTGGTAATGCTCAAGGGACCCTATGGGATGCTGGGGATCAAATCTTGGTCAGCCACATGCAAGGCAAGCACCATACCTGCCGTACTATCGCTTTGCCCCCCCCACCCCGAAGGGGCCTTTTATGTGTCTGACAATGACTGGCCCAGCTCAAACACAGCCCTAGCTGGGCCTGCAATGGTGCTGGACAGAGGCAGCGGCCAGGCTCCGCTCCCCGCTACCCCCCATCACTGCTTCCTCTCCAGATGCAAATGCCAGCAGGAGGCACCTGTCCCCTCCAGAGCTATGACTTGCAAAGGCTCAGGGCAAATGTGGCAAAAAGCAAGAAACACTTTCAGTATGAGCCAACTTGTGAACCTGCGTTCTGAATTCCAGAAATCAGGAATGATGGCTGTCCTTCAGATCTAACTAGTGACAAGGTGCAAACAAGTTCCTGACATCTTTTTTATGATGTTTCAATGCTCAGGGTTTACTCCTGGAGAATTATTCCCAGCAGGCTCGGGGAACCTTATGGGGTGCTGGAGATTGAACCAGGATCTGCCACATGTAAGATAAACGCCCTCCCCATGGTACTAACACTCCGACCCCAGCTCCTGACATGTCAACCCTCATGCCACCTGCGTCAGTGGATACCCCACTACCACCAAGAGCCTTCCACGTACACGGCCATCAGGCCTCCAGACAGTGAGCCGAGTTTCGGCTTCTCCTCACTTCTCCACGCCTCTCTCCTGGAAACCAGGCCTCGCCATCACTGCCCTGAATACATTTGCTCTGCCTCACCCTCCCTGCAGAGGCAATGCACCCACGCTGCTCCCCCAGCCCTCCGGGGGCACCAGACACCTGAGCATGCACAAGAGTATGCTCAGGAAGAGTCACTGGCGCTGGTGTTGGAGGGAGAGTGGCCCCAAGGGAAGAAGCACCAAGCACAATCACTGCTTACCGTTCCAGAGGGAGGCCAAACTTCTTGTACGCCTTGATGAACCTAAGAAAGTGATCGAGAAGACAGGTTAAAAGCCAGCAACGGGAGCAAATGCCTCCCGTGACGCATACAGTTGGGGACACCATCCTGGGGGAGCACTGCACAGGCCACACGAGTCCCAGAGTCAGAGTCTGAGACAAAAAGAATGGCCCGAGAAAGACAGCCAAGGATGTCAGACGCACACAGGGACAAGCCTGCCACAGACACACCATCACAAAACACGCGAGACAATAGCCAGCAAGGACCGTTAAGGAGGGAGACAGGCATCAGGATTCAGAGATGACGCGCGTGGCCTACCCTCCTCCTTCTGGATAAACACTAGAACACTTCATGGCTGGAGTGTCAGGGCATTTGGGGCTTCCTTCACGAGCTTACTGAGAAGGAAGCACATTTCCAAAGAGAGAAAAAACAATGGTCGCCATACTGGGATTTTCACTGTTACCTCCAGAACAACCACTAATAACTTTATAAACGCAATTTGGTGTTAGGGAATTTAACTGATATGCTAAAACGTACCAATAAACACAGAAGGTGGCAGCAAGGAGTAGTGAATAAAGGATCAAAAAGGAGACCCAAAAAACCTGAGTAAAGCGCAGATATGAATTCTCTTATCGGGAAGTGCATTACATGGAAATGGGTTAAAGACCCAAACCCAAAGGAAGACTGATGGGGCAAGTGGCCGAGAAATCACTGAAAAGCAACCCAATTCTATACCGCCAACACAAAGCATACACTAGACTCAAAGACACCGAGAAAACAGACGGTAACAAGGCCCATACATACAGCCCCCACACGCTTAAGAGTGCTGCAGTGGATATGCAGGCTAACAACTATGGCTAAAAACTAAGAATCTTTAAAATAACAAAAAGTTACTAGAAGACAGGAGGCAGACCTCCTTGTATGCACAAATCAAAAGAACCTCAAAACACACGTGGCAAGAGACGGACAGCACCGCAGGGAGAGACGGACCACACTGCACCGGCCGAGGCTTCACCGCCTGTCTCCAGTCAGGGGACAGCGCCGGGCAGGTCAGTAAGAAACAGCAACCCAAGCAACACTAAACCAAGCAGCTGCAGGACTCTGCCTTCTCCGATTTGGTTTGGGACGGCTGTTTTGGGGCCACAGCCGGCAATGCTCGGGGATCACTCCTGGCCAGGCTCGGGGGACCCTGTGAGATGCCGGGGATTAAGCCTGGGTCAGCTGTGGACAAGGCAAACACCGTCCCAGGAGTCTGACTGCTGAAGAAGAGAAAGGTGGGTCCACAGACAGTCCCACTAACGACGAATTTGCAATATTAAGATAATGGTAACTAGGGAAGCTGTCTGACCATCTATTCTATTAAATTTTGTATATACTTGCATTCTCCCAAGTGAAAGAAGAAAGAGGTATAACATTTAAGGCAAAATGAAGACCCCATGATTTCAAATACACTGTTCCAAATAAACTACTAGATATAATTATGGTATGGACTCTAATTACACAAAACTAGCTTTCCATTTTGATTTAAAAAAAAAAAAAAAAAAACAGGGACCGACTCATGTGGTATAGCAAGTGGCCAGCATGTTTGAGGCCCCAAATTCAATCCCTGGCATCCTGCTGTGGGACAGGATTGGCAAAGGAGGGGAACCAGCCCCTCTCACATGGGGCAGGAGCACAGATTAAAGCAGATTATAAAAAAGAGTCATAGAGCAACATACGTGCATTTCTTTTGTTTTTGGGTCACAACCGTGGTACTCGGGACTTTCTCCTGGCTCTGTGCTCAGGGATCACTCCAGAGGACCCTCTGGGGTTCCAGGTGGGCTGCATACCAGACAAGTGCCTCTCCACTGTGCTACCACTCCGGCCCTGGTGTATTTCTAATAAACCCGACCAAGCCCACGAAGCTGGCACTAACGCTCATGAGAAACGGGCAGGCGGTCTGGCATAAGGTCGGGCACATGAGAGCAAGCACAGCTATGCCATTTTCCTTTCAAGTAGGGGCCACAGTGGCGGTGCTGTGAGCGTCAGGGTTCGAACTCAGGACCTCACACAGGCCGAGCTTCTCTCTCAGTGTTTAGGGGACCACGGAGAGCAGGGGCTCCTGCAGACAAAGCATGTGCTCTGGCCCGTTCTGTGATCCCTCTGAGCACCATTTTTATTTCCATCTGTCTGTCTATCTTGTTTTTTTTGTTTTGTTTTTTTTTTTGCTTTTTGGGTCACACCTGGCAATGCACAGGGGTTACTCCTGGCTCTGCACTCAGGAATTACTCCTGGTGGTGCTCGGGGGAATCATATGAGATGTTGGGAATCAAATCCAGGTCAGCTGCGTGCAAGGCTAACACCCTAACCGCTGTGCTATAGCTCCAGCCACTCCCCCTCCCCCACGTCTGTCTGTCTTCTAGCCACAAAGACATACAGGCATCCGTGCCCTAGTTTATCTTGATTACGAGATCTGCAGGAAATTGTCCTGTGTTCAAAAGAAGCAGGGGACAGAGAGACGAGCAGAGTATGGGAGCACAGACGAGCAGAGTATGGGAGCGCCCAGCCGGGCCACATCGGGGACCCAGGCAGCCCCAGGCCAGGGAGCCCCCACCTTCGGATCTCGGCATCCGTGAAGCCCTCGACCAGGTCCTTGCGCACACTGCGAGGGCGGCCCCGGCGCTTCGGCTTCTTGTCGTCGTCCGAGTCGTCGGTCTCGCTCTCTGAGGCCGAGGACCGCTGGGTCTGCCTCTTGGACTCCGTGTCAGAGTCGCTGTCGTTCGTGTGTGCCTGGAAAAAAGCAAAGTTGCGTTGCAGCGAGGGCCAGGCTCAAGGGGCCCTCCTGACCCTCGGGCCTCAGAAGCCCCACCCCACCCCGCCCTGCCGGACAGTTAGTTTCCTGTGACGAATCTCAGAGACAGAAGTTCTGCAATTAAGGAGATTCCCAGTTCCCCAGACACTGCACCGATCAAAGCAAGCTGGAAGGAAACTGGCCCACGGCAGCCTGGACCTTACCACTCAGAGCCGCTGTCTTCCCCTCAGAGAATGTGGGGAGAAAGCGAGTCCCTTAGAAGGATGCCTGGTGAGCCGGAGCGATAGCATAATGAAGAGGGTGTTTTGCCGTGCATTTGGGCTCAATCCTGGGCATGCCATTGGGGGTCCTCCCAAGCCCCACCAGGAGTGATCCCAGAACAAAGAGCCAGGAGTCAGTCCTGAGCACTGCAGGGTGTGACCCCCAAAGACAAAAATAAATAAAGAAATCAAACCAAAGAAAGAAGTTGCTGCGTGGGTTTGATCCCTGGCATCCCTCGTGGTCCCTCAAGCACAGCCAGGAGTGATTCCTGAGTGCAGAGTCAGTAGTAATCCCTGAGCATCATTGGGTGTAACCCCCCACCCTCACTTTTTTTTTTCCTTCCTATTCTGCCAACACCATTGGCTTTTATTTTTTTTTTAATTTTTTTGTATTAGTGAATCACCATGAGTTACAGTTACAAACTTATGAACTTTCATGTTTGCATTTTGTTTATATCCCTCCACCAGCGCCCAGTCCCCTCCACCAATGTTCCCAGTATCCTTCCCAACCCCCACCCCATCCCCCCCCCGCCCCACCCCACCCCACCCCACCTCTGTGGCAGGGCATTCCCTTTTGTTCTCTCTCCTTTTGGGTGTTGTGGTTTGCAACAGAGGCACTGCATGGCCATCGTGTTTGGTCTATATTCTAGTTTCAGAGTGCATCTCCCATCCCGTGCGGGTCCTCAAACCACACTTTACCTGGTGTTCCCTTCTCTATGTGAGCTGCCCCTTCCTCCAGCATGCCCCACCCTCACTTTAAAAAAAAATATATATTGAATCATACATTTTCTTTTTTTTTTCTAATGCATTAGCTTTGTTTTTTATTTATTTATTTATGCTTTTGCTTTGGGGGGTCACAAGTGGTGACCTCAAGCACCACCTCCTTGGTGGTGCTCAAGTGACCATATGGGATGCCGGGGATCAAACCCAGGTCAGACACATGCAAGGCAAACGCCCTCCCTGCTGTACTATCACGTTGGCCCCAAATCATATATTTTCTAATCAATGATGCTGATCTAGAAAAAAAAATACAGCGAGTGCTCAGCTGTGGCAACTGTGATCTGGGGCAGACCTGCATCTGTCTCCAACAGTGAGAAGCCTGATCACCCCCTTCCGAGCTGTTGCACTGGGGGCCGCCATGTGGGCTCTGACGAGGCTGCTGTCGCCTAACCTCTTACTGAGCACCACACCAGGGGCAACAAACAAACATCTGGAGAAGAAATCAGCCTGAGCCTGTAAGGAAAATGATGCTTTAACCTCCACGGCACGATGCAAACTTCCGGGTAGCTCAGGTCCCACCAGCAAAGACCCAATCAGCCTCAGCGTCTCTCCCCAGAGTGCCCGCTGCCCGCCCACGGCACCCCCCACCCCAGACACAGCCTCTCCTCTGCTTCTCAAGAGACACCCTCACCCCAGTCACCTTCTTGGTGGAACTGCGAATCCGAGGCAGCATATAGATTTCCTCCAGCTCCTTCTGCCGTTCCTCCTCCTCCACCTTTTTCCTCTGTTCCTCGGGAATGATCTCGTCCCAGTCCTTGTGAGGGCGCTCTTCCAGCTCCTCCTCGTCTTCCATCGTAGCAAAGTTGGCAACCTTCAAACGACAAATGACTCACTGCCTGACACGTCCGTGGTCCCAGGACGGTGTTTGGGAGACATGCATCAGGCTCTGATCTGGCCAGAGGCTCCGAGAACCAAGTTCCCACCCATCACTCTCTTCCCCTCCCCTAGATGGACTTGCTGAAGCCCCAAGATAGTTGGGGATTTTGCTTAAAGGTAGGGAAACAAACACAATCATATAGCCATGATTATAAATTTTAAACATAGTGCCATAATCATAGACATGATTATTAATCATTTAATCATACAAACATGATTATAGTTTTTTTTTTTTTTTGCTTTTTGGGTCAACCCAGCGGTGCACAGTGGTTATTCCTGGCTCTGCACTCAGGAATTACCCCTGGCGGTGCTCAGGGGACCATATGGGATGCTGGGAATCGAACCCGAATTGGCCGCACGCAAAGCAAACACCCTACCTGCTGTGCTACCACTCCAGCCCCTGATTATAAATTTTATGGAAGGGCTGGATCAGTAGTACACCGAGGAGGGTATTGCCGTACATGCAGCTGACTCAGGCTCAGTACCCCGAGCACTGTGAGGAGTAACCCCTGAGTGCAGAGCCAGGAGTAACCCGAGTCTCATTAGGTAAGGCCCCCAAAAACAAACCAAACAAACAAACAAAAAGTTTCTCTTCATTGGGATGGAGAAGGGAGAGCATTTGCCTTGCACATGGAAGACCTGGGTTCAATCCCCGGCATCACACAGTGTACCCTGAGCACTGTCAGGAGTAACTTGTGAGTGCAGAGCCAGAAGTAATCCCTGAGCAATGCCAGATATGGCACGCACCCCCCAAAAAATATTTTAATTGAATCATACATTTTCTAATCCATGATGCTAATTTAGAAAAAATAAGATCTGATTACAAGTTTTTAAAATTATAAAGTCCCAATACTAATCGATTATCAACTTTGTTTATGGATTATTACATGCACCCAACTAGAGCACATCTGACATGCACAAAGCTCAAAGAACTATCACCTAGCCAGAAAGTTACCAGATCTCAGCTTTATTGAAGCACAGAAGTGTAAAAGTATGTCAGGTTTCAGAAAGGGGTGTAAGTCTTAGAAATGACAATGAAGATATAAAACACAAAATATCCTAGTAACCCTAGAAGCACATCTGACAGCTCCATGTGAGCTACTACTCATAGCCGACATCGATCTGTGCTGAGACTGCGCATGCCTAAAGTCACCGAACAGCTAAGTGGTAGCATTTCAAAGACTCGGCCAATGGTCACAGACACTTCCACCGGCTCTGGGCAGCAGGGGCAGGCCTAGGCCTGGGGCTCCACCTTCTGTCTTCCCGCCTTGCCCTGAAGACGGCAGTGAAGGACCAAGTTGCTCTGGGAGGTTCTGTAGTTTTTGTGGTACTTTGGGGCCACACCTGGCTCTATGCTCCCGACTGAATCCTGGCAGTGCTTGGGGAACCCTAGGGGATGCCAGGGATCAAAACCGGATGGGCTGCTGTGCCCTCTCTCCAGCTCCCAGGTTCTGTTCTTCATAGTCACTTGGAGTGGGGCTGGAGCAATAGGACAGCGGGTAAGGCACTTGCCTTGCACATGGTCAACACAGGTCCAATCCCTGGCACCCCATACGATGCCCCCTTGCAAAGCCTGCCAGGAAGGATCCCTGAACTCAGAGCCAGGAGAAAGTGCTGAGCACCACTAGGAGTGGCTCAAAGAATAAAATCAAAAACACAAAAAACCCAAACCATAGATAAATTAAAAATGGCTACTTGCTTCTATGGGGACTAGAGAGAAGAGTACTCTGTTCTCTAAACTTGCACCAATGTGGGCCCACTGCTGCCCCCTGGTGTCCATGTTCACTCCTGCGTTCATAAGGCTGCTAACACCCATATTCACCCTTAAAAAAAATTCCAAGTCCTCAGAAGCTTCCGCTTCCCTTCCTGTCCATACTCTAGCACTGCCTGTGTGTCGAACCGCTGGATTCAATGAGTGTTTTTCCCGACACAGCCCCCAACCCTGCCACTCCCCAGCAGTATCTGTTTCCTCCCGACTCCAGAGCCCACCCCGACTTGCGCCCACACGCTCCGTGTGCCCTCCAAGGGGAAGGCGAGGCACTGGAGGCTGGGACTCAGGGGAAAGGAGCCCCGGCCAGTGCAGCCAAGCTGGAGCATCCCTGCGACCCAGGCAGGCCTGGCAGACACCGCCGCTCGGAGGACCCGGCCGAGGCCCGTGAGGATGCCCCTACCTTGAACTGTGACAGAAGCTCGTCTGTGGCACTGGTGGACACTTCGTTCTCTCTGGTTTCAGCCAAGCGCAGGATTTCATCTATATCCATTTCCTAAGGGGAGAAAAGCAAAGTGTCTATGGGAGCCGGGCACAAGTGGGCATGCGGGGCCCTGAGAAGGTTTGCTGCGAGGACACCAAACCCCTGCTGCCTCCCCTCCATCTCGGGGTAAAGGACTCGGGGCTTTATGTCTCGCATCTAACACTTCGCACCTTTTTAATGATTCTTCAGGTGACACAGGAAATGCCAAGAAGAGTAAAAGAAAAGATAAAAACCACATGATCATATCAATCAATGCAGAGAGTTTTGGAAAGAGCCAACATCCATTCATGACATGATAAAGCATAAAGAAAAAACTCTCAGTAGAAAAGGGGTAGGAGGAACCTTCCTCAAAATGGTAATGGCCATCTATAATAAGCCCAGAGCAAGGACCTTTTCTGACTGTGAAGAACTAAAAGCATTGCCTCTGATCCCAGGTACAATTCAAGGATGTCCACAGTCCAATTTGGGGCAGCTAGCCCCATTATTATGAATGAGCGATTCAATATTTATTCACGGCCGGGGTAATAGTACAGCAAGGGGGGAGTCAGCCTGGCATGAAGCCAACCCAGGTTCAATCCCTGGCATCCCACAGGGTCCACCGAGCACCACCAGGAGTAATTCACAAGAGCAGAGCCAGAAGTCAGCCCTGAGCTCCACTGGGTGTGACCAAATAAATAAATGTGTAAAAACACAAAAAGAGACGAGGGCCCAGCGGGGCTCTACCTCTCCCGCTGCCTGCGTTCGGTAGTCTCCAGCCGCTTCCCCCACCCCGGTGAGGTTGATGGCGATGATGAGGCAGGCGAAGGAAGGAAGAAGGCCAAACTGGTTGCTCGATCACTTTATTTCGTTCTCTCTCTGCTTCTCTCCCGGTTCTCAATCTCTCTCTGGATCTTCCTCTAATTCCCTTTCAGCCCCGCTCGCTCTCACTTCTTTCACCTTGTGCTCTACTTACGTGTGTGCCCCTGTGCTCTCTTGTCTGTCTCTCTGCGCCTGTCTCTCTGCCTGCGCCTCTCTGCCTCTGCCTCTGCCTCTCTGTGTCTTCTGTCTTCTTCCTCTGTCTTCTTCTTCTGTCTCCTGATCCTCTGTCTCCCTTGTCTTCTTTCTCCTATCCCCGTCTCTTCTATCCCCCCTCAGTGCCACACAGTCGTAGTTTATATAGCAAATTACATAGGGTGGTGACACAAAGGTGAGTTTAACATCAACAAATCAACAAAGAAGGGTAAGACCATTTCTCGAGGAGATTAACAAAATCTCATCTAAGGAAATCTCATCTAAGGAGATCCACTCAAGGGTGGGGGTCCAAACAAGGGTGTATCAGGGTGTGAGCTAGTAATCTATTTAAATAGTTATAGTAAATCTACTTCTAATAGTTCTAGCAATGTCATTCTGTATGAGCACAGTAAGAGATATAAAGTTTGGTTTTTCCTGAGGACATTCACTATATAATCCAGACCACAGTCCTCAGGCCAGGTTAATCTTCCTAACCCCGGCAGGGTCCTAATCTCTTCGTTACCTTTGGATCATGACAACATTTGTCCATGATCATGCTCTCAACTTATAGTTGAGTATTGTGGCACTTTAGCCTGGCCTATCTCAATGCCAGGGTAGCACATAACTCACCGCTTGCCCTGGATCCATCCTGTCCCTCGTCGGGACCCTGCTTTTGGAGTGCTAGGAACTGAGGGCAACTGAGTTAAGAAAGCAGATGCCCAGGAGTAAATATTATTGGAGTCAATCAACTCCCAAGTTACAAGCACAATATTGTCTTCCTGTGTCCATACAGAAGAGACATTGCTTTAAGATAATCTATGTTCCCTAAGGCAAGGCTAAAAGGACAAATCCCATGTTATCCTACAAATAAATATTCAAAGAACATATGCATATCATTATTCATTGCTGCAGTCAGCACAATAGCTAAGGTACAAAGTCAACCTAATTGTCTAAGGACAGATGAATGTAATGGGAAGGTAGTGGGACAGATACACAATGGAATACCACGCAGCTATAAGGAATGATGAAATCATGCAATTGGCTGCCACCTGGTTGGAACCGGAAGCTATGATATGGAGTCTAACGTAAGCCAGAAGAAGACAGACAAACTCAGGATGATCTCACTTCTCTGTGGAATACAGAATACTGGAAGAGGAAATATAATGAAATAAAGAGGAGAATGCCTAGATCACCCTGGACCCCAGATTTTAGAACTGGAGAAGAACAGAGAAGGAAATAAATCAAGGAGAGGAGAAAGAAGATGAAAAAGGGAAGAAATGGGGAGCAGGGGTCAGGCTGTGGTGATACAGGAGAGTGGTATCTATACACCTGCCTCTCAAGGGGAACAATGAGGGGAGAAGTGGATACTGGTGTTGGGTTTGGTGTTGAAACATAAGCTCAACTATCAATAACTCTGTAAATCATGGTTTTAAATACATTTTTTTAAAACAAAAAGAAAAAAATGCCAAGAAACAAAAATGGAATTTCTCATTCTTTCCCACTCTTAGTAAGAGTCTGGAAGTCCACAAGGGTGGGGGAGAAAAAAATATCAATGTCCTCCTACAATTGCTTTAAAACACCTACCATGAGGCTCAGAATCTATTTCCAGACTTCCAGAGAAATTCAGACTCTGGGGCAAGGTTTGTCACAACAACGTCTTTGCTCTCTGGGAATTTACCTGAGGCTCCGACTCCTCGCCTTCGATTTCCTTGAAAAGATCCTCTGCCCCAAATTTCAGAATAGCCGTCAGCTCTTCTTTGTTGAAGGGATTTGAGCTGTAGACATGAAACGGAGCAGTCGTTTGAGGAATTTGACGGGACGCTAGCACTGAGCTACACCCCATCTTGCAAATACATCGACTGCACCACTTTCCCCCAGGATGAGATCTGGCGGGAGCCCTAGGCTGGCAGACAAGGGCATGAGCTTGCCCGTTAGGTCATCTACGGTGGGGTCGAGCACGGACAACAGCACAGTGAGAGACCCGAGTTGTTCTCTCGGCTGCTGGCTCAGGGAGCTCTCTTTCGGCCAGCACTTTCAGTCTTCTCACCTCCAGCCCAGGAGTGGAGGAGGGAGAGAGCGCTCGGTGGGTTGGAGCACACGTTCCACATACGAGAGGCACAGGTTCGATCCCCAGCACCGCCAGGGCTGGCCCCGCCAAAACCATGCAACAAACAAGGCAGCAAGAAAGCCAATTTCCCACACCCTGGTTCTGCGGATGGGAAGGGCCATCCCTTTCGCCTCAAGCCCAGGCTGGAGGGCTGCCACAGAAGACAGGCCACGCTCGAGTCCCAAAGGACCAACCACCAGGGCCACTGAAACGTGGCTACATCCCCTCCCCGGCTTTCTGTTTCCCACTGGAAATACAACACTGAGTGCTGCCAATGGTAAGGGGGGGCAGGGAATGCTTCCCATCCAACCCATGGCACTCACATGCGCACCCAGGGCGAGCATGCCTAAGGGGGCAGTGTGCAGCTATTTCATAGGTCACACCATGAGCCCCAGAACCGACAGCTCGGGGAGGCGCTGGGAAGCGGCAGCAGGCGGAGAGCAAAGTGAGAAAGAGAAAAGCCCTCTGCTCCGGGACACGGCACCTCCGCGCAGCACACGTTCTAGCCAGTGCTGGTGGGAGACCGCTGCGCCACCCTCAGCCCTCTGGCCGTCCTGCCAACACTCACTTAGACCTTCCCGAGTTGTTTTCCAGGACTGTCCGGCCAGTGGTGTCCATGCGCTGGATCACCAGGTGGTCCAGCACCATCTTCTTCTTGGCCCTCTCGATGATCTCCTCCTCCACAGTCCCCTTTGTGACCAGGCGGTAAATGTTGACCTGTAGGAAAAACACCCAAGGTTAGGCTCACAGTGACTGTAAGCCTTCCATGCAAAGACAAAGTTGGTCCATGCAACAGTCTGACTTTCTTAGTCTATACAACACTTCTCCTCTCTTACTGAGTCTACTCAGCGTTCTTCCTCTGACTGAGTCTATGCAATATGCTTCCTCAAGGGGAACATTCCCCACCTTCTGCAATAGGGGGGGCTCACACCCCTATGCCAGGAGCTTTCCGTCCCCCAACACTTACCTGCTTCTTCTGGCCAATCCTATGGGCACGGGCCTGTGCCTGCAGGTCATTCTGCGGGTTCCAGTCCGAGTCAAAGATGACCACTGTGTCTGCTGAGGCCAAGTTGATTCCCAGGCCACCGGCTCTCGTTGAAAGCAGGAAGCAGAAATCCTGTCAGTGATGTAAGAGGCTACGTTATGCAGAGGCCCTTGGAGCCAGCCCCTTACCCCAGAAACCCCGGCAGGTCCTAAGGGATGTGAGGTGTGGCAGGCACAGGGTGTGAGGGACATGTCAGGGATATGCCGGCAGAGAAAGTGCATTGGGGCAATTATAGTATAGCAGGGTGTTTGCCTTGCATGAGGCCAACCTGGGTTCAACCCCCAGCTTCCCATAAGGTCCCCCAAGCACAACCAGAAGTAATTCCTGAGTGCAGAGCCAGGAGTAACCTCTGAGCATCGCCAGTATGACCCAAAAACAACCACCACGACCCAAAAGAATGTCTGGACCTCTACTATAATATCTGTCAGAACACTGCCATCTGTCCTCCTGATCATGTCTGGCCCCAGGCCCCGAAATCTGGTATCTGGAAGCTCCCAGAGAATAAATACTCAATGACTCTTTGAAGGGCTGTGATTAACCCATTAGTTAAACAAGCATCCAAGGGCTTTGAGAGTGACAAGATTAAGAGGCTTCTTTTGTGTCAGAGTCCTCATTCCCAACTGATGACAGAACTGTTTTCTTGGAGAGAAAGGATGTGTCTGCTGAAAAGGCACTCCCCTTGCCCCCAGCCTTGCGCCCAGCTGCCCAAGTGACAAAGCCATGCACACTATACCTCAGACCCGTCAGCATTGAAGTGGTCCAGGGCCTGTTTCCGAATCTCGCCCTTGATAGAACCGTCCAGGCGCTGTGGAAATAAACCGCATATAGCTCATCAGCTAAAACATCAGCCAGACGTGCACCCTTCACCACCCCAAAGTCCACTGAGGAAAAATACCCAGAACCCACTGGCCGAGTGCCCTGGGCAGAGCTGAGGCAGTTACTGACCTAGTTACAAAGCCAAGGGCACAAGATTTGGACTCAAAAGGGCCACTGAAGGTGAGAAGGGCCGTGTGTCCCAGGAAGGAAGATAGTACACAGCTACACTCAGGCCTCTGAAGCCACATTTGTGAACACTGGAGGGCATGGAGTACAGGGCCATGGCCCACTGGCCCTGCACAAGGTGGACACTGCTCAGCTCATGTGGCTGACCGGGTACTTCTCAATCACGTGCCTGACCTTTCACTCCTCACTCACACAGATGGCTGATCCGAAGGCTAGAGCCACATAAATGCTAATTTGCTTTTTGGCTCTAACATTGCAGAAATGTTCCAAAATAACTTGAATGAGAGTCATGCACAGTTCATGTGCATATATGAACATCGTTATTACTCTGGAGTAATAACAAAATAATAATTACTTTGCAGTACTAATGCTACAGACAATGTACCAATTATTACTTTTGGATTAGGGCTGATGTTAAGCAGACATTACAAAGCTGTATGTGGCTCCGGCCTACCAGCCAGTGGTAGTCACCTCTGGCCCACCCGCTTTTCCTTTCAAGAATCAGACTCGCACTTCCTTCTGCTCTTGGGGTCATATTTGGAGAAAACCAGATGACAGTGCGTACCTTCTTCCTGGCTAATTCCCTTCTCCAATCCCAGTGCCCCCCCCCCCCCCCCCGCCAAAGTCAAGCAGCACTTCTTCAGCAATTCAGCCAGCAAGGGGGTAGAGCACTTGACCACAGAGTCCACCTAACTGGCAAGGGGGGGCAGAGCACCAGTTTCCGAGCACCCTCACCTGGAAAGGATAGTGTTTGATAGCCAGGTACTCGGCCAGGATGTCCAACATTCTAACCATCTGGGAGAAGATCAGAACTCTGTTCCCCCTTTCCCGGAGTCTCGTCAGCAGCTTATCCAGCAGGATGAGCTTCCCGCTGCTCCTGATCAGGGACTGAAGGGTGAGAAGGGACCGATCAGGGTCAGAGACACAGCACAGCAGGCAGGGTGCCGGCCTCACAGCCGACCTGGGTTTGAGCCCCAACATCCCACAGGGCCCCCCCACCCTGAGCACCGCTGGGCGTGATTGAGTGCAGAGCCAGGGGTAACACCCCTGAGCACTGTCAGGTGCGGCACCAAAAACAAACAAAAAAAAAACGAAGAGACTGGTCATCATGTTTGAGATCATGTGCCAACCTCACCCAGGTACCATGCCTGGTGTTTGCATCTGGACTGAAGGGTTCCCGACACCCCATTCTGCTCTGTAAATCACTACAGGACTGTCACCCAAACCCTGATTCCCTATCTGCCATACAACAGACCTCTTTAGAACTGGGAAGACAGGAAAGCAGGGAGGTACGGCACTTGCCTGCCACACAGCAACCTGGGTTTGATCCCCGGCATCCCAAACAGTCCCCTGAGCACTTCCTGAGTGCAAAGCAAGGGGTAAGCCCTGAGCACCACTGGGTATCCCCCCGCCCCCAAAGGGACCAAGGGACCCCTTTAGACAAATTTATAGCCACCATCCCCCTTATGGTGACCACCACTAGGGTCTTAAAAGTCTCAGCATTTGTTCTGATTTGCTCAGTTCTTCATTTCTGTTATGTAACATATTTTTAAAGTCTTCTACAGTTGCCAAAAAATAGTTTTTCCCCCCTTCTTTCTTCCTTTTTGGGCTACATCTGGCAATGCCCGGGGCTGCTCAGGAACCACGGGGTGCCGAGGGTAGAACCTGCACTCCAGGCCTTTGAGCTAGTTGCCCGGGCCCTGGGGTTCCCATTCCTGACGCCTGCCCCCTGGCTACGCCGGCCTTGGTGAGAATCCCCGTGGGGAGAAAAGGAATGCTGTGAGCATCCCAGGGGCGGCCAGACAGACAGAGGGACAGATGGACGGACGAGCATGCCAGGTGAGCACGCACCGAGAGTGCCTCAGGCCCATTCTCCCGCTCGCTCTCCTCGGGGGCCCTGATCAGGTAGCAGTGGTTACAGCACTTCTTCAGCTCCATTACGATGTTCAAGAACCCAGACGTGCTGCCTCGAGTCCCTTTGGCAAGAGCCTTGTAGTTCCGGGTCAGGATCCACCTGCAGTGCAGATGACAGGGGTGTGAGCAGGACGGGGGTAGGGCGAGGTTCCGACCCTTCCGACCCAGCGCTCAGCCAACTCTCAGGGTTCCCTGACGGGCAGACCTGAGCCTTTCGGCACTCCAGAGAGCCAAGACGTCATTTTCTATGACAAGCCTGTGGCAAAGGCACTCAGAATCGCCTTGACTCAGCTGGCATCACGAGACCATGAGAAAAAGCAAACACCAATGTCCATACTACACAACATAAATGCCACCGGTCGAAAACTCTGAAGGAAGACCATCTCTTCCCTTCCTTCCAGGGGCCAGCAGTACTAGGGGAGCTGTGCTGGGCTCAAACTCAGGGACCCCAACAGGCCTGTTCTCTACCATGTGAACCATCTCCCAGGATCCAGGCTGTAATTTTTGAAACCTAACATCATCAACCGGACCCGGAGTGACAGTACAGCAAGTCAGGTGCTGGCCTTGCACGAGGCCAACCCAGATTCGATCCCCAGCATCACAGAGGGTCTCCCGAGCCCTGCCAGGAGTGATCCCTGAGCCCAGAGCCAGGAGTGAGCCCTGAGCACCGCCGGATGTGGCCCTCAAAACAAAACAAAAAAAAATTTACAGAAACTTTCCCAACACTGGCATTATGAAAAGCACCCAAACAAAAAAAAAAAAAAAAGGGAGGGGTGGACCCCCCTCTTCCGGTCTATAAATAAACCACCACTCATTTCTGGGTGGGAAGTGAAGCTGCAGAGAAGGGCAGCTTCTCTGCTGTCTTCAAACACCCCGCAGGCCGACCTCGCTGCAGCCCAGGCCAGCCCCAGCCAGGCACGACTGGGACGCACTTGTAATACTGCTTCTGCAGTGCCGACATCTCCACCCGCAGAATCTGCTCCACTTTGGCGGGCAGAGACTTCTCCACGTCTTTCTTGACTCGTCGCAGGAGGAAAGGCTCTAGCACCTTATGGAGACTCTGGTAGCCGTTTTCTCTCCCTTTCCCATGATCTTCTTCAAAGTCTTCCCAAAACTCAAACCTAGAAAGGAAAGAGAGGGTGGTGCTCAGCTAGGCCTCCAGGAAAAAAGCAGGTCCCTAGTGAAGATGTCCTTTGAAATACAGGGAGGAGAGGACGAACTCTGTGCACACCAAGACTGTAAGCATCAACACCAATGGAAAGGCATTACCTTAACTACAACTGATAGAGAAAGAGAGAAAATGATGTTTCTTTTCAACCTTTCCTCTAAGGAAAGGTTAGAGGTCACTGGCTCTGAAGGACAAGAGGAGGGAATGGAGAACAGGAAAAGAAAAAGTGCAAGAATCAATGCCTTCGGTCTATCCTAGAATCCAACTTTCTGACTCTCGGGCAAGCCTGAGATCACATTTCAATAAATTATGGAATCGGTGAGTGAAAAGACCAAGTGACCAGGATAAAATGCTATGCATAAGGCTTGATCACACACACACACAAGCGATCTTTATATTAGCTCTAAGAAGACGTAGAGGTCAGAGATGAATTAGCACCAACTAACCTTCACTACCCACAGACTGAAATATTAACAGGCTGTCATGACAGTGCATGAGACAAGTCAGCAGTCATTAGCAGGTTAAGCAAAGCAACACGGACAGAACATGAGCACACATCCTTTATCAGCGATCGGGAAGCATGCTGCCTCTATCTCTCAAGAGAAATGTTTCTGGTACTGACATCTTAAAAGCTGGATTCCACCATTTGTCATCACCCGAAGGAACACAGGAGGAATCCAGAAAGGGAATTCCTTTCGGCACAAAACCTGCTTCTTGGAAATAATGGACAATGTGCTGGGAGGTCCAGCAGTTCCTGAGAGAGTGGATGTAGTACATGCACGATCCGAGAGCAGGCAGCAGAAAGATGGGACCCAATACTTGGCTGCTGTGCCACAGGCCACTGACCCTGGCAGCCTTATTCCACTCCAACAAAGCCAGAGGAAGGCCAAGACCCAAGCTTCCAGCTGGGCCCACATCACCCCAAGCTGAGAATCAAAGCGCATGCGCTGAGGAATGGGCGTGCCAATCCTGCCATCTCTCAGTGCACAAAGGAACTGAGACTTCACCACGGGCTCACGGACAAAAACGAAGCAAACCAGCGGGTGCTGGTGGATAACTGACATAGCAACCTGGCTTCTGAAGACCTGGGAGAATGGAAACACTCCACTAAAAGGAAACTTGCATATAAAGGAGTTAGGATGAGATGCTGTTTCTTCCCGGACACACAGAACCGCAAAGAAACTGTCCAGGGCTGCTTTCCCTCGCATCAGAGGGAGGAGGTGCTGGAGAGATGCCCACATGCCTTGAAGCAGAAAATGTTCACAGCCAGATCCCTTAAGACCACATATCTGTGTTCCCGAAAACTGTCACTGTACAGTGCCAGCGACACAAAAGGTCACAGTGGCGACCAGATCACACGCCACGTCACAGCCTGGCATCCTTATCGCAGATGTGGCCCTGTGTATCAATTTCTGTACTCAGTAGCTGTGTCTCTTGAAACTAAAGACCAAAGTCAGCACTTTGATTTTTCAGACCTTGGGACTTTGGGGAAACAGAGCTTGACTGAGGAACTGCACAGAAAAGACTGAAGCAATGGATGCAGTGGAAACAATGTGCTTAAAAAATATAAAGGCGAAAGTAGGGGGGGCAGAGTGGGGAACCCATGCGATGAGCCTCCTTTGCTGAAACAAAGGTTTAGAAGAAAAATGCTCTGGAACACTTAACAAACTAAGTGGCTCTAGGTGGTGGGTGTGAAGGACATTTCTGCACATGATCATCCTTACAGCTGAAGTCTCTATCTTGGAGCGCCTTTATCTATCTTTAACACCCAGCCCTGTGCTTCATAAATGGCACGTGCGAAGCCAGGAGGTTGGTGGATGGGAGCAGTGCTGACATGCAGAGAAGCTTCCAGCAGTTCAGAAGGGTTACCAAAAGGCTTGACTTCTGGATGTGGAAAACAAAGGCCTTACACTGTCAAGTTCCTTTGGGACTTGAACAGCAAAATCCCTTTGGGAACAATAACCTTCCTCAAGGCACTAATCTCTCTGAAAGTTAACAGTCTGAGAAGCAGTAAGGCTCCCCAGGAGCAGCTGCTAGAGTCAGGAAAATCCTCCCCTGGGAGCTCTGGTTTCCCAAACATGCTCATGCAGTAGTCTCAACTTCTGAGTTAAGGGCCTCCCTTTTTCATACATGCGTCTTTTTATTTATTTATTTTTTTAAAACCAACACTTTGAGGGGGCCTAGCTAGAGGGTATAGCAGGTAGAAACATAGAAACGTGCGTCTCCTACACGGCAAATCACATGGTGGGCTGGTATCAGCAGCAGCAAGGAACACTGGTCCCTGCCAACACACCCCGCAAGCATTAATTGATCCAGGGGTCAGGAGCTGGGTTCCCTCCTTGACCAGCTGACTTCAGGGCCTCCTCCCACTTAATACAGAATAGGAATATTCGACTGCTTCTGCGCCTGCTTGACAGTACCCAGCTGTGCTCTCCCCCAAACCACACCCTCTGTTTTCCCTGAGTCTTTCTGTTGGACACTGAGGCGTGCTGCCAACACCACAAACATTCTAGCATCTTTTAAGAGACACAGGAAGGAGCTTACTTCTCCGGCATGATAAAGTGCAGCAGGGACCAGAGCTCCTTGAGGGAATTCTGCAGAGGGGTCCCCGTGATCAGGAGCCTATGGTTGGACTTGAAATCAATCAGAGTTTTATACAACAAAGAGTCATCGTTCTTCAACCGATGGGCTTCGTCCACTCCCAGAAAGGCCCAGTTAATACTGCCCAGCACAGTCTAAAGTAAAAACAAAACAGAACGCACCACCAGGTGAGAAGGGAACCTCAGAAGTATTTTCATGTGATCATTCGTTCTGAACAAACCCCATCACAGAGGGATACACAGACACATCAACTCTCCAGAGCTCGGAGGGGGTTCAAGTCTTCCATTTGTTCTCACTGCCAAACTGGGGGCTACTCGGGCCGGAGCAAGAGCACAGCAGGGAGGGAATTTACCTTGCTCATGGTTGACCCAGGTTTGATCCCCAGCATCCCATATGGTTCCCAGAGCACTGCCAGGAATAATTCCCGAGTGCAGAGCCAGGAGCAACCCCTGAGCATCGCCAGGTGTGGCCCAACAAGCAAAAAACAAAACAAACTGGGGCCTACTCAATAGGACCCCATTAACGACTTACAGGTCTCCAACATGAGGGATGGGGGCTTGACCCAACCCGGACAAAAATACAACACACAAAACAAAAAAACCTATGCCCCTCCCTGTTTGATTTCAGAGTCTGCCCCCTTCGTTAGGGCTTGCTGGTGACTGTGCTCCACACCAGACTGGAAGCACATCAGCACCAAGAACCACCAGGCTGAACTTGCTCACACACTAGTCCTCCAAGGAGCCAGCTGCTGAGGGCATATCCAGGAGGGTGCTAGGCCCCAGCCCCTGGCCAGTCCGTCAGCCCCAATCCCTGTTAATTCCACCCAACCAGATTACCCCAAGGCCTCTTCAATGCTGAGGTTCTGATCCTTCACTGACAACATGGCTACTCTTAGCAGATTTGCCTGTTCATTTTCTATTTATTTTTAAATTTTTGTGAAATTGTTCATGACTTATTGCATTCAATATTACAATACCAATCCCACCACCATTGCACCTTCCCACACCATCTGGTTATTTAAATCAGAGGAAGGGAGAAAAAACATCACACAGCACATGGAGGAAAGGCCCCCACATCACTCAGACGGGATGCGTCAAGTTGGACCAGATGGGGCCTCTGCCGAGGATCACACACCTTATCTTTCAGGAGAATCTCATAGGTTGTTATCAGGGCATTGAACTTCAGTCTCTTGGTCTGGGAATGAATCCACTCATATTCCCGTATCTGGTGGGGGGAAAAATTATCGTGAGCATGACGGCTTCGACTTTTCACCGCCATCACTAACAAGCCTCCTGGAACATGCCACAGAAAACATGCCATGGACGTCAGAAATCTGATTCAAACTTCACAAGTGCTTTATGTGATCTTAATTGACCTTGCAACTAACAGAAAGCAGGTGTCACAATTTAAAAGACCAAACACAGTAAAACATTTGCATGAGTCCAAATACATAATCCCGTCCCCCCCCACCATCCCAGACAATCTAACTAAGAAAATGCATGTTGCTGGCAATAGGTTAACCCTCGCTGCCTTGAACTGAAGGAGTGTCCCAAACAGGAAATTTCCTGAGGAATTATGACTTGATTAATCTTGGGGTAGGCTAATGCTTGTATTTATAAAAAAGATACATGCCACCCACCCTCCAGCTCAGTGGCCCCCAAGAGAAAAGACAGAGGGCCTTAAGGGCTGGAAATACAACTTACTATCAATGAGAATAGTCCCCATACAGACTTCAAAACAAACACACTCATTCTCAGGCAGAGCTGGAAAAAATGCAGGCACTGGCTCATGGCCCAGCAGCTACCTTCTGCTTGTCAGACAAGAGGCAGGAAAGGAGCTGAAGAGAGTACAGTGGGGAGGGCGTTCTCTGTGCACATGGCTGACCCAGCTCAATCCCCAGCATCCCATAGGGTCCTCTGAGCACCACCAGGAATGATTCCCAAGCACAGAGCCAAGAATCTGAGCATCGCCAAGCGTGGTGCCAAAACAAATCGGGGGGTGGGGGGGAGCAGCAGCAGAAAAATCTGGGACACTGAAAGCCCACAGTGTTGGGAAAAGATGGGGGGCAGGGAGGCTGCACCAACTTTTCCATGCCCCACTTTCCAAGTCTCCACTTTTGCCAAGAGCACTTGAACCCTTCCTACATACTTGAAGAAGTCACTTTTCTTTTTTTTTTTTTTTTTTACCATGGCTGACAAACGAACTAAGAAGTCCAGTCTGTTCAGATGCTTGGGACGTGAACATTAGAGTAAACACATCTGCAAGGGGGTAGGCAAAGTGAACAAAAGCGTACGGTCGAAATGAAGTGCTATGAGAAAGTGAAATCACTTATCAAAGGTTTGCACATGCATGCATGTGTGTGTGTGTGTGTGTGTGAGAGAGAGAGAGAGAGAGAGAGAGAGAGAGAGAGAGGGAGAGAGAGAGAGAGACTATATTGGATCCAGGAATTGTACCTGGGTCAGCTGCATGGAAGGCAAGCAAGTGCCTTGCCCACTTTTCTATCTTTCCAGCCCTAGGTTTGGGCATTTCCGAGGGCTTGCTCTGTTATAAGCAAGCCCCCACACTATTTAAACATAAAAGAGCAAAACACAAAGGTCAGTGCCAGGCACACTTTTCTCTCAACCAATTCTGGCCCATTCTAGCTGGGACAAGTGTTAGACATTCAGTCAAATTTTTCATTCGACTGGCTGGCAGGTATCTGACTCTCTCTTGAAAATGAAAGGGCTTATATCTGAAGGACCCAACATAAGCCCCAGTAGGTAATAGGGAATTTGAAAAATTGGACATTATCAAGAGTCACTAAACAGGCAAACTCCATCTTAAGCTCCTTTGTATATCACGTGGTCGTGACAAGAGGAAGGATAGAGAGAAGAAAAACATGTTCCTGCCAGCCAGCTCAAGGGTCAGCAAGATACTGTCAGTCGTCTCTAAACACTAGGCAAGAATCTGCAGGGGTTGGAGTGATAGTTCAGCAGGTAGGGCATCTGCCTTGCACACAACCCAGGTTCGATCCCCGGCATCCCATATGGTCCCCAAGCACTGCCAAGAGAAATTCCTGAATGCAGAGCCAGGAGTAACCCCTGAGCATAGCCGGGTGTGACCCAAAAAGAAAAAAAAAAAAAAAAGAATCTTCAAGAATCTGAATTATGCTTCTTTCTTTTTGGGAGGCCAGACCCAAATGCTCAGGGCTTACTCCCAGCTCTGCTCAGGGATCACTCCTAATGGTGCTCAGGGGACACTATAGGATGCCAAAAATCGAACCCAATTCGGCCATCTGCACAACAAATGCCCTCCCCATCTTCCATCACTCTGGCCCTGAGCTACATGTTTTTTATTTTGGTTTTGGGGTCCCACCCAGCGATGCTCAGGGATTATTCCTGGCTCTGCACTCAGGAATTACTCCTGGAAGTCAGTGCTTGGGGAACCATATGAAGTGCTGGAGATCGAACCCAGGTCAGCTGTCTGCACAGCAAAAGTCTTCCCTGTTGTCCTATCTGCTCCAACCCTTGAGTTTCATTTTTGTGACACAAAAATCTTCCAGTATCAGAAGCGCTACATATGGCAGAATCATAACTTGATATTTTTTTAACTGTTCACAAAAGATGGCAATGGTCTTAGGTCAATTTCCAAAGCACAATTATCACACAGAGGCTACCCCAACTCTTTTTGTTTACACACCGTATTTCTGCTCATCAGGTCACCTATGTAAACCACTACGTTAATCTCTGGTGCCCAGATTTCAAACTCCCTCTGCCAGGAGGTGAGGGTGGATAAAGGGACGACTATGAGAAAGGGGCCGTACAGCTGGTGCTGGTGGAACAGGTAGGACAGGAAGGAGATGGTCTGGATGGTCTTGCCCAGGCCCATTTCATCAGCAAGGATTACACTGTTACTTCTGCAGGAAGAGAAACAGAGAAACCGGTTATTAGCGACCCCATCCTGAAACTGGAGTTGTGCACACACAGGAGGGAGGCCAGCGCCTCCTCTGCAGCTGAGCACGTCGGGCAGCTATGCCCACTGCAGTGCCTCCCGTGAGCCATTGGTCAGGCCTCCTGCACTGATAAGGAGACGAACAGGAGTCAAACCAAATCTGGGGCCGGAGCAATAGGACAGTGGGGAGGGCATATGCCTTGCACACAGATGACCTGGATTCAATTCCCAGCTCTTGGGATAGTCCCAGGAATCTGCTGGGAATCCTGAGTGCAGAGCCAGGAGTAAGCCGTGAGCACCGCCCCAAAAGAAAAATAAACAAGAAAAAAATCTGAATAACTCAAGAGGCCTATTCAGCCCCACCGTTCATCAGGTCTTCTGTGTCACACAGGAAAATGCACATGGCCAAGATCCACCAATACAGAATGCAGGGGCTCTGGTTTACTTTGCTTCTGTTGGCCATTCATGGGCCTCACCTCAAACTGTGCCTGGATGCAGGTCATGGGGCCATTGTACGTGTAGAGGTACTGCTTCCGGGACTACAGATGATGTGGCCCAACACCGAATTTTTTTAAAAAGCTTTTTAAAAATGCATCTTTAACAAGTATATGCGTGTTTGCAAAGTGTCATGCTTTGAGAAGCAGTGGTCAACAGATGAGCTGGACTTCAGGGATGTTAAAGAAAGGATTATCTGGGTCTAAGAATAAAAATGTGAAGAAGGGGCCACAGGGAGGAAAGCATGTGGGAATCAGAAAAGAAGGGATATAGCGGTGACGTAAAGTTGTACATATTGCTATGAGAAGATCGTGAAAATCAAATCGTGGAACTTTATGAGTATACATTGCATACTTAAACAGCCAGGAGACCAAAAGTAATATGCAAGTGAAAGGTATTTTTCTGGGCAATACCCAGGATGCTCAGGGGTTACCCCTGGCGGTGCTCAGAGGACCATGTGGGATGCAGGGGACTGAAGCTGGGTCGGCTATGTGCAAGGAAAGTGTCCTATCTGCTGTACTGTCACTCCAGCTGTCACCCGATCTTCCTCTGGACTCTGAGAATAACCACCAACATTTAGACCCACAAACTTGCTAATTTATAAGTAATGCCAGTATTTATAAGTTGCTATCCAAATAACAAGGTTATTTTTGTTGAATATTAAGATGGTATTACAGAGCCAGGGATGAGTCTCAGTGACTGAGCACTTGCGTGCCTGTGTGCGGTCCTCAGTTCAATTCCCAACACTACAAAAATTAAACAAATTAAGCCACCAGCAAACAAGATGGTCTTACACCAACAGAAAACCTGTGATGAAACCTCCCAATCCCATACTTTCTGCAGTACAAAGTACCAGGAAGCAGTTCTCGAGGCTGGAGAGAGCTCATTACTGAGTGCATGTGAGTGTTGATGAGGGAGGCCCCGC
This sequence comes from Sorex araneus, assembly GCF_027595985.1. NCBI lineage: Eukaryota > Metazoa > Chordata > Mammalia > Eulipotyphla > Soricidae > Sorex > Sorex araneus. The sequence goes on along the minus strand of NC_073307.1, from coordinate 49,227,768 downwards.
CTTAAACCCCAAGTACTGAGCTGGGAGCTGCCTGTGAATACAAGTGTGGACCAAAAACCAGCCAACAAAGTATCAGTTGGCCAGCTGCAGTAAAGAAGACATCAGACATGTTACCTACTTGCACCAAGAGTGAGCGAGCCAGTTGAGACCCTCCAGCTGATAATCTCGGAGCTCCAGGTTATCCCCACCCAAATAAGCTGGCTGTTTCTTTAAAGCCACGAACCGTGGTCTCTGCTTTAAGGCCTGAAACAGATGGATAAGGCTGCATGAGGAATGACACACACGTAATCTGTGACCTTTGCACCGAAGTATTACCAGTTACATTCAGTCACCGTGCCTCAACCCACCATGCCTTCACTGTGATCCACAGCCCCAAAGGCAGACCCCGTCCCCGAAGAGGTCTCTGGGACCTTGCTCCTCAGCCAAGATATCATCTACCACCCCAGTGTTTCATTAATCTTCAGCACTGCAGGGTCTCCTGAGCACCGCGAGGAGTGAACCCCCGAGCAGAGCTGGGAGAAGCCCCCCAAGTGCTATTTGGGTGTGATTCTAAGACATACATGCGCACACACACACACACACATGTGCACAGACATGCACATGTATACGCACATACACAAGCATGTACACACACACACACACACACACACACACACACACACACACACAAAATCAATGGGATTTACCCTTTACTTTTTTGTTTTGGGGCCATACCTGACAGTGCTCAGAATTTCCTCTTGGTTCTGCACTAAGGGATCACTCCTGGTATTCTCAAGGATGCCAGGGATCGAACCCAGATCATCAGCCATGTGCAAGGCCAATACCCTCCCCATTACCCTATCGCTTTGGCCCAGACTTACCCTTTTCTTTTTTTTTTTCCTCTTTTTGGGTCACACTTAGTGATGCACAGGAGTTACTCCTGGCTCATGTACTCAAGAATTACCCCTGGCGGGGTTGGAGCGATAGCACAGCGGGTAGGGCGTTTGCTTTGCACGCAGCCAACCCGGGTTCGAATCCCAGCATCCCATATGGTCCCCTGAGCACTGCCAAGGGTAATTCCTGAGTGCAGAGCCAGGAGTAACCCCTGTGCATTGCCGGGTGTGACCCAAAGACCCAAAAATCCAAAAAAAAAAAATTATCCCTGGCAGTGCTCAGGGGACCTTATGGGATGCTGGGAATCAGACAGCCGTGTTCAAGGCAAACGCCCTACCTGCTGTACTATCGCTCCAGCCCCTTACCCTTTACTTTCAAAGCACTTCCCTGCCCCAAAATCGACAAGACCAACCCTCCTGATACCAACACAGCCACACCCTAAGATGGCCCTAAGGCACCCCACCTTGCACTCTCTCGTGGGGATGGTCTTTGAATTGTTCCGACTGTGGAAACTGTCGATGCAACTCTGGAATTTCTTGCCAATCAGGGCTTCATCTTCCCAGCTGCACTCGGAGTAGGGCAAGCCCATCCATTTGCATAGATACTCAGGCTCGTTGGAGGTTGCCGGCGGCTTCCGGCTGTGAGCTAATTAATGCACACCAGAAAGTACAGAGAGGGCAGGTCAGAAGAGGCAGGTCCACCCTAGAGTGGTAGTGTGGTGCAGCATTTACGAACAAGCAAAGGGAGCCCCCTCTTCACGCCGCCTTTAAGAACACCAGCTCCGACTCACCTGGAAAATCAGTCTGACCCAGTGCCGACTTACTCGTCTTCACCGCTAAACAAACACAAGACAGAGGGGCCGTCACCAAGAGTGAGCAGGAGTGGTAAAGACACAAAGCTGCCCTCCTTGCTCCTAGGAGGCTGGCTGGGACCTGGGCTGCTCCTGCTGCCACCACCCCAGCCCCTTCCCGCTCGTTATGGCACTTGGTGCCACCACTGTGTTCTTCCACCTCATCTTCTCTGCCACTGCCTCACTCCTAATTGGCCTCCTCCCAGGACCTGTACCTCCAGGGTGCAGATGCAGCGATGAGCCATTCGGGAGCCCCAGCTCACTCACTCGGCTCAGCCCCGCTTTCCTCATGGTTTTTCTTTCTCAGTCTCCTCTGCTCTTTCATCTCTTTTATTTATTTATCTTGGGATTTTGGGCTACCCCAGCTGTACTCAGGGCTTACTCATGCTCTGCACTCACGGATCAGCTCACTGAGCAGGGCTGAGGAGACCCTCTGGGATGCCAAAGGGCAAACCTGGGTCAGCTGAATTTGAGACAAGCACCCTCCCCGCTGTCCTATCACTCAGGGGTCCCTCCACTATTTACTTCCTGACTTGCAAAGGGTGAAATGTGTTTTTATAGCATGCACACTCCTTTGGATAAGGTCATTTTGGGATTTGGGGGGGATTTTTGTTTTGGGGCACACCAGGTGATGTTTAGGGGTTACTCCTGGCTCTGCACTCAGGAATTACTCCTGGCAGTGCTCAGAGGGCCCTATGGGATTGAACCTAGGTCGGCCGCATGCAAGGCAAATGCCCCCCTGCTCCACGATCACTCCAGCCCCTGGATGAGGTCATTTAATCCTTGGCTGAAACACCACTTCAACTGGTGAGCATCCGCATGTCACTGTCCCTCTAGGACCCACATGCTACACTCTTCCAGAAGACCAAGACGCTCATCACTTTGAATGCTGCTCTTGGTTCACCCTTCCAGCTCAGTAAAAGGCACCTCGCCCCCTGCTTGCAGGTCCAAAGTGCCTTCAAACACCTCCCCACCCAAAACCAGCAGCAAATCTTGCTCATTTTCCATTACAGCAAATCCAGGCTCTATCTGGCCTCCAAAAGTAGACCTTCAAATTGTTCTGCTTTCTTCACTAACTTGACTCCACCTTCCCTGCCCTCAGCCCCAGCTGACACCAGCTTCCCAAGCGGGTGCCGAGGAGGACCCCAGAGCTCCGCCCCAGGTGCTTACCGATGACTCTTTCTACGATCTGATACTGTTTGTTAAGCTCAGAGGCCAGCTCTTGTTGGCAATTAAAATACTCCACATCTTCAGGTGATACTTTCCCTAACCTGCAGAGAAGACAGAGGGGAGAATTGTGGGTTAGACAGGCTTGGGAGACCCGACACATGGATCAAAGCAAAGTCAGGGAAAAAGAAAAAAAATAAAAAGAAAGGAAATTCAGTCCTTCCTTCCCTCTGCCCCTTTCACAGTCTGTTACTATAAGGCTGAGTTTTCCAAAAGCAAACGCTGGCAGGAAAGCATTGAGACATCTTGGACTCACGTGAGACCAACTATCCTCTCTGATGGCATAAAGAACTCTAAAAGGAACCATTTGGGGTGGTCAGTTCATGTGGCTTCATAGCTAAACAGACAACTGAACGGTCTTCCAAATTTAAAAGAAAATGTGTCCTGCATTTCTTTTAAAGGTAACAGGCTTTAAGTGTGGTTCAATGTGACTTTTTCAGATAACTGGTTATGCTCAGCACCAAAATTCTATCCAAGGATGACAGCAGCAGGTTCTTGAAAACTGGCATAACTAGACTTTGGAAGAATTTACATTTCTGCCTGCTTCGGGACCTGTGTATTCATTTCTAACTCCATGTAAACACTATTTTCTAAACCAGCACATTTTGTAGGGTAGCAGGAATGGAACCAGATGCCACATGTCCCCTATATCTAACCATTGAGCACATCCACGGGCAGGGTGAAGCCACCCACTACTAAATCAGTTTAGGCTTGCACCTATTTCTGCCTTGGGACCATACGCGCCAAACAAACGGGCATCGCTTACAGCACAGCTTTCCTTCACAGCTCTACTGGAAAATGCAAAATTCAGTTATTAGTTCCAAATGGATCCACACCTGTGAGATTTCTAGAACATTCACCTCGGGCATCTAAACGAATCCAGTCCAGTCCCAAGACATTATAAAGGTATTTCCGAAAGTGGGAGTGAAGCCAGAATTCGTATCCTGGGTCCACATGCAGAGGAGCTCACTTCCATCTACAAAGTTCTGAACGAGGCAGTATAAGCCTCGAGGGGAAACCCAAGAGTATTAAGTATTTAGTATTAAGTATTAGTACTTAACACAAGAATATTACATCTCAAGAGTATTAAGAGAGATTCTGCATAGGAAAAAGTATAAGCTAATTATTATTGCTAACATCTATAAACGGTAGCCACATATATAATGACAGTGTCGTCAAGGCCACCACCTCAGGAAAGAAAACTGTGGCTGGCTTCTCATCCAGATGACGGAGGCAAGATCTGCACTCCAAGGGAGCTGTTGCAAGCTCCATGCATCACTGCAAATCCTTCCCTTCCCTCGGGTCGCCAAAACAGTTCTTTAAGCCACAATGGAAGATGTACCATTGCTTGATTTCATCCTCTTTCTTCTTGAAGTTCTCTAGCTTTTTTAGGCCCTTCACTTTCTGTTGCAGTAAGGATTCTTCACTCTCCCATGTGCTATGGATATAAGACCAACCCTTCCACTTGATGAGGTAGTGCACTTCGCCTTCCTCCTTGTCGGTGTCAAAGTCGCCACTGGGGTCGCCATTAGCTTCCATCTCGTACACAGTGGTCGGCGCGCCAGTGGCTGTGAAAGGAATTCAGCGACACCTTAGAGAAAGCACAGAGCACCAGATCCTGGCAAGTTCCCCAAGCCATCAGCAATTCACAGAGTATCTTTTGGGGTGAAATGCCAAGGTACTTTGGACTGAAACAGGCTGTGAGGTCACAGATGATCAAAAGGCCACAGTGGATGGGATGTAAAAACCAATCTCAATTAACAAAATATAAACACACAGGCTTATCAGATATTCAGAAGGCCCACCAGATTGCACCCCTAGGAACACAGGCTGAATTTATAGGGGAAATCAGAAGAAAATCCTGGTATCCAAGCACAATGAAAAATGAAGAAACATCATCTCTGTGTTTCACTCTAACTCAGAAAACAAATTCCATCTTATTGGTCCAGGATTAAGAATAAAGAAAAGAAAATCTTCTTGTGCCTCTACTCCCCATGCACTCAAGTTCTTTGCTACCTCAGTTAACCTCTGGATTAACTGGCTGAAAACAAACAAACAAAAAAATGCAGAAAGAAATCAAGAATTGCTTTGATATCTCCTATACAGAAAGGTTAATGTAAAGAAAGTGAGCGAGGAGCCAGAGAGATAGGACAGTGGGCACTGAACCCAGGGTTCAATCCCTGGCACCCCATAGCATTCCTGGAGTCCACCAGAAGTGATCCCTGCACAGAGGCAGAGTAAGCCCTGAGAACCACCAGGTGTGCGCGTGTGTGGAGAAACGGGGACAGAGATAGAAAGACAAACAGAGAGAGAGTCAGAGAGACAGAGATTGAACTCTCTGATACTTCAATTTGGATTTTAAAAATGACATCTGCATTTGTATGTTCATTGCAGCACTGTTTACAATAGCCAAAATCTGGAAAAAACCTAAGTGCCCAAAAACAGATGGCTAGTTAAAGAAACTTTGGTACATCTACACAGTGGAATACTATGCAGTTGTTAGAAAAGATGAAGTCATGAAATTTGCATATAAGTGGATCAACATGGAAAGTAGCATGTTGAGTGAAATGAGTCAGAAAGAGAGACAGACATAGAAAGATCGCACTCCTCTGTGGAATATAAAGTTGCAGAATGGGAGACTAGCACCCAAGAGTAGTAGAGATAAGAACCAGGAGATCTGCCCCACAGCTTGGAAACCGGCCTCACATGCTGAGGGAAAAGGCAGCTGAGATAGAGAAGGGAACACCTAGTAGAGGATGTTGGGAGGACCCACTCGGGTTGAAAGCTGCATGCCGAAAATAGACTACAGACTGAATATGATGGCCACTCATAACCTCTATTGCAAACTACAACATCCAATAGGAGAGAGAACAAAAGGGAATGCCTTGCTGCAGAGGCAGGGTGGGGTGGTGGGGGATGGGGTGGGGTGGTGGGAGGGATACTGGGAACATTGGTGGAGGAGAATGGGCACTGGTGGGGGGATGTAAACGATCACTGTATGACTGAAATGCAAACGTGAAAGTTCATAAGTTTGTAACTGCACCTCACGGTGATTCACTAATTAAAAATTTAAAGTTTCAACTGCAAATTAGCTGTCTTTAAAATGATTCAGAAAAAATTTAATAGAAACCATGATAAAAATGTGAAAAAAAATCTTCACTATAATGCAAAAGCAGAAGACCCTGAGTCTGTATGTGACACCCTGGGTTGATCTTTGGCATCATATGGTCCTCCAAAGACCTCAGAGAGCAACCCTGATGTCCCTAGGTATGAAAAAAAAAATAAGGACCTTGAGGGAGAGAGCATCTCAGCGGGCTGAACCCCCAGCACTGCCCGGTCCACAAGCATCCAGGGAGAAACCCCCAGCACTGAACCAGGAACAGTGGCCAGGCACCAGTGATTGTGGCTCATATGCCAAAATTCATTTCATGCTTTATTTTGTTTTAGGGACACACCTAGCGATGCTCAGAGATTACTCCTGGCTCTGAGCTCAGGGATTACTCCTAGCAGGCTCAAAGTACCATATGGGGTACTAAGAATGAACCCTGGTCAACCGTGTTGCATGCAACTTTATCAATCTGTCCCCTATAAATCGTTTTAAATATCTTAAATAAATAGCTTTACTATTTTCCAAGCAGGGCTGTAAACAGTTTTGATCGTTCTCGTAAGGAAACTCAGAAAAAGATGAGCCAAAGGTAGGTTTTATATTTAGCAGGCAAGACCCTCTATGCTATCCTAAACATATTACCACATTTTAAAGTTGCTGAGTTTGTTTTTTGGGTCACATCCAGAAGTGCTCAGGGCTTATTCCTGGCTCTGTGCTCAGGATCACTCCTGGTGGGTTTGGGGAACCACACAGGGTGTGGGGGATTGAACCCACATCGGCTGCACACAAGGCAAGTATCCTGACCACTGTACTATTGCTCTGGCCCCAGGTTCTTTCAATATCAACTACCACTCACTAGCTTATTTTCCAAATCTCTAAGACGTGATGGACATATCCTTAGACTCCTCTGGAGCAAAATAGGAGTACTGGGATGAGAAAAACACCCACATCTCACAACAATTTGAGCAGGGAGGAATTCATAATTCCAGACTGAAACATGTCAAATCTGGTCTCTGCTGCCCAGGGAACAAAAGCAATCTGCTGGCCAGTCACGCACCTCCTTTCTTCCCTAGCCTGCAGTCTAAGACCTTCTCGATGGTCTCACTGTTATCCGGCTGCTCATCCACCCCTTCTCCGGTCATTTCAATGAGATCATCGGAGTCAGTCTCAAAGTCATCATCTTCTTTGTAACTGCATGAAGGATAAAGATCGAGAAATGAGCAGCTGCCCTCCAGAGTTCAAGGACGCTTCCCATCAGCATGGTCTCTGAGAAAAGACTCCGAGTCTGGCTTCCACATGCTGTTTTCCAGACCGGCTACAGATAAAATGGGCTCAGACTTCCTTTGATCTCCCCCTGCTTTAGGTATTGAAGTGCATTTTTACATAACTGCAGAAAGGCTGTCTAATGCTCCCAACTGAAAAAGCAACATTTACTAATTTGTGTCAATAGGATATGACAACTTAAAGGACAGTTCACTGTCTTCACTGGGAACAACTAAACAAGGGAACAACTAAAAAGAATGAAGCTTTGAACACAAAAAATTGATACTGTTTCATTAGGCAGGAGAGAAACCTCTCTCTCACTTTGTTTTTCCTTTTTTTTTTGGCTTTTTTTGGGCCACACCCATGGTGCTCAGGAGTTATTCCTATCTGTGCTCAGAGATCTCCTAGCAGTGCTCAGGGGACCATCTGGGATGCCGGCTAAACCCGGATCAGCCATATGCAAGGCAAAGACCCTCCACGCTGTACTATTGCTCTGGCCCAAGAGAAATATTTCTGATACCAAATGCTTCAATCCTGTATTTTATCTTCCAACACGGAGGATATAAAACTTCAGTACTTCTCTGTTGGAAAAAAATATACTTCCTGAAACAAAAAAATAACATATAATCTTCAACTATTAAGAACAAATGACTTGTCAGTCCCAGCAGGAAAAAATTCCAGTCCTGAACACCTTAAGTTGCAGGAAGAAAAAGTACTAACCTCTATACTGGTACTCAAAGTCTACTCCTAGTTTTGGAATCATTCCCTAGAAATGGCAGATAAGGGACTAATATTTCCATCTGTAAGTTTACAGTTCCAGTTTACTGTATATATACTGCTGTGTGTCCTCAGAGAGAAGAGAAGAGAAGAGAAGAGAAGAGAAGAGAAGAGAAGAGAAGAGAAGAGAAGAGAAGAGAAGAGAAGAGAAGAGAAGAGAAGAGAAGGAGAAGGAGAAGGAGAAAGGGAGGGAGGGAGGAAGGAAGAACAGAAGGAGAAGGAAGGAAAGAGCTCTCTGAGGGCTGGAGCAATAGCACAGTGGGTAATGCACTATCCTTGTTTGCAGCTCACCCAGGTTCGATACCCGGCATCCCATATGGTCCCCTAAGCTCATTAGGACTGATCCCTGAGTACAAAGACAGGAGTAACCCCTGAACATTGTCATGAGTGGCTCCCCACCAAAAGCAAAATAAAAAGAAAGAAAAAAAAAAAGAATATAGGGCCTGGAGCAATAGCACAGCGGATAGGGCATTTTGCCTTGCACGCGGCCAACCTGGGTTCGATTCCCAGCATTCCATATGATCCCCTGAGCACCGTCAGGAGTAATTCCCGAGTGCAGAGCCAGGAGTAACCCCTGTGCATAGCCCGGTGTGACCCAAAAAGCAGGAGAAAAAAAAAAAAGAGAACAGAATATAGCCTCGGGCAATATTTTTGCCTCCAAAATACACACCCCTTGGGGCTGGAGCCAATAGTATAGTGGGTAGGGCATCTGCCTTGCATGCAGCCAACCCAGGTTCGATTCCCAGCATCCCCTATGGTTCCCCGAGCACTGCCAGGAGTGATTCCTGAGTGCAGAGCCAGGAGTCAGCCCTGAGCATCGCCCAGTATGACCCAGAAAGCCCAAAAAAAAACCCACACCCCTGGACTTTCCAGAACCCAGCTTGACCTACCCACACCACCACCTCCACACTAATCCAAATCCGAGAGGCAGTGACCCACCTGACGTTCTTAGCTGCTCTTCGACGAGTCTGCCGCTTTGGAGCTTCGTCATCATCATCATCCTCATCAGAAGACTCTTGTTTTTTTTTCTTCCCACGCTGCGTCTTCGTCGGTTTTTTAACCCGAGATTTGGGCACTGTCCTGAAACGAGAAGAGAAAACCCGGGGTCTGTTTCCAGACTATGGAAGTGCATCTTCCAAGGCAGGGGAAGACGCTGGAACAAACCAGAGCTCTGAGGCTCTGATTCACTGGAGATTCACCTGACAGCCAAACACTCACATGGCACAATTTCTACACTGGGAAGGCAGTATAAAATTGAATTTTCTTTCTATTTTTTTTTTTTGGGGGGGGAGGACCATACCCAGCAATACACTGAGGCAACTCTCCAGGTTCTACGTTCAGGAATCACTCCTGGCCATGCTTAGGGGCTCATGTGTGATGCCAGCAAACAAACCCGGGTCGGCTGCATGCAAGGTAAGCACACTCCCTACTGTACTATTGCTCTGGCCCCAGACTTTTTTGGTTTTGATCTTTGCCTATCATCACCATTTGTTCCATGTTCTTGTTTGTGAAGGCCACACCCAGTGTACCACTCCTTGCTCAGTACTCACTCCTCAAGGTTCCTGGGGAGGGAGGGGGGCGGCGAGGAGGTCCAGTTAGGCAGTGAGGGCAGTGAACTGGGGATCCAGTGTGGGGATCGAGTCTGGGGATCACTCTCTAGCTCAGGGCAATTTGGAGAAGCTTGCAACTGTAACCCTCTGTATGCAGACATCTGAAAATGTAACCATTTTCCCATTTACAAATGTAACTATTTTCAGACTTACAAATGTAACCATTTTCCTTCCAGGAAAATGAACTTGGGATAAAGGTCTATGATTATAACTACTGTGGGTGTCTTTTCCAGAACAAAATGAGTAACCCTGGAAATGTTCATCAACTGGAACTCAATTCTACAAACAGAATACCATGTAGCCATTTTTTTTTCTTTAAAAATAAGGAAAGAAAGCCCTGGGGCTGGAGTGATGGCACAGCGGGGAGGGCGTTTGCCTTGCACCCGCCAGCCCGGGTTCGATTCCCAGCATCCCACATGGTCCCCTGAGCCAGGTATGACCCAAAAAGAAAGAAAGAAAAATAAATAAGGAAAGCCCTGGGCCCTCACTGGGCCACCGCCTGTGTGTGAAGTCCTGGGCTCGATTCCCAGCATGCCACGTAGGGAGGGACCCAAAAGTCACAATCTCCCCTGATGTGAGCACCCGCCCCAACCCCCAACAAAGAAAAAAGGACTTTTGTGTAGGAAAGATTTTCAAAATAGTAAAGGGAAAATGCAAATCCATATGTGAACTAAGCCAAAGGAGTTAAGGGACGAGCACAAACAACACAGCATTGCTCCTCTGTGCCCAAAACACCCTGGTGCCTCCAAAACTCTGCCTCCCTGCCAGAGGCCTGTGGGGCCACACAGGCGACAGCCCCACTGACAGCCTGAACTGCAAGCCACAGGCCAGGGGCTGGGGAAAGGGCTGTGGGTGCGAGCTTTGCATATGGTGGTCCCATCCTGCCACTTCAATCCCACTACAGCCCAGCAGATGTGGCCCCAGTGGCCCTCTAGATTTTGAGCAGAGCTGTTCAGGTCTAGCCCCAGACTCCCCAAAAACTCCTTGGGATCCCCTCCAAGAGCCAATCCCCTAAAATATAAAAAATTAACTTTAATGTTAAAGTAAGGGGCTGGAGCAATAGCACAGCGGTTGGGCGTTTGCTTTTCACTCAGCCGACCCAAGTTCAATTTCTCCGCCCTCTCGGAGAGCCCGGCAAGCTACCAAGAGTATCGAGCCTGCGCGGCAGAACCTGGGAAGCTACCCATGCGTATTGGATATGCCAAAAACAGTAACAATAAGTCTCTCAATGAGAGATGTTAATGGTGCCTGCTCGAACAAATCAATTAAAGTAAGAAGCAGGAGGGGCCAGAGCGCTTGCCTTCCACGCAAGCTCGATCCCTGCCATCCCAATATGGACCCCGAGTACTGCCAGGAGTGAGCCCTGAGTACAGAGTGAGCCAGGACTGAGCCCTATGAGCACTGTTGGGTATGGCCCAAACATCAAAAAGCTCAGCTGCCAGATGAGGGGCTAGGAAGTAAAAAGGGTCAGTGCAAGGTGAGGGGCTAGGAGGTTGGGAAGGGACCCTGTGGAATGAGGGGCTAGGAATTAAGGAGGTATGCTGTTGTGGTTTGGGGCCTACAACCCAGCAGTGTTCAGGAGGCCTTCCCTGGCGGGTCAACTGAACCGTGTGGTGCTGGAGATCAAAGCTGGGTGGGCGTCGTGCCCCAGCCCTGTGCGTGACCTATTAACAAACATTTCACTGAACCGGGGCACACAAGCAGATAGGAGCTGTAGAAGCTTGGGGCTAAGAGCAATCCTAAGGGTCCAGACCTATAGGACAGCAGGGAGGGCATTTGCCTTGATGCAGTTGACCCAGATTAAAATCCCCGGCATCCCAAAGGGTCCCCCAACAACCACCAGGAATAATTCCAAAGTGCTGAGCCCTGAGTAACCCCTGAGCATCGCTGGATGTGACCCCAAAACCAAAATCAAAACAGAAAAGACATCATGAACCTGTTTCAGGGCTGCCCAGACCGGCAGGAGCTGTATTGGCTCAGAGGCTTGCCAGCCCCACCCCCATTCCACCAGGTCCATTTCCCTGGTGCCTTCTGCCTGCCTCTCCCTGCCACCCCTGGAATGTTCTAGCACCATTCTGATGCAAGAATAGCACAGGACCTCCCATCTCGTTCACTGCCAAATCAATTCTCTGCTTAATATCAGACCATTAAGTGGGAGATAATGAAGGGTGAAATGAGTTTTCGACCAGCTGAGTGCCATTAGAGAAACTCTGTTCTCCCCAAAGTTCTGTGTTCTAGCCCTAGCCCTGGTCCCCCTCAGGGAGCTACTTTTGAAAGCGGAAGCAAAAAAAAAAAAGAAAGGGGAAGCTTTCAAAAAGTGTAAGCTCTCTTTTTAAGTTTTTGTTGTTGTTGCACTACACCCAGAGATGCTCAGGGTTGATTACTGACTCAGCATCACTACTGGCAATGCTCACGGGACCCTATGCAGTGTTGGGGATCAAACCTGGGTCGGTTACTAAATGTGCTCTGCTTAACTAGCCTGTCCTGGACATAGAAAACAAAGATATTCCCTGGATGCTCTACACCAGGAACTCTCCAAATCCATGTCCCAACAGCCTGCTCGAACCAAAGTACCCATGCAGAAGGCTGGCAGTAATCCTAGAATCCCCTTGCCCCAGAATCCTCCCTTCCCGAGCTCCCACAGACCCCATGGTGCCCCGAAAGGATGCACCAGGCCAAGCCATACCTTCTGGGGACAGGTCTTCGGGCCTTCACTTTTTTTTGCTCCGGTTCACTCTCAGCACTGGTGCCTTGCTCCTGCTCATCTTCCGAGAGATCCCGTTTCCACTTCTCTCTGTAGTCAAAAACAAAGCAAACTCGTTTTTTCCCCAAAAAGAACTGACATCAAAGGTTGTTTAGCTTGTAGATGCCTGACGAAGCCAATTTTGACACAGTTATCCCAAAAAAGCACATGCACATTTTTGGTGTTCATGCTAAGAATTACTGAGTCTGGCTCCACTTAAGTTCTGAGAGTGAGCCTGCATCACCAACTCTTTACTTCCTACTCCCAGCTCACCTCTGGTAACGAAGGCCAATGACTCCAGAAATTGAGGCTTTTTAAACACATTTTTAAACTGTGATTTTATACCATTCTGGCTGAAATGCTATTAACTCCATTCTGATGGGCGACCATCAGAATAGAGTTAACAAGTGACAAGGCTGAAAGCTTAACAAAGGAGAAATCAGGGGTTCTCAAATTTAAGCAGAGATCAGAACTGCCTAGAGGGTAAAATTAAAGTGTTCTGGGGCCCAGTCAAAGCGCTTATGATTCTGGAAAAAGGTGAATAATATGAGAACTCCCAGGTAAGGATGACACTGGTCATGTGCAACGTGGGGCACCACTAGATGAATTATTAATAGCTTTAGAAAATATCTGAGGAAACAGTAGCTAGGAAGGCAGAGAGGAGGTGCCTAACATTGCACATTATTTTCCAAGGCTGGCCTATTCTCTGCTACTTCTGTGGAGTCTGTGGTGTTATTAGACACAGTGTAAGTGTCCTTTTGCTCCCTTGAGATCTCAGAAGGCTTCAAAGCGCCATAACATACAAGGTCATGCTGACTACCCACTTCTTAGAACCTACTGAAAGACTAAATCTAAAGTGGACAATGGTCATCAAGGACCTCGCTCCTGGACACCAGCAAGGGAGATGGGAGGGGCATGGAATGGCTACTGGGCATGAAATTCCGAGGAAGAGTTACAGGCCAGGGCCTGGAGAGTGGGGGCAGGAAAAACCCCACCCTGTCATGGGCAGGAAGTGAGGTCATGAGCAACTGCAGCAGAGCAGCAAGACCAAGTCAGCCCCCTTTCTGAGCGCACAGATCAGAGTGGAAGCTACTTACAAAAAGATGGCCAACTCCTGGAGGTTGAGAACTTTCCAGAATATGGGAGGCCACCCTCTACCTATACTCATGCTTCCCATGAAAAAACAGGGGAGCACTTTTCATGCACCCCACTCAAGCTCTGGTGGCAAGAAACATCTAGGGCCTTGTCCGAAGATGGGTGACTCATGGAGCTCTGGGGAGTTTCTACATGAGAGCGGACACCAGAATCAGCTCAACAACAACCTCAGTGAAATTTCTGAGGATCCCTTCCAAGAGACCTGAGACAACTATGGATAAAATTTTAAGAGCGGAGAAGAAAAATTACAAGTTTGGGCCAATGAGGCTCAAGGATAGTGTAATTAGATATGAAACAGCCCGAATGCATGCTGGTTATTTCAAAGATGGTTTTCTTCCTTTACCAGAAAAAAGGGTACAAAAATCCACGTTTTAGTTTAAAAAAAAAAAAAGGCCTAAATTTTGGCCAACCATTGCTAAAATTTGCTTCAACCAGTCAAAGAAGTAAATTCATTTCTCCTCCACTGCAGGTGAATCAGAAAAAGAGGGAAGTGGCCGCTTTAAGTTATTTAAAGAGATTCTCTCAGAGAGGACACCTTTCATGAACAAGAGTCAACGGGACTTCTAGTCTGCAGGTTGCCACTGTGGCCAATTCCCAATCGGAATGAAGAACCCAGATCCCAGAAGCAAAGCATCACTAGTTCCAGCTGAACATGCTCTGGAGTACCACCAAGGAGAAAGGGTTCTAGAACCATCTACAGGACCCATAATGGGTCAGGGCAAACTCCCCAATACATAGCCCAGATTTGCAGAGAGTTCACAAGGGCATGAGAAGGGTTCAACAACAAACCCACACGGTGTGGATATGCCTAAAGCTCAATACTGTCCACCTGCCTCTCAGTAAGGACAAAGGACGTCTGTGAATGAAGTAACACTCAGCCCATTCAAAGAGGCCAGATGGAGGGATTTTTCTCAAAACTCTAGATTCCCCTGCACGTTCTCACAACTTCCCATGTAACAAATTCAGTAGGAAAGCACCTTCAATACTGTGAAGGCCCTGCACAATGTCTAAGCTTTTAAGATGCTCTTTCAAAGGCCCTGAATGACAGTATAGCAGAGAAGGCACTTGCCTTACACTTGCCGGACCTGGGTTTGATCCCCAGGTTCACGCCAGGAGTAATTCCTGAGCACAGATCCCAGAGTAACTCCTGAGCATAGTTGGATATGACCCAAAGACAAAAACAGTTAAAAAAAAAAAAAAAACGCTCTTTCAGGAGCCAGAGAGATAGTATAGTGGGGAAGAGTGCTTCTGTTGCACACAGCTGACCCAAGTTAAACCCCTGCACCCTACAGGGTCCCCAGAGCACTGCCAGGAGTAATTCCTAAGCGTAGTCAGGAGTAACCCCTGAGCATGGTTGGGTGTGGCCCAACAACAAAACAACATAATAATATTAACAATTTTAAAATTGCTCTTTCTGAACCATCAGCAGGGAGGAGTGTATATAGCAGCTTCAGGGTCTATGCCACACACCATAAGGTCCCCCAATACCTCCAGGAGGACCTCTGAGCCCTACAGGACGTGGACTAAAGAGCCACCAAAACATAGACAACAGTGAAAATACTCCCCAAGGGCAGGGGTGATAACACAGCAGTGAGAGTGTTTACTTTCATGCGCCTCAGCTGTGTCCCATTCCCGGGCATCCCATATGGTCCCCTGAGCACTGACAGGAATAATTCCTGAGCGCAGAGCCAGGAGCAACCCCTGAGCATTGCCAAGTGTGACTCTCAAAATAAAATAAAAAGAAAGAAAATGCTCCCTGAGGGTTGTGGCTAGTCAGAAGCAGAGAATGTTCCCTCAGTTCTGAGGCCCAAGGTTCCAACTCTAGCACCACACACAGGAGCATCCGCAGGGTGCCAATGTTTGCAGTGCCTGCTCCAGATGAGCATGCTTATGCATCCCGATGTTCCTACGCCCGCTCGGACACACGACCATGTCACCTCAGCAGCGGGAGCACCTCCAAATTCATCTTGTCAAGGGACCCAGGGAAACCCACTCAGCACCAGAGACTGCTGGGAGAAGATGGGATGAAGTGGGCCCAGAATGCTACAAGCAGGAGGGGGACACCCTCAACTCACCTGACTTCCATAGGAATAACTCCGAGAAGGACACAGGCTGACAGAAAAGTGGGGGGAGCCTACTCAAGGGAATGAAGACCCAGGCCCAGAAGCGACCTGACTGGGACCCAACCGAGACGAGAGGCCCGGAGTCTGCTGGACAGTGGAGGGACTCCCCCTGGCGTGGACTTTGACCATGGCCCCAGAAAGCTCTTCAACCAAGAGGCCGAGCACAGAGCTGCCACGCCCCACAGGACTGGGCAGGACAGGCACCTTCCAGGATGCCAGGAAGGGCAGGCTCACTCACAGCAGCCATTTCCCCAATTTGGAATACGGAAAGTTTAGGAGGAAAGAGCTGCCTTGGGCAGAAGCTTGGAACTGTTCTGAACATTATTTCTAATAGCTTTGTGAGGTCGAGAGACTAAACCGCACTCTATTCTGAAAAGGAGAAAATAGCCTCAAAGCGGGCCGTGGACAACGATTCAGCCTGAGAACCCCTGGTTTTGTATGCAAAGTTGTGAATATCTACATTTCTCTAAGAATGTGGCCGATAGGATTCAGAGTATCAAGGGAACTGCTCGCTCAAAAACCTTGCTCCTGTTTGGGGGAGGGGGGGTTATTTTTGGTTTTTGTTTTGTTCTTCTTTGTTTTGATTTTTGAGTCACACCTAGCGATGCTCAGGGATTACTCCTGCCTCTGCACTCAGGAATTACTCCTGGCGTTACTTGGGGGACCCTATGGGATGCCAGAAACTGAACCCAGGTCAGCCACATACAAGGCAAATGCCATATGCTCTACCCACTGTAGTATCACTTCAGTCCCCCTTATATTAAAAAAATAAAGTAAAATACAGAAATTTGAAAACTTCTTCCCCCTTAATAGAATTTTTAAAGAAATACATGATCTCCAGGGGCTGGAGCGATAGCACAACGGGTAGGGCATTTGCCTTGCACGTGGCCGACCCGGGTTCAAATCCCAGCATCCCATATGGTCCCCTGAGCACCGCCAGGAGTAATTCCTGAGTGTAGAACCAGGAGTAACCCCTGTGCATCGCCGGGTGTGACCCAAAAAAAAAAAGAAAAAAAAAATACATGATCTCCATTATATAAGGCTTTTCCATTAAGTCCAAGAAGTAGGATTTTCTGGTTCATGAACTGCAATTTTAAAATTATGTGAAAAAAATCATGGGAAATTTCATTATGAAAATGGGCATCCATTTTCATTATGAAACTGTGCCATGCCCACACATAGAACAAATAATAATTAGTAATAGCCCAACAAAACATATGCTGTAACTAGAATAAGAAGGCAAATACCCAAATAAATCTCCGTGCTACATTTTAAGGAAACAGGGCTGGGGCGGAGTGACAGTATAGGCAAGGGTGAGGGCAGGTCCAGAAAGGGGAATGTCAGGACTTGCGGAGTTCACCGGTTCCCCCAACAATGACTTACTGTTTCTTGGGCTGCCTCTGGCCTCTTCGTTTGGGGCTCCCGCTCTCAGACCCGCTACTTGCCTTCAGTGTGTGAGGGGAGAAACGAGCAGACATTAGCGGACACGATTCTCCGGGATGACAGCCTCCTGCTCCCAATCTATGCCTGCTCCACCCGTTATTCCACACAAGCTCTGAGACAAAAGGAAGCCTGCTGCATGCTGGCCTGCTGGGCGAGCGCTCTGGCCCTGAAGCAAAGGACTACCAGTCCACTGAAGCCGTTGTTGAAGCCGGGAAGACTCCCAGGAAAGCTCAGTCCAGGATGACTGTGTCCCCTCCAGAAGCTACATACCAGTCACTCAGGGCCAGAGAATCCCTGAAACATGGGCAGTGAGGAGAAATTTTCTTGGGTGTTTTGGGGTTTTTTTTGGCCTTTTAGGCCACACCTAGCTATGCAATCAGGAATTACTCCTAGCAGTGCTCAGGGGTCCCTATGGGATGCCAGGGATCAACCCTAGTTGGCCACGTTTAAGGCAAACACCCAAACCACTGTACTACTGCTCTGACCCCAGAAATTTTCATCTTTATTTACTTTTAACTAATATAAATTTAAGAGTCAGGTGGCAACATCCTGAACACTACTGACTTAGAACTTTCAATGAAAATGCCACATCTAAGACATTAACAGGGGAGACTACTGGTTCACCTTAGGTGAGTCTCATGAATGGGCAGATACAGCCAATCAGAAGCCAGCAGGGCACTGCCACAGCAGCATCAGGACCATCAGGATCAAAAGGGCACTGTCACTGCCCCCTGGACCAGTCACATGTAGTCACTGCTAGAGGACAGCTCTTTCTCTCCAGATCTAAGGAAAAATGGGGATCTGCATCTCTTCACTAAGTCTCAGGACCCCACACCCAGTCCAAACTGTGCTCATTTCTACACAGAAGAGGAACAACAGTATGACCAGTTGGAACAATACATCCAAATGTATGACCAGTTGGAACAAACCTGCCTTGGTTTCCCAGTCTGAGACACCGAGAAAGAGAGGTTAAGCAAACTTGCTCAAAATCAACTGCCTACATGCAAGAGGGTGGTCAGTCTTAAGAGGCCAGTCTTGCTTTCAAAGCACTTTTACCACAAAGCCACCTGACTCCATCACTAGCCTTTGGCCAAAAATTATTTAACTTTCGCCAGAGGCACTTGCTGTCACTCAAAATGGTAATATTCTTGATGAACTCTCTCTCTCTCTCTCTCTGATTGCAGGGAGGTGACATTCCATAGGACAGAATGCAGCCTAGGAAGAATTCACACACACACAGGGGTCAGAGCGACAGGACAGTGAGGGAAGAGACCCAGGTTCAATCCCCAGCATCCCATATGGTCCCCCAAGCATCCCCAGAAGTAACTGTTGAGTACAGAGCCAGGAGTAACCCTGAGCTTTGCCAGGGGTGACCCAAAACCCAGAAGACACACACAGTGGTTCCCCAAGCACTTCCTAAGTGCAAAACAAGGTATAATCCCTGAACAAAGGCAGTGTGGCCCAAAAATAATAACAACAAAAGAATTCCCACAAACAGCACACAGGCAGAGAGAGGAAAGAAACCTAAATCTGTAAAAACAAGAGAAGGTAGCACAAAGTAATTTTTAAAAATCACCAACGTATTCCATCTCTCACAATTGGATCAGAGAGCAATTATATATGAAACTGGGCTACAATTCTTATCATTAGCTTAAGTGAGCTCCAATTTTTTAATGGTCTCAAGATTTAAAGTCATTACTCAAAATAAATAAATAAATAAATAAAGTCATTACTCAAAGCAAAGCAAATTTTTTCCTCTCTTGGGGAAATAAACTGGAAACTACTTGCATTTGTGGCATTTGTTTTCTGAAGTCCACATGTAGAAACTAGAAATTTGGGGGCAAATCTGGGGGACAGTAGAGCAGTTAGGCCATTTGCCTTGCATGCAGCTGACCGAGGTTGGATCCCCAGCATCCAATTAGGTACCCTCCCGAGCACCACCAGGAGAAATTCTTGAGTTCAGAGCCAGGGGGTATCTGAGCATCACTGGATGTTGCCCAAAAATACAAAACAAAACAAAAAAATGGAAACTAGAAATTTCAGAAAGGAAACTGAAACTCTTACACCCTCAGCTTCACTATGAGCAACTCCAAAATATAAACCAAAGTAGCGAAGACCATGTGCAGGTCTCTGCTGGCTAATCAAACACTCTCACATGATCCTCCTCGTTGAACTGTTGGTAGGCTCCTTTCTAGAAGAACCACAGGATGCTCTCTCTGCTGTGAGCAGGAGAAAGCTCAGTTGCAACCTTCATACCCCAGGCCCGAAATGTGGTCTTTCCCAGGGGAACATACCAGAGTCAGACCAGAGTCGGGAAGGACAATGTGAAGACCAGCAGTTTACATGGAGACCCTTGAGACCTTCAGCTTTCCTTACCTCCTCCTTAATATTAAATCGAGATGGTTCTTGTCTACTTCGGTTGGACCGCCGGACCCCATAAACATCAGGATACTCTTCCCACATCTGCAAAATGATAAAGAATTATGTCTAGAAGCTCTTGGTTTTGGCCCCAAGGCTTATTATATATACTTGACGGTTTTCAGAGACTGGATCCATCAGTGCTATTTAAGAGAACTCAAGCCAGCGAAGGGCTTGAAGAGTCAGTGTGTTAGTTTTATTGTGGTAGAATCATTTTCGAACACATGAGGCATACTATCCCAGGACACTAAACTCAACCATGCCTCATGACAAAAGGCTGTTACAGGACCGGATCAATAGTATAGCAGGTAGGGCATTTGCCTTGCACACGGCCGACCTGGGGTTAAATCCCCGGCAACACATATGGTCCCCCAAGCGCCGCTAGGAGTAACTCCTGAGCACAGAGCCAAGACTAGCCCTGAGCATCACTGAGCATTGCTGGGTGTGACCTTCCACCCTCCCTCACCCGCCCCAAAAAAAGGTGTTACACTGAATGACACACTATTGACTCAGGGAACACAGAAATGAGACTTGGATGACACAGCAAGGTAAGAAGTACCACTCCCACTTAAAAAGTCTCCATCGAAGAGCCAGAGAGATTATATAGCAGGTAGGATACTTGCCTTGCCACATGACCAACCCTGGTTCAATCGCATACCGTCCCCTGAGCCCGCAGGGAACAATCCCTCAGCAGCGCCAGGTGTGGCCCAACAAGCCAAACAAACAAACAAGAAGTCCTCCTCTAGGGGCTTTCTGTGGCCTTCCTTGACTTTATCCATCATCCAACTTTTGGTTTTGTTTGTTTAGCTTTTGGTTTGCACCTGACTGCTCAGGGGTTACTCCTGGCTCTGCACTCTGCACCTAGCAGTTCTTGGGGGTGGGGGAGCAAGATGATCATATGGGATGCCAGAGATCAAACTCAGGTCCGGTGCATGTAAGGCAAGCACCTACTCAATTTACAATCTCTCTGGCCCCTTTGTTGCATCCTTTTTTTTTTTTTTTTTTTTTTTGCTTTTTGGGTCACACCTGGCAATGCACAGAGGTTACTCCTGGCTGCGCACTCAGGAACCACCCCTGGCGGTGCTCAGGGGACCATATGGGATGCTGGGATTCAAACCCGGGTCGACAGGTGCAAGGCAAACGCCCTACCCGCTGTGCTATCACTCCAGCCCCTGTTGCATCCTTTTTGAATCTGCGGTGGGAAATGTGTAGTGCCAGGGATGGAGTCAAGGTCTTGCACAGGCAAGGCTCCTGCTCTACCACCTGAGCCACATCCAGTTCCAAGTTTTAAGTGGTTTTCTTTTTTGGGAGGGGAGAGGTAAAGGAAGGATGATTTTGAGGTACATCCAGAGATACTCAGAGGTTACTCCTGGCTTTGCACTCAGGAGTGCAACATTACTCCTGGTGGTATTTGTTGAACTAATGGGATGTGGGGGATCAAACCAGTGTGTAAGACAAACACCGGCCCTGCTGTACTATTGCTCTGACCCCAACCCCCACCCCCCTACGCCCCCAACCCCGGGCACAAGTTTTATCTCAGCTCTGCAGGCTTGGATTGTGCACTGGCCCATCTGAGCAATCCCAAAGACAAACAGTGTTTCTGTTTGTGTCTGATGAAGCCAGGCCGCTACCCTGTCCATTCCTCAGGCAGTGAGCCCCAGGCCAGATACATGCTAAGCACAAATCCTCGTTCATTCTCAGGCAGGAACTCCTACCACTGCTCTCTGATACCGCATGGCTTCTTCCTCAGGAGTCGCCTATGTCTTTAATGTCTCATCTGTAGCAATACTCCCCAGAGATCAAATCAGTCAAGTCTAAAGGCAGGTTAACAGGGCCTGGAGAATAGAAAGTGCCAGGGCTGAGAGGGCCGGTGCCTTGTAAGGCCCTGGCCATAAGCCCAGACTCCTGCACACGCTAGGCATGTTCCTAGCAGCTGTCTGCACCCCACACACACAACTTCCACTATGAAAAGGGGCAAAATGCACGGGAAAGAGAGAATAGCGAGGCACACCTGGCTGTGTTCAGGGCTAACTCCTGGTGGTGCTCGGGAGACCATATAGAATGCTAGGGCTAGAATCCGGGTCAGCTGCATGCAAGTCAAACGCCCTAACCACTGGACTACCTCTCCTGCCCCACTAACCACTTCTTTTTAAACCCTCAAATCAAACATATGCCCCTTTGTCTGTGTGTCTGGCAATCTGAAGCCACATGTCATCATTTCCCCTTAAGTCTCGTGTCCTAGATCCATGAGAAATGCAAAAACAGCTACCAGCTACCCTCAGAAGACACACCATCAAGTTTCCTGGGGACAATGCTGGCCCACCAGAGGGTGCAGGCCCTGTGATGGAGGGAGTACCTTCTTCACATCAGCTATCCGCTCCTTCTTAGATGCTGGCTTCTCTTTGGCTTCCGGTAGGGCCGGCTGAGACTTGGACCCTGCCGACTCACTCTCTGACTCAGACGGACTCTCAGAGGACTCAGTGCTGCTGTTCGAGTCACTGCCATGGCCGCTTGCTGCATCGCTGCCCTGCTCACTTTCCGACGGGCTGCCGGAGTCTGAACCCGAAGCTTCTTCAGAGGCTGAGTGACTTTGTTAAAACAGTGAGATTTTAAAATCATTATGTGACTTGTATTTTTGTTTGTTTTTTAAATATCCTTCCTGCAAAATGACAGCAGAAAGTAATTTAGGTCAGACACCACATCAGTGTCCCAGGTCCCTTTGGCATTCTCGCATTTGCAAGACTGTCGTTCTCCACATTCCTAATCAATGTCATTTTCTGAGCCAGGGACACAGACCAAAGACTGTGCCCAGATCAGCTCTTGGACAAACACTCAGAACGGGCATAGCACTATCCCTACCATTCAAGGGAGGAGCAAAACTAGTTCGAGAACTCTCCCAAGAGGACACAGGTAGGATCTGGAATCAGGTTGATATAGTCTGAATGCATCACGTGTTTGGGGCCAGAGGGATAGTACAGTGGGGAGGGCACTTGACTTGCACACAGCAGACTCAGGTTTGATCCCCAGCATCCCATATGGTCCTCCGAGAAGATCACCACCTTTCCTCCAGAAACAGTAATAATAAAATGTCTTAGGTGTTTGTTTTCTGCCCCTCAAGACAAAAAAATTCTCAATGCTACCCCCGGCCCCCAGCCTAAATAGAACAAAACAAAGTCCTTGAGGCTGGAGAGATAGCAGAGGAGGGCGCTTGCCTTGTACACAACCAATTGGGGTTTGAACCCAGGCCTCCATATGGTTCCCCCAGTACTACTCAAGATTCCAAGTGCAGAGCCAGGAGTAACCCTGGAGCATCTCTGGATGTGGCCCCCAAAACAAAAATAGTAACAGTACAAAAGTCCTTTTATAACACGTAAACTGTAGTCTTGAGAGGTGGTCAAGTGAGAAACCATGACTCATACTTTAAAAAAGCAGATGGATGGCTACTATTCCTGGCCATGGCCCCAGCCACCACCAGGGGGCAGCATGGCCCTTGCTGGAAAGAGGCGCACAGTGACCATTTCAGCACTGGGGAGTGGTTTCTTTTCCTTCGCTTACAAAATGGCTGAACAGCCTGGCAGATCCGTGTCCTGGTGGCAGTGGCAGCAAAATCTGTCAAACATCTCAGTCTGAACAACAACAAAAAAATCCCCCGTCCAATGTGTTGGCAGACCAAGCCTCTACCAATTGACAAAACTACGACCTTCCAAGGGGCAACAGGGCATTAGGTGTCAAGATTTTGGGGATGGTGGGGGAGGGGCAGGCAAAGGATCCTCGCAGGTCTGTCTGTGTGCATCAGGCTAATTACCAAGGAATGGAGACAGAAAATTCTTCCACACAGGTGCAGGATAGTTTGTTTTTGTTTTGCTTTTTGGGTGACCCGGCGATGCACAGGGGTCACTCCTGGCTCTGCACTCAGGAATTACCCCTGGTGGTGCTCAGGGGACCATATGGGATGCTGGGAATCGAACCCAGGTTGGCCGCGTGCAAGGCAAATGCCCTACCCACTGTGCTATCGCTCTAGCCCCATGGATGGTTCTTTTATGTGAGTTGGGGCCTGGACCTCACCCATTGGTGCTCGCTACTCCTAGATCATTGGTGCTAGGGAGTGAAGCCAGGGTTTCCAGTTTCAGGGGCCCAGAGGCATGGTACTGTTTTATTTCTTCGTGTGTGTGTGTGTGTGTGTGTGTGTGTGTGTGTGGTGTAGGAGGTGGGGTGGGGCCCAGATCCAAGCACTGCTTGGACCCCAGCAACGAGGTACAACTAGACAGACTCATGCAGGGAATGGAGCTGTAGGCTCAAAGGTTCCTGCCCAAGTCCAAACGTCCATCGCATTGGCCCTTCCTCCTGCAAAGCAACCTCTGGACCAGCATCTCCAAAGTGGCAGCCCAAACCCCCAGCCCTGGGCATGTGCCCAGACAACAGCCTGGACAGGTGCAGCACCAGGCGACTCACAAGCATACACCCTCAAGAAGCCTGCGACGCATCACACACACAGCAGCCCGACTTTATTTTCCCCCATCAAGCAAGTGCTACAAGCAAGTGCTCGGCCAGGCGGATACTGCCACTCACCAGCCCTCACCATAATAGCACACCCGCCAGCCAGATGCCACCTGGAGCTGAATGTCAAGGGAAGGGCTGGCACTTGTCACCTCCACTCATCTCCCTAGAGTACAGCTCAGTCCGCCCACAGCCCCGAAATGGCCCCAGCTCCATGCAGACCCAGCGAGGGGTGGGACTTGTTTATTGAACATTTTCAAGTGACTCGAATGCAAAAGCAATGAAGAAAGCCATTTGGGACTGTGGCAGCCTGAACCTTTCTCTTCGTATCTGTGTACTGAAGGACAAATAAAGTTCTCCTGCCCATCGCCCCTCCCCTCCTCAGTTCTCCCACCACTTCTCCCCTGCAGGCCTTACTGCTGTCACCAGCTGCCCACCTTTAAACAGTACCATGCACCCAGGCACCCACTGTGACCAAGTTCCTGGCTAAGGTGCAATGTGAAGAAGCCAAGAGCTAGATTATGTCCCTCCGGTGCGTCGCAGGATGTTTAAGTGACCCTAGAGCAGACTGGCCACATTCTGGGTCCCCTTTCAACATTCATTTTTGGGAAGCCTGTGGGCTTCAGGGTTCTCATGTACAAAATAAGGGATGCTGGGGCTGGAGAGATTAAGCAGCAGGGAGGGCACCTGCCTTGCACGAGGCCAAACCAGGTTTGGTCCTAATACCCCATATGGTCCCCTGAACACCACCAGGAATAACTCCTGAGTGCAGAGCCAGGAATAACCCCTCAGCATCTCTGGATGTGGCCCAGACTTCCCCGCCACACCCCCCCCCGCCAAAAAAAAAGTAAGGGCTTGTCATGTCTGTGTCGGGTCAGGAGGGCCACTCCAACTAATGTGCCTGTGCTCAGACTCCACCCAGTCCCGATGCCCGAAGGCACCAGGCACAGGAGGTAAAAACTACTCAGTCCTTTCCAAGTTCATCTCTTGAGATCACCTTTGCTGACTCACGCAAAAGTACAAGTACAACTACAACCACCACCACCACCACCGGAAGAGGTGAACTAAGAAGTGTCTCCTCCTTACAGTCCACTGCTCACCTGATCAAGAGAAAGGCCTGTGGAGAGTCACTCCATGGGGTATAGCACCACCCACCAGCTTTGAAAGGAGCCAGGGAGCTTAGGGAACTACATTATGCTTACCCTCTGCTACACTAACCCTCCTCCCTAAGTAAATATGCATGTAAAAGCCTTCCATTGTAACAAGCCAGACAGGGACAAAGGAAGACTAATGGGCAGCATTTCCTAGTAACAACTTCCCAAAACCTTCTGGAAGGCACTTTCCTTCCAAGGGGTTGGAGGCTGGGGTGGGGTTAAACAAAGAGGAAGAGGGTTGGGAGGAGTAGCCTAGGTGAGGCTAGGGGTGGGGTGCGTGCTTAATGTTAATTCCCCTAATGTAGATTTCAGGATACTGGATAGTACAGCATCCAATGGGGTCCCCTGAACTCTGCCAGAAGTAAGCCCTGAGCACACTCAGGTGTGGCCTCCAAACTCCAAGAAAAGGGAGGTTAACGCATTAGTTTTTCATACGGAGCCCCTGTGCGGAGCCCCTGTGCGTATGGTCCTCAAAGCACTGACAGGAATGCTCCTTAAGACAAAATAAGGAGTATTCCCTGAGCACAGCCAGGTGTAGACAAAAAGGGGGGGGGGATAAATTTCTAATGGGAAGGGGTGCACTGACTTTTGTTTGTGAAAAGGGTGTGGTAGGCCAAGTATGAGATCTCTGAGCTCGAAGGAATTCTAAATGGAATGCAATCCATTCAAAGTTCATTCTGGAATCAAGCTTTGGGAGGTTTAACTAAAAATGCAGAGGCAGCACTAGAATTGAAAGAGACAAAGTCAGGAATTCAGGGAATCTTGGAGGGGCCAGAGTCATAGTACAGTGGGGAGGGCACTTGTCTTGCATGCAGCTGACCCTGGTTCAATCCCCAGCATCCCATATGGTCGGTCCCCTGGCACTTGCAGGAGTGATTCCTGAGTGCAGAGCCAGGAGTAACCCACCCCTACCACCCAGCATCGCAGTTCTCTTCCAGAAACTAAAAAAGAGGAAACATTAGGGTGAGAAGAATTCCACTAGCATACTTTTGTTTTTGGAAGGGGTGGGAGTAAGAGAGCCACACCTAGCTGTACTCCCACACCCAGCAGAGATAAAGCAGGCCTCCCTCAGCAAAGCACACCCCAGGGCTACTCATATGACCCTAGGCTCAAGTTTTCTTCTTAAAAGAAAGGGCGAGTTGGAACTGCAAGTCCCTAAAGCAGAAATTCTTCCTCTTCTACTAGGCTTTCAACCCTCCTTATCAGCATTCAATCTCCCTTTGCTTTCAGGTCTCCAAACTCAAGCTTGCCCGGACTTGGAGGCAGCTGAAAAGGGGGAGGAAAGGCATGCAATGGGAGAAGGGCTAGAAACAGAAATGAGGAGACTGCGCCGCAATAGGACAACAGAGAGGGTGCTTGCCTTGCATGTGGCTGACATTGGTTTTGATGCTCAGCATCCCATTGGGGCCCCTGAGCACTTAAGCACAGAGCCAGGAGTAAACCCTAAGCAGTGCCAGGTATGCCCCAAAAAAGCAAAAATTAAGGAACATTAGGAATAAAAATTAAACACAATAAAAACATTAAACATTGGGGCAGAGTGATAGTACAAAGGGTAGGGTGTTTTCCTTGCACACAGCTGACCTGGGTTTTCTATCCCCAGCATCACATGGTCCCCAGAACACTGCCAGCAATGGGTCACAACCACTGCCTGAGCATCAGTGGTTGTGACCCAAAAAGTCAAAAATAAATTAAAAAAAACTTTAAAAAGATAATTAAAGTAGAAAACACGGTCATAAATATAAATTATTATATAATATAAATTAAAAATCTAGAGAAATGCTAGAAACAAAGCTCCACCTGCAGATCTGAAACACGCATGCAGACCTGCAACCCATGAGGGCTTTTTCCAGCCAAAAGAACTTCAATAAACAACCACAAAAAAAAACTCCATTAATTCAAAAAACATAAAGGAAAGGAGAGGAAACCAAAAATAAACCACATGTAAAGAACCACGGGGCAGAAGACTAAAAGCAAGAGGGGGGAACAGACGGCAGTGGTGGGATCACTGGATCACTGCCACTCCTTCTCCCCCCAGCACTGCACCTGGCTAGGCAGCAGAAGATAAGTACGGGCAAAAATAATTGGCTGCGGGAGAGAAAAGGTGTCTACTTCGTGCCTGCTGACAGCCCAGCCTGGCAGCAGGGATGACTCACACAAACAGCTGTTCTAGTACACACACACACACACACACACACACACACACACACACACACACACACACACACACACACACACACACTAAAGGGTGGGAGAACCCTCTGCTCCGTCCAGAGAGCTGGCTTTCTCAGAAAAAAAAAAAAAATTCTAGGAAACAGTTCGCTTGTAAAGCACCCCAAGGTTGGAACTGACAAGGGAAGGTGGAGGAGAACCTGCCTACTGAACTCTTTAAGAAGTCTTCCCCCCTCTATGCCCCCGTTAAGGCCTGCAAGGGGCTGAGCCATCAGGCACTTCAAAGAATCCTTGGGGAAGGGCTAAGGCAATAAAAAGGTGAAGCCCCGAGGAATCAGCATTGTATGAGTAGCTGCCGCTGACAAAGCACTTTTCGGTGGAACAGACTCTTCCTGTCAACCACTGTATTTCTGAAATGTCAAAATAATGTGGGGAAGTGAGGCCAAGCCTTTAAGCTGAGCACATGTGAGTCCAACTCTGCAAGTTCTGCTGGGGGAAGTATTTCCAGAGCTCAGCACTGAATGTTCCAGACAGCTCCGGCCATGAAAGGGAACTCAAATATCATTGGCCAGGACCTTCTCCCCCTAAGTCAGAGGAACTTAGAACCATCTGTCTTAATATATAATCACCCAGCAGGTATGGTTTAAATAACCCCAGAACTGTACCCTGGAACCAACCAAGCATACTGTAACAGTAAAACGCTGTGTGTGGGGGGAGGGGGACTGTTTATAAATGTGATCCATGCAGGGCTTCCAGAAGTCTAGGGCTCCCCTCCCTTACCCCACCACCCTATAAACCCACTATCTGTGTCCTGGGCCCCAGACTTGCCCTGTCAGTTGAGGCTGACCAAGGAGGTCAGAACACACCATGCAGAGTATACTGTTCCATCCCTGGGTTGATGCCAAATCAAGCCCAGGAGAGCACCTGGGCCCTGGAGGGCCCCATCAACGCTTCCAGTTACTAAGTTCCAAAGCCAGGAGTGCTGGGTAGTCTCACTAGGGTTTTCACATCTGAACCCAATGCAAGGCTGGATTTACTGAGCTGGAAGTGGGGGTGGGAGTGGGGCAATCAAAGGCCACAAAGAAGGTAATATTAACTTCACTATATACAGAATAGCTTTAGGTGATGCACAAAGTTTCTCTTTGCAAAGAGACAAAGAGACACCACCATACCAGAGCAACGAACAAAACACATGGCTCATAGGTAGGAAACCCAAACCCAGTGGTTACGTCAACAAGTTTCCTGCAGAATATTTTCTGGGAGAAAAGAGGAGGCTGAAAGCCACAGGTGACATCCAGTGAACAGTTCACTAAGAGGTAAGGGCTGGCTGCCCCGGCTGGGGAAGGAGGCACTCAGTGACAAAAATTGTGAGCTTTGATACTTGTTTATAACAGTAACATTTATAACAGTAACATTTAACACACTTCCAGATTTTTCTTTGAGGAAATAATTTGCTACAATTTTTACCATTTGAAATGTCTCTCAAATGTCATCTAGCTTCTCCCCATCCCCTCCAATGACTTCATCTTTACGGAAATGTTTGTCTCCAAAGAACCCCTCTTCAAAGCAATAATCCAAAAGGAAGTGTTTAATCAGCTCATCTCTAGCCATTTCATGCCATTTTGCAAACGGGCAGAAAACCCATAGCAATATACAATTACTAGGGTTTTTTCAACCAAAACAGGGAACTGGGTAGAAGTGGCATGCCCACATGTAAGATGCGTTTGTTTTTTTTTAATTTTTTATTGACTCACCATGTGGAAAGTTACAAAGTTTTCAGATTTAAATCTGTTATACAATGCTCGAATACCCATCCCTTCACCAGTGCACATATTCCACCACCAAGAATCCCAGTATAGCTCCACCCCGCACCCCCACACCCCTAACCCCCCCACGCCCCTAGCCCCCCCACCCTAAGCCCCCACTGTGTAACTAATAAATTTCACTTTACTTTCACTTTGATTGCATACAATATTTCAACAAAACTCACTATTATTGTTTGGAGAGCCTCTCCCCTAAAGTCAGACCTGCTGAAAAGGAAGCATTAGATAATTTGTTTTCCATTGCTGAGGATGAAGAGGTATGAGGTCGAGTGACCACACTTAGCGGCCTCTCGGTTTTGGGTTTCTGTAGTAAGATGCGTTTTAACCCACATGGTAACAGTATGTCTTTTGGGCTGTAACATCTTCAACAGAACTCTGATACTCTGGGGTATAACAATGACTACTTAAATCTATGCCACTTCTCTGAATTTCAAGGCATCAATACAGAACAAAAATGTTGACAAAAAAGTACTGCTTCAAAAGTCAATCAACCTCACCGTTTGCAGATCCTGCTGTAGGTGCCCGTATAGAGTCGAAAATTGGGGACCAGAGCAATAGTACAGCAGATAGGGTGTTTGTGTTGCAAGCAACCAATCCAGATTTGATCCCTGGCACCTCATAAAGTCCCCCAGAGAATGGCCAGGAATGATTCTGAGCAAGCCAGGAGTAGCCCCTGAGCACTGCCAGGTGTGGCCCAAAACAAACAAAAAGAGTTGAAAATTCCTGTTAACAGTGCACTTGCTTTGTATGCCTCCCACCAGGGTTGGATCCCCACACTCCACATGGTCCCAAAGCACTGAGATTAGAGCAAGGAATAAGCCTGAGCACAACTGAATGTGACCCAAACGAGTACTAGTCAATCAGACATGCACAATAAAGAGAAAATGAGAATGCGAGAGTATTGCTAAGGCTGTTAAGAATTCTGGACATAATTTATATTCATACAGATCAGTGGGTGAGAGAGTAGTTCAGCTACCCGGGTAGGGCACTTGTATTGCATGCAGTTGACCTATATGATCCCCAGAGCCTTACAGGAGTGACCTATGAGCACACTGCCAGGATTGAACCCTGAGCAGAATCTGGTGCCAAAGTAAAAAACTATGTAAAAATGAAAAAAAAGGCCCAATCTTTGACAAACATGTCTATGAATTTATGAACTGGAATTTCACTTTCACCTAAAGTTCCCATCAACCTTCCAAAGAATTACTAAAAAACTAGGGAGAAATAAGCCTATGAAACACGAGTAGGTATGTATTCGTATTCCGAATATATACATACATGTATTATGTGTGCAGATGCATTACATATAATGAACTTGTAATAGGTATCTCCACTGATGAATAAACGGCGGCTATAGTGACTCACTATCACAGAGGGTCTGGCCCTCATAGAATTTGATTCCCATGTTGGGTACAAGACCCCTGTCTATCTCTTCATAAACACTTGATGGGAATCTAGACGGGAACCCATCCTTTGGTCACCTCCACTGCAGCTGGGTCCTATTTCTGCTAAAACTACCTGCAGGATATAAGCCAACACTGTGAGAATCCAGTGGGCACATGAGTGTGCACACGTCTCTCTTGCCACTTAAAACTCGTGATACATGACTAGCACCTCGAAGCCAACCTTGGCAATTAGTTCCAGCTGACCCCCTCACCAAGGGCTTCCAGGGAAGCCCCACACACACACTCAGTACCACAGTACCCAGGCACGGAAACTCCACAGCACAGAATTTTAAACAGTCCAGTTTCCAAGTGATCACAGCTATTGAGGAGTGGAGCAGCACTACATGCGGAGCATCGCTGAACCCGCCAGGTGCTGGCAACGGTAGCTGAGGCCTATAGCTGAGGTCAGTGGAGTCGCCGCTGTCCGTGCGTGTCCAGCTGGGGGGGATGCGTGGCAGTGATCCCTTCACTTGGTCTCTAAGGGCCTCGGCCCCACGACCCTCTGCACGCTACGGACCTGCATCTTTCTCCTTCAAATGTCAAGGGGGAAAGGACTTGATACCACGTTAAGAGGCACGGGACAGGCTCAGGTACTCTTCCCTGGGCTCCGGGGTCATGAATTACATTGCCGGGGCGGGCAAACTACAACGAGGGGAAGGCAGCGGGGCAGACCGCAAAGCAGAGACAATGCAGTAAAACTGGCAGGGCTGCGGATAGATGTCTTTTTAACTTTCTCAAGCAGAGAAAAGCCGGGCCCGGAGCAGGGCGCGGCCCAGCGGAAAAGTCCCGACCAGGCTGGCGGCGGTGCCGCGGCGCTGTAGCTCCCTCCCCCTCCCCGGGCTCCTAGCCGCGACGTCTCCAGACCCCACGTCACGGCGCGCGCCACGCCCGCCCTCACAGCCCGCGGCGCGCCGGCTGACGTCACGGGGCGGGGCCAGTAGGGGAGGCCGGCGCCGCTGACTCGCTGTTACCAGGCGCGTCGGCGGCCAATGAGCGCGCGGCGCCGGCGCCGGCCGCCCTTTGAACTCGGCACGGCAACTTCCTGCTGCTCGGCGAGTCCACAGTGCAATGCAGTATGTCTGTCAGCGCTGCGGCACAAAGAACAGCCATTTTGTGACTGAGCTGGCCCCGCACCAAGCTGCCGGGGGCTCCCGAGCTGGCGCCCGCGCCGGCGCCCAAACGGCCCCTGCCTGCTGGGGCAGGGCGCCCACCCGGGGCAGTGCGAGTAGGGGTAGGAGGGAGGGCATTTTAGGGCTCGAGTCTCTTTCTTTTCGGTCTCCAAAACAAACAAAAAAATCCCTATTTAGCCTCAGCAGCGTTATAAAATGGCTGCCACCTCCAAAGCGGCCAGTTCTGGGCCACGAGCGAGTGCACCGCGCGTGTCTGCGGCCCCCAGCCTCCCGGGGGAGCCAGGCACGGGGTGGGACGGCGAGGTACCCGCAGCTGGGGGCAGCAAATAAATCTAGTTCCAGGACAGTCGCTTTGCAATCAATTTCATCAACATTTCAGTGCTTGAACTGGCACCATGCAGCACAGGGACTCACAGAACTGGGGGGCGACCAGCTCCCGTTTCCCAGCCCCTTCCCTCCTGGCTTCCTTCTGGTGACAGCACTGAAGTCACTTGCAAGGGCCAGTCATTCCAAACACGGGGCAGAGACAGGGCAGCCCAGGACCACCACTGACTCTGCTTTGTATCACTGGAAAAGTTGTCTAGGATCAAATGTCTTTCCATTGTAGCTTTGGGGAGGAACTTTTTAACTGTAGCTTTTTGGAGGAAGCTTTGAAGCAAAGTGCAACACAAAAGTGTAACAAACGAGTATAGTATAAGTGGCGAGCTGGAAAGGATACAAGAGTAACGAATTCGATGGAAACAACCCGAGGAACCGCATTGCTTGCAAGCAGTCCTTCCAGATGGATCCCAGTTTCTCAGACCAAAGATTCCTAGACTCCTCCCTCCCTCCCCCGGGGCTCAAAGGTGCTCCTGCAGCTTCCCCCCCACACGAAACATTTTGCCATAGGAACTTGGGCCTCAGGGGAAGCCGAGAGGTACTCAGGAAGCAAAAACCAAGACTACTCTGGGGTCCAGTGGACTTAAGCTTAGTTTGCCACAAAACAGCTCTACAGGAGAAACTGACCACCTCTTCAGCTTTCCAACTTTCCAAGGAAGTGATGTCACAATTATGTACCTGCGGTAAATTTGGAGAAATTTAAAAAAAAAAAAACACTCTTCCAAGAGCCTCAATATTTCTGGACATTCATCAGGTAGGTCTCAAAACAAAGACGGAAACCCCTTTGAAAGTACCATGCATAGCTACTTGCTGAACAGTGACATCTCTCACCCCCACAAACCCTTCAAAGTGTTTTTCCAGGTAACAGGACATTAGGAAATGAATAGCAGTGCTACTTGACTCTTTTAAATTAGAAAGCAGAGTTTAACCACAAAACTTACATAAGAAAATCAAAACCCACGTGAAACTATGCAAATCACAGAGGGGGGGAAGGAGGGGTAGGGAATGAATTTTAGGCACTGAATCTTAATAAAAGGTTGAAATTTACGTGGGGATTCCTATTTCTACAAATAGCCCATTTTCTTCAGGGAAAAAAATAATTCAATAGTTCAGGATTAAAAATTTTCTATCCAAAATCTAACCAAGACAATTTACAGAATGGGCTACCCAGTTCAAAAGACTTGTCTATGAAACAATTTCATTTGCAAAATATACACATTAAAAAACAAGGATCAAATATTTTTTTAAAGTAGTAAAACATCAAAGTCACCTACTTGGAAAAAAAGTCATATTCAAAAGTTTTAAATTCCCTAATGAAAATGTTATTTGCATAAAATTACAAAAGTAAATGATTTAAAAGTCATAACCAATCACATCCTTGTTAGCTTCATGAATTCGTCACAATTCATAATACACATCAAGAAATGTATTCTTTTTAAATATACAAATCATACAGCAAAATGTCTAAAAGCCTTTATTACTTAGTCACTAAGATACTGCAACAAATGTGAGAACACGATTTAAATAAAGAATACATTTATAAGCTTCAGAAGATAAAGCATTCCATGCGACTATTGAAATAAAACCATGAATTTAAAGGAACTAAGGCTAAAATGCAAGGATTAAAAAAACTATAGCCCAACGAGAAAGCACTGTCTAAATATAAGCATACAGCTGGAAATCTTATATTTCAAATACGAAATAAAATATACAATTGTAACAAGCACAGTAATAAATACAAAAGTATATACTAAGTTTCATTCTCAGAATTTCCGGGATCCCAGGCTTGATTTTATAAATGCAGAAACTAACCATCAAGCAAAGGTTTTCATAAATCCTCTCAAAATCTCTAAAAATGTCAGAGCACCCATGGAAACGGAGAGGCAAATAAAATTATAAACTGAAGGCTATCATTCAAGGGGTCCGTTTTGCAGTTTCATCTGAAAATGCCCATTTTTTCATTCATATAACTTTCTCAAATGTCTATTTACTATAATTTACTACAAGGCTCCTCTCTGGCCTTCAGTTACAAGTTCGGGTATCCGAGATTCTTCAAAGAAAAAAATCTGCCTTGTATGTAAAATGGTGCAATGCAGCAATGGCTAAACCGACAAGGTCATTTTTCTAGAGAACAAAAACCTCCAATCTGAAGTTTATTGAGAGAAACACGGCAGCTTACGAGGAAGACCCCCTTGAATAAAGGTCCCTTACCTTGTGACTGCTCTGAGAGGCCTTAAGTCACAACTCAACTTTCATAAATTGCTACCAAAAAATTAGGGTGTGGCATATTAGCAATCTCAAGGTCACGCTTTAAAAACTGAATCCTAATTAGTCAAATTCTTAAAAATAAAGCAGACAGCTCTCCAGGTCTGTTCCGGTAAACAATGTAGGCTGAGGTTTCCCCAAAAATAAAGGAAAAAAGGAAGAAAGTTGATAGCTCATACCTCGAAGCATTGCTGTGGAGCGAACTGTCCTCCTCTTGGCTTTTGTCCTTATTTCTCATCATCTTTTAATTCTTAAATATTAAGGGGAAGGGGGAATCTGTGTTTGCTTTGAAGTCCTGTGCCCAGGTATTTACTGTCAAAAGTTGAAAGAAAGGTAAGGTCCCAGCTTCTAGCGATGGTTTTTATTAACAGGAACGAAGTCCTGGCAATGTAACGATATTGTTATAATACAACAACGGTAAGCACCTCAAAAATCCCAACATATTACTAATTTTCCTTAAAAAAAAAAAAGGGATAAACCAAACAGGGATAATCATCACTATCAATAAGGAAAGTTTCTCAAAGTAACACACTGGATACAAATAACAATCTATATTATTGCGTCATCCAGTAATTTTTTCTATTCACAAAAAATAAAGCTAACTTAAACATATAAATCTTTCAAATGATCACGATTGTGCATGAACTTACCTGATCCATGTAGTAGGTCCAAAGCCAGAGTCCTAGCTAGCAAGAAAAAAATAGATCCCAAACGATCAAAAATAAAAACAAATTTCTCCGTTAAAAACAAAAAAAAAACCCAAAAATAAATAAAAAGACTCAAGTGTGTCCAGCGGCCAAAAAAACAAAGCAACAATTAATACTAAAACGGGTCCGGAAGATAAAAAAAAACCTCATTAGGAGAGCGTACAAAAATGGAGGTGCGCCATGGCTTCTAAGCTGGGAAAAAACAACGACCTGGGCTCTCAGCACGGCTGCTGCTTTCCAACAAGGCTCGCAAAGCAAGCTCCTAAAAGCTGCTTTTCTCCCCAAAAAAAGGCTCAAATCGACCCCAGGAAGTCGCTAGGAGAGGCAGGGGGCTGCGGGGGCCCCCTGAGGCAGCCTGAAAGTTAGGGAAAGTTGCGTAAAGTGAGGGGAAGGCAGGCAGCTGAGCGCGCGCTCTCTAAGGCACCGCCGCCATCTAGAGCCTCCTTCCCAGCTCTGAGCTCTGCCTTTGATTGACACTCTCTACATTTACCCCACAACTCAGGTGATGTACCATAGACCCACCCCTTCATCTCAACCAAAAAAAAAAAAAAGATCCTCCATCCCAGGAAGCCTGAGGACCCCCACCCCCACACCTCCCTGCCCCTCCAGACCACCCCATCAGAGGGAGGGGGGAGGGTTTCTTAACCCCCTCTGGCACCAGCACCCTTTTTAAGCCAGAGACAAATGTAATTTGTTCCTTTTGTCTAAAGATCTGCTAAATATTACAGTCCTTGAGCTAAAATAACTTCCTCTCTGGACAGGAAGTAGTGTTTTATCAAGCCATTTTGAAAAAGGGATAATTCTTGGGGAATGGAAAGCCCAGCTTAAATACTAATCCTTTAAATATATGACCCCCCATGGGTAAAAATGGTCCCCAAATGAAAGCAAAAGCTGAATTTCGTAAATTAAATTCAAATCTTGCCTTCCTTATGAAGCCTAAAAATTAATGGAAGGCTAATTTTATGGGGGGATTTTCCATCCCAAATGGAAAGGGGGGGAGGGGGACAACTCAAGAGCGCCTCCCTAGTGTTCACTTGCATTAGCGCAAAAATGCACACAACTGGTTTTAATTCAAGAATCTCGATTTTTCTTCATTCACAAAATACCTTAACCCATTACACAGCTTTGCAAAAATATAAATTCATAAACAGTAAATTTTCTTTCCACAGATTCAGGCAAAACATAATTATTCCAATTCAGGGATACGGAAGCATCATGATCACCTTTTAAATAACCAACCACAGGCCCCCATTTCAAAACCGACACAACATACATATATACCCAAGCCATCATTCATATGTCAGGGTGTACATATTCATGTCAATAACGGCAAATTAATAGCTAGTAAGATCTGATGGCGACGTATCACATTTCACAAGGCAAATTCTCCTAAATATCCAAACTGTAACATCTATATAATCGTCACTATCAAGGGGGGGAAAGGCCACACACACAAATTAATCTACTTTTTTTCTCCCAACAAACACGCCACAAAAATATTTAGACATCCAAAGCAAATCAAACAAATCAACGTTCCTTACTCAACACCATAATATTCCACAACTCTAACCTTCCAAGACATACATTTTAAAGTAAAACCAAACAAAAGCAATAATGCAGCCGGGGAAATATATCCATAACTGAAACCCAGTTTCAATTCTACACTTTCTACCCAAGAATTGTGTATCAAAATCAAAATTCTACTTTTGATTTAAACAGACTAAAGAGGCTCAAAGAGAATCCTTCCAAGCACTCAACACGGTTCATACACTCAACACACTGGTATTTGGCATTAATACTAAAAGCAAAATTGTTTACCACCAACCCCCAAAACGTATTCATGTTCGACTTCTTGTTCCTTCTAACACGGCGAGTAAAATAAATTTACTTGCCTATGAAAAGTCTACCATATCTTTTTTAATTTACTGAAATAGGTACTAGTTGATCTGCAATAAATAAAATTCCAATTTTCACCTTGAATTCAAACGAGTCATGACATGATACAATTCCTCTACTTTAACTCCAAATGGTATAGAGTAAGGGGAAAATGCCCTAATAATCCTATTTCACATTTACATGAAATTATTAAACACTACCGCCAAAATTATTTTGTCCTACAAACACATCTCTATAAATTCAAAAACACTTTCCTTAATATTAACTATTAAAATAGAACAGATCAGTTCAATTTAAATGTTCTGAGTAATAACTATTTTAAGATTATTTTATGCTTAACATTTAAAACATAGTTCAAAGGAATCTTTCCCATCAATACAAAACTCAAAGACTAGAACCATTGTCACTGTAAAGCAAAAGCTTACTTTGTTAAAAAATTTCATTAATATCATGGCAAATTAAAGATTCTATTATTATTCATTGATTTCTTTGTAGTGTTTCACAAAGCAGCATCTTAACCAAGCAATCCCATTTGAAGCAAATAAATTTCCACACCTTTGTGTAAAAAAAAAAGAAAGACATCTTAATCAACCAAGTAAAACATTTCCAGCACACCATTTTCATTTTACCAGTTTTATTCAGTAAATTTTACTGCCAGGCAATCGTCAAGGTGAAAATATTAAGGTGATAACTTAGTAGTTAATAAAACTTCAGCTTGGAAAAAAAAGCCAAAACTAAGAAACTTTTAAGTATTAGAAATTTTATTCAAGTTAACATTCCACAAGGTCAAACTCATACAAGTCAAACCACAAAATATTGCAGGTATACAGACTATCATCTGTGAAAATTTATCATCTTCTCCAAATGTCAAAAATGTACTTGTTTTAATGATACAAAGTCTTTAGAAAATCAAATGCACTGTCCACTTGTAAGAAACCTATGTCTTCATTCATTTCATCAGCTCCATGCAAAAAGAACCCTGTCTGGGTTGCATATTATCACAGCACTCTTGTTTTAATCCATTTTCCTCAATCCCCCACAGTGGGCTGCCATCTTGGTTTCTCAGTGGTAGGGTCCATTTGAGACTCTTCAAGCTGACTGGGTGCTTGATGAAAACATTAAAAGAAAAAAATGCTGTTGGAATACCAATCATCTTATTTCTGCAAACAGAACATCCACCCACCTTGAAGATACCCTTACCCTACACAACATTTTAATTATGTAACAGCTTTAAACTATGGAACTTTATAACATAAAAGCAGTACATGCACTCCACACAATATTCCAGTTGTGTGTAGGCCAGAGTTACCAAGTTCTGCTGTCACTGATCCATATGAAACCATACCAAAATGACAGGCAAAAGATGAAATCTTAGTAGTCCAGTTAGTGCACGGACTCCATAAATAAAATCAAACAAAATTCTTAAAACAAACGAAACTAAACTATATATATGTTCCAAAGCTGAAATCTTAAATTTCCCATGCTTCTTCAAATAGAGCTAATCATGAGACCCTGTCTTAAAGGGAAGAATGATAGGATGGTTTTCCTACCCAAAAGAGATTCCTTCTGCTTCAATAACTATTGACAAACAAAGCTCCCACAATCTCTAGCTACTTGTGGAAAAGTGCAGAAATATAAGTACTTATTTTTTAAAAAATCAATAAAACAAATTATCTGCCTGCTTTGACGTTTGTCACTGAGAATCACCAAATTTCAAACAGCAATAAAATAAACAGTAAAATAACAAATTTTACTCATAGAAAAAGAAAGTCACCACTTTAATATTATGAACTCAATGGGTAAAAAGGAGAGCCAGATTTTTCCACTGACAGACACACCATGAAATTAAGTGTTGACACTGGTCTTACTTATTTAAATTTTGCATTCCTCAAACTAAATTCATAGAAAAATCTAAGTCATTGTTACTGATAAGGTCATATTTGCTTATTGGGCACATTTGCTTGCATTCTAAGAAGTTAAAAATTGGGGCCTATCTGTAACATGGAAGTCTATTTAATTAAATTATTTAGGTAACCAGGGCTGGAATGACAGTACAGAGGGTAGGGCAATTTGCCTTGCATGCAGTCAACTGGGATTCAATCCCCGGCATCCTGCATGGGCCGCAAGCACCGCCAGGAATAATTCTTGAGTACAGAGTCCTGAGTACAGAGTACAGAGCCAGGAGTAACCCCTGAGCATCGCCAAGTGTGACCCGAAATGTTAAAAAAAAAAAAATTATTTAGGTAACCAAGACACAGACCCCAGCTTCTAGCTTTAACTGAAAATAAGTCACAATATTGGCAATTAAATTCAAATGCCAAAATATTTTCCTTTGTGTTTGCCAATTTCTATTCAGCCTATAAAGGAAAATCAAGTAACTCATACATTTCACATCATCAGTAAAATATCTTCCATCTTGCAAATGTATTAGTAAGTAATCAATTTCTCTTCAATCACTAATGCTAGATGACCAAGTCCTAAATGTAGATGTAAATATGATGATAAACAATGAAATCAATGTACTGACATCAGGTTACATCAATGGTGATGGTTCAATTAATAATAAACTCACTGGTTTATAATCTTCCAAAACAAGAACAAAAGGCAAAATTTATCCAGTATATTGTATAATATTTCTTCTTAAAACCACTGGTTACTTTCAAAAAACGCCAAAAGAAAACCTTCGTTAATATTAGTCATTCTATTAGAATCATTCTGAAGTTAATAAAATGTACTAGGTGCAAAATAGGATCAGAAACACATGCTGATTGGTCAATACCTATTGACATACATTGTCAATATATGCAAGATGGTAGTTACAATGACACATGAAATCAAGTAACTATGAGGCTTTAAAGCCATAACCAATCCATGCTAAATCTATAATTCTAAGTGAATTAAAGACTAAGTGAGAATTTTGTTAATAAGCAAATGTACCCAGTCAAGAATCTAAAGACTGGGGCTGGAGAGATAGCACAGCGGGTAGGGCATTTGCCTTGCACGCGGCCGACCCGGGTTCAAATCCCAGCATCCCATATGGTCCCCTGAGCACGGCCAAGGGTAATTCCTGAGTGCAGAGCCAGGAGTAACCCCTGTGCATCGCCAGGTGTGACACAAAAAAGCAAAAAAAAAAAAAAAAAGGATCTAAAGACTGGGGAGAGATTTATGAGTAACACATTATTTATTACAAATTGCACATTCTTACAGGAATTAAATAAGCAATTTCTCAAATGTGTTAACAAAAAAAGCACAAGGCCATTGTGAGCCTGAATATTTTCTTGTTAACAAAATCTACAGTCCCTCACTTCACCTATGAAACAAATAGTAGCAGTACCTACCTCATGGGGTAGTAGTGAGAATTAATTTAGAATATGTACATTTACATGGCATAGAGGAAGACCTCAATAAATATCAACTGCTTTCCCTCAATAATCTCAATAACCAAAGAAATTGAAGACCTATAAAGTAGCCTTACTTTAACAAATAATTTATGTTCCAATATATCTCTGAAGAATTCATAGAATCAGAAGGTCAATTAATTAATAGACCATTTCTGCTCTAAAACACAATGTAGTCTACATTAAAATAAGTACACGTGAGCATGTTTAGACTATCAGAGCCTACATGATAACTCTAGTCTCTAGTTATTGCTGGGCTGGGAGTGGGGAACAGGAGGTGGGCGGGAGAATGTGAGAGTGGGGCTACATCATGCAGTGCTCAGGGCTTACTCCTGGCATTGAGGAATTATTCTTGGTGGATGTGATTCGGGGAACCATACAGGATGCTAGAGATGGAACCGGGATCAGCAGTAAGCAAGGCAAATGCCCTAAGTGCTGTACTACCGCTTTGGGCCACACTCTAATCATTTATAAGCTAAAATAGATCAGAAGATAAAGATTTAATGTAGAATTTCATCATTAAATAAATAGGATCTTTTGTGTATGTTATGTTCACAATATGAAATGTTAGAAATTTTCCATCGTGGTATTTATTCAC
The DNA here is from genome assembly GCF_027595985.1 of Sorex araneus. Lineage (NCBI taxonomy): Eukaryota > Metazoa > Chordata > Mammalia > Eulipotyphla > Soricidae > Sorex > Sorex araneus. The sequence continues at coordinate 49,186,720 of NC_073307.1, read as the reverse complement.
ATCCGCTTAAAGTAAATCTGCTTGTTCTAAAACAATTCAACAAGCAAAGGTAAAGATTATAGAAGGTAATGAGTAACAACTCTTCAAATGCCCAAATATCTACACCCAAAAGTTCTGGAAACAATAGTTTGCAGTACAGCAGGCTTCTCTGAAATTCTAATTCCGTAAATCCACTAAAGAACATTGGGACTTTTTAAGACCAAGTAATCTGTCAGCTGAAAGCAAGAGAATGAGTGATCTGGTTTGGGTTTAAGAGGGTACACTCTGTTATCTTAACTTCCTAGCAAACTCCTTTTCTAACAGCAACAAATAAATCTGGGAAAGTAAAATTTCCTGATTACCATTTTTAAAATAGGTGCTTTTAGTGCTATAATTTTGGAATTATGTAATCTATATTATTTTTAGATATTTATTGCAAAATCAAAGAATTGCAATTCAGAACAGAAGCCTATCTGGTCCTGAATGTATCAAGATTTTTAGTGCTTACCAATTTTCATCTTTAAATTTTAAAATATTTACTTGTGAGAATTCATGTGTTTGTCTTAGGACCAAACAGAAGTTGAATGCTCAAAATGATTACAAAATATCAAACTTGGATTCTAAATAAATTAGAAATAAAAATCTAATAGCCAAGCTAAAGAGCAAGCTCAACTAGAGGAGCGCTATGCTGTGCACATGGGAGGTTGGATCCAAATGAAGCTCTGAAAACAGAGCCAGAAGCAGTCCCCAACAAATGTACAAAAACTGTAAAATGACTTAAAAAAGTTACTTATCACTATGAGAATAAGATTAATAAAATCAATTACAGTAATTAAAAAAAGAATTAAGGTTTTAAAAGTAAATCCCATTTCCCCAATTAGGGTGAAAACTTGACTAGAGGTGTTTAAAAAATTAAAATTTAGTAGTTTATCCATAACTTTTATTACATTTTAACTAGTCATACGAAAAAGTTAATATTTAAAGCATATCACATTTTGCTAGTAAATTCCATTAGTGTGAAACAGCAGTTGGTTAATCAACAAATAGTGAACATTCACTATGCACCAGGAAATCTCTGAAAGACAGTCAATTTTTGTGTTACATTTCATCTCTGCACTCTCAATCCCATGTAAAAATAAATAATTTTATGCTGAGCAGGCCTAAGTAGCCATTTATACATCATAAGTTTAAGTAATAAGTAGAATTAAAAATTAACAGGATTCCCAACTGTAATTTTAAAATAATTCTTATAAAACAGCATGTAATCATATCTAAAAAGGAAGAAAAATTCAGTCAAAAATAAAACCGTTTGAAAATCCAGCCAAATCCATTTCTTGAGTATTAGCACTAGCTCTTCCCAACTACTTTCCTCTAGGTAGGAATTAGAAAAACTATTCCATTTCAAGAATCCGATTTCAAAGCAAAATTCAAATATGCAAAGAACATTTTGTTGGGCTTTCAAATTGAAGTTTGCCATTATCTAATTAGAATTACAAGATTAAAATCCAATGAAGTGTGTTCTAGCTCTGTAAGAGAATCTTAAAAGCTTTGGTTCTAACACAGGAAAAGGTAAACCTGACTAAAAGGAATGGACCTAGGCAAGGATAAGTGAGCTTTCCAAACAGGATTAAGACTAAATATTTTCATTTTGGTGACCATTAGCTACAAACTATTCTCAATTCCACAACTGTAAAAGCATAGATAAAATGGAAGAGAATAGTTGTGTTTCAATAAAACTTTATTTACAAAGATGGGGGAAATAGATCAACACTCAAAACTGAAATTAAGTATTAGAAACATTAAAATCTGGATTTTTCTTTGGGAGGTAGGCAGAAGGTCCACCCAGGGGTGGTCAGGGCTTACTCCTGGAGGGCTTGGGAGATTATATAAGGTATCAAGGATTTAACCCAGGGGGGCTAGAGCAATAGCACAGCAGACAGGGCATTTGCCTTGCACGCAGCCGACCCAGGTTCAATTCCCAGCATCCCATATGGTCCCCTGAGCACCGCCAGGGGTAATTCCTGAGTGTAGAGCCAGGAGTAATCCCTGTGTATCATCGCTGGGTGTGACCCAAGAAAAAAAAAAGTGTTCCAAGCCATGCGGTTGGGATTAATAATAATAATAGTAATAAAAAAAAAGGACTGAACCCAGGTCAGCTTCATGCAAGGCAAGCACCTTCCCCCTGTACTACCACTTCAGCCCCAAAAATGTGAATTTCTTTGCATTTAATTTTGCCTGAGTTTCAGTGTGAAAAACTAGAAATATGAGTAAATGAGTAAAAATTCACTCAGGTATAACCTGGTTGACTTATTTCTGCTTTGAGTTTCACAATATACCATTTTCTCTCTTTGGCTCACTCGATCCAATTAGGGTATAGGTTATGCTCAGGTTGGGGGACAGGGCAGCAAAGTTCCAATCCTTGCTCAGAATACCCCATGATGCCAGCCATCGAACCTGGGTACCCCACATGTACAACATGTGCCCCAACTCCTTTGGGCTCTCTCCCTAACCAATCCCTCTATTTTTTCACAATTCTATTTACTCAAACTTTCCAGTCATACTCAAAAATAAAAAATGTATTAAACATGAAAATTGAATAAAACTTACTAAGTGCTTCCACCAACACCTATCAGGGTGTACGGGCGGGCCCTTTAAGAATTCAGGTTCCACATCCCTGAAGAAAGCAAAAAAAAAAAAATGATTAACAGATTATTAAAATGCCATGATTTATTTGGAAACTATGACACTTTATTGTAGTTTATAAGGATTACTCATCCAACCACCAAGAGACATGCATATTTATGAGCTATGACCATCTTCCAAGCAGAAAATAAGACGGCAAAACTAATCTGTTCTTAAATCTGATCTTAAAGAATTTTTAAACTAGCTACAGATGAGATTTACTTATCTATACAAAAACACTTAAGGATCACACCCCCTAAAAAAAAAAAAAAGTAACAAAAGCGGGGCCTAAGAGATGTAACAGTGGATAGGACACCTGCCTTGCATGTAGCTGACCTAGATGATATCCCTGTTTGCCCACACCCAGCAGTATCCCTAAATGCAAAGCCAAGTATAAGCCCAGAGTAGTGCCGGTTGTAGCCCCAAAACGACAAACAAAACAAAATTTAAAAACTCATAACGGCTGGGGAGGTTGCCAAAAGGGCTGAGGACCTACGCAGAAGGGCCAGGTTCCCACTGTAGTGGATGGTCAGTCCCCCTGAGCACCGTCAGGCATTTCCCTGAGTAGTGCAGGATGTAGTTCAAAAACCTACTGCAGGGCAAAAATATTCCTAAGCCTCAGTCCTAAATAACTCCAACAAAATGGATTCTTTTGGGATATTCTCTGGGATTCTTAGGTGAATCTACTTGGCAACCAGAACACAAGAAAAACATTTAATACAGCAGACAGAATTACATCTTCGTCCTTCCACCTAATATACTTTCCAGATTTCTAAACCCTCCATCACTGACCTGCAAGGCCATTATTTTCAACTCTTCATAACTCATACCATATACCTCAATCAACACCATTTTAAGAGAAAATGTCAAACTACGGAGGGAGGCAGTTTCCATGCCACTCCCTCGAAGAACCATACAAATGAACCCCATTCCACCACAAACAAGTCAATGGCCCCCTACTCTATTGATTCCATCAAATCACTTTTATTACTGTACTGAACTGATTGACCTACACTCAGCAAAATCCTTCCTAAATTAGTACCTACTTGGTAACAGAAGCAACATGCTCTCACTTATTAGGCTGAAAAAACCTCTAAAAATTGCACAGGGAAAAGCTTTCGTATCTCAAGCACTCATACAGTACTGTGCTTTCATTAGTCATTCCTGCTCTGAAACATATGACCCCAAGGGCATGTATGTAGAGGTTCTGAAAAAAAGCTCCCTAAAATTTCAATTTAAAGATCAACAATTTCAGGAGTTCTGAAAAGCAAAATATAATTTAAGCTATTATTAAGCCAACTAAACGCTTCTCAATTACTAGGTTTCAAGTTTTCAGATTACATAGCAAATTCTGTACTATCTTAACAAATATAAAGTCCTTTTGTAGCTTAAAAACCTGATCACAATACAGCAGAGATCTCTTTACAATGACCTCTGACAGTCAAAAGTTGGCTCACTCTCCAAGCCCACATTCTCCCTTGAACACAGATCTCACTGGCTTATCTCGATGTTTTTCTGCTTGCCTATTTCCATTCTGGAAAAGCCTGTGTTCTCTCTCCAACATGTATTTCTCCCGCCATCTTGCTCCCCTCCCTTCACACCTTTCTGAAATGTTTCTTTTGTTTTTATTTTTCTTTTTGGGCCACAACAGCAGTACTGAGATCACTCCTGGCAGGCTCGGGGACCATAAAGGGTGATGGAAATCAAGCCAGGTTGCTTGCGTGCAAGGTAGCAAGCACTCTACCTGCAGTACTCTGAGTCCTCTAAACAAGTTTCAATAAAATCTTTCTTGCTACACCAAAAATAAAAAGTAAAATGCTGAAATATCCTCTTCTCAAATTATGAAGAAATTTAAAGCTTCCCAAACATAATCTGACATTGAACACAAAGATGAATCTTAAAGGTAATTGATTTAATCTCAATGGGTACAACTGACTCAAATACTGAAATGCTGAAACAAAAGCCTAGAGGAAATTCTTCACATGTTGATCTGCTAAAATGCTTATTAAAAAGATACTAATGCGCTTATGGGTTCCCATCCACCAAACCAGAAATGAATTCAGATCTCAATTTATACAACCACAAATCTTAGTAATAATGTCAATCTACAAATCCTATATCAACTTCTCCAAGCCTAAAATAGTTATTTTACCTCCCATTTGCAAGAGGAAAATTAAAAACCAGTTTCAATTTTGCTCATATTCCTATCTCTCGTATTCTGCAATAGTATGAATTCATACTTAATTTGGAAATTTTAAGAGTGATGAATAACAATTAGTGTAGCCATTTTGATTGCTGCACCTTTCAAAATGGCGTCAGTCTAGACTTTTATTAGCTCATCTGTGCTAATAATCTTGTGTATCTGGTTTGTCACCTTCTAATGTCCTTAAAATTTTTTTACACTCAAGACTAAATTTGCTGTAATACAAATCTACAAAAATTATTGACAAAAATCACAAATTTATGAAATTCTTAGCACAAATCACAAACCAAGTTAAACCATGTATCTAAACTAATCTAAATTTAAATGGTTATTATTACATAATACACACTGAAGTTATAACTGCCTGCTTGAGAAATACTCAATATCAGTTTACTTTCAAAAAGCAAAAGATATTCAAAATAATTCTAGCTATGTGCATACAGAAACCAAAACTTACTATACAAACTGTGCGATTAGAATGTTATTAAATAATCAAGTCACACATATTTTTCATTTATAAAGTTCAGGATATCTTTGAATATAAACTGTTACGGTTAATTACATCAGAAATAACAGTTAATCTGAAAATTTTAAGTCTGTAGTGAATTATTCCACCTGGAAAGGCAAAGTGTTTTTATATTTGAAAAACATTTAAGCAAGTTAAATAGATCACACCAGGCACATAAACTATAAATAGTTTTACAATCCCAATAGAAAAAATGTTACGTTAAATATGCTGTCTTAAGTACTTGCAATGATTTTCTCTAAATTTCAAAAATAAAAATGCTTTTGAGGCAGCACCCTAAACCTTAAATTCATCGAAACAATGTTACTCCTGTACTGTTTTAATTCCAGGGTATCAGCCTCCATATAATATTTGACCTGGAGTGCCTCAAAATAAAAGTCAGGTACACCAGAGTTTTGGTAATATGCCAAAGTTTCCCAGTGACATGTATGATCCGCAATGCAGTAATATACAAAATTAGTCTCTACAGTTTGTGCAGAAAGAAGATGCAACTTGCTATGGGCTTTACTACAATTAAAAAGATGAGAAGGGAAACTTACAAATGTTATATATTTTAGGGGACTAAGCTCTACAGTAAATGAGTATCAAGACTCCAGCATGGGAAGTTGACATTAGAAGCTGGGTCTTCTGCAGTATACATTGAGTTCTCTTCACTCCATCACACACTTCCCATTAATGCACAAGATGGAGATGGCCCCAAATTATCATTTTCCCCTTCTGCTTCAACAAAGAATAAAATCTTGAAGGAGGAAAGCAAATTAATTGGTTGTCCAGTCTAAATTTTTTAGTAACTGAGAAACAATTCAGTGGACAGTCAACTGAACCTGAAAGAAAAAACATATCCAAAACAACTGGCTTCACATAATGTAACCTTCACAGTCAGGCTCATGAAAAACTTCTAATTAATTATGGGGGCAGTCTCCTTCAGATAATTATTAAAATTATTAACAATATCCCACTCAACCACCAACCTGATCTTTAATGATCCTTAAATTCGCTCGCAATTTCAAAAATAACATTTTGTCTACAAAAATGCTGCCCCTTCTACAGACTTGGCACAAGAATCTCCAAATAGTAAATAGTGAATTTCCAAATAGTAAACATAAACAGGCACTATTATGCAAGTCTACATGCATGAGGATTTCTTTAAAATGAAATTCACTGTGGTCCATTATCTTGCTGCTGATATACAGTAAACAATTCAAGAGTGATTTAATTTTGAAGTTACCAGGTCATTTACAACTTAATTACGATACCAGAATAAAAATCATTTTAACATTTCTGGCCTCCTTCAAGCCATTTACGTGGATTAAATTACACTATTTGGTAGGCCGTAATAATTTTATTGCCTATTTGTACTTAAGCTTATACTATGCTTCACATGTTTGAATTTTAAGCAGCCGAATTCTGCATTTTTAACCGTGTCCAAATACATCTGAATCCCAATCTAGCAGTCTATTATTTAGCATCTTGTTAAGTTGGCTTAGGCTGAAAGATATTTTCACTGTGCTGTATACATCACCATCTCTCAAACTAGTGTTAAGGTCTAGTAATTTTCTTTTTTTTTTTTTCCTAGTAATTTTCTTTTGCAAACTGTAAACACAAATTTGACAGACTGAAAAGAAACTGAGAAGGAAAAAGTTACCTACCAGCAATGGCAAGGAAAATAATTGCCTTTATCATAAACTTTAGTTAAAAAAATAAATCTAATAGCAACAGATAGATGACTATCTTCCACAAACATTTTATACAGATAAACTTGTCCTTTTAAAAACTCGATTGGCTATTAGGTATCCTTAGCATTTTAAGGTAAATTTAATTTTTTTTACATATTTTCTCTACCAATAAAGACTATTTCCAAAAAACTGGTACTTTTTTTCACTCACATCTAGTGATCAAAATGTATAAATATTAAGTTATTTCTACCTTTTATGACTAAGAAATATACAAATCCATTTTCTACCTTGTGAAACTCAAAAATTGACAAAATATTTTAAATTCACTAATAACCTAGAATGTGAAAGGTTTATTTTTTAAAATATAGTTCATATAAGAATCCTAGTACCAACAAAAGTAAAATTCTAGGCCATTTCTAAAATGTAGCCTGTGCCATAAAAATAGCCAAAAATACATCCATTTCATAATGGAAAGCCATTGTGATGACTCAACTCGACTTGCTCGTCATTCTGAAACGCCATTTTACTGGGAAGTACTGAATGTCTTATTCCTCTGCTATAAACTACATATATCAAATGTTTTAATAGTAATGTCATAGTGTTTTGATATAAGTAACAAAGCTTAATGGGCTTTTCTTCATTTTTGGAGGAGAAAAATACAATGTTCAACTGACGAAACTTATAAGTATTTTTAGAGGTGATTAGATTTTCCTATCTAAATGTCGGTGTCGGTAGCTATTACATTTCAGATGTTGTATTAACATTTATTAACATTACTTACTTGTTATACAAAATATTTTCACAGATTTTCTTTATTTTGAAAGATAAAATTCCAGTCTCAGTCTTCAAAATGGCATACCTTTTGACAAGAAAAAAATTCCTAATTTATCGATGAAACAACCCATAGTCATAAAACTATGTATTTTAAACTTTTCATTACATAGAAGGAAAACTAATTATATTTAGCATTTCTCAGAAAATCTGATTTTTTATTTTCTCACCTAAATCTATAAGCTTTTACCAGAATAAGCAACCCTACCAAGTTTTCCATTTTTCCCCTTAAATATTTAAGCGGTTAAAACTGCTTGCACAGTATCTAGTAAGCAGTGAGATAAAAAGAAAAAAATGTATCTTTATGTCTTTACTCTGTCCCAAAATTAAACAAAGGATTAAAGGCCTTCAGTATTTTAAAATATTCAAAATATACATTAAGTTATAGAAGCAATGTTCATTTAATTGTGAGAATTAAAAGATTTGTTAAATTATTCTAAATATTCACTCTGAAATTTCATAATCATTGCTTATGAAAATATAATCTAAGAAAATGAACACCTATTAAGCCTATTTTAGTTCAAAAAGAAATTTACCCAGTCTTACCTCAAAAGGGCTGAATTTGTTCAGAAACATCAACCAAATTTATTTTAATCTTGTAAATTCCTTAAAAAAAAAAAAAAAAGTCAATGTTTAGATTTTTAAACATTTCTTGGCCAAAGTTTCAGTATGATGAAACAATGAGGAAATATTCCAAATACATAAATCTAGAGACAATTTTGAGATGGCTCATCTGCATAACCTGTACATCTAAGATTGTTGCTTCATACCTATCAGTCTTTGTTTTCTTCATCTTTTGGTTGCATGGCCAAATACTAGAAATTAATGCACTGGAGTTGAAAATATAGAAAAATCTGATCTCTGAGCAAATATTATTTTTCTTTAATGCTAAGCAATACACTAAAGTTCAGCCATCTTTAAAGACAGAAAATCATTTAAAAATTCCCTTTACTATCCATAAATACCTTTCAAAATTATGAGCAATTAGAATTCAGCTCCTCCAAGGAGAAATTAGTGAAGCTAAAATGGCCACTGGTTAAAATCTTAAACCACAGTTATCGGATCTCACCAAGTGGTATATTAGTTTTGTCTTTTAAGAAAGTCTAAAATATGTACTATCTCTGACCTTTACCTAATTTTTCAAACCTAGATGCTCAACATTTTTATTTCTCCAATTTCCCACCTCATTAAAAAATGAGGTTAAACTATCCTTCATATGTATACATGAGCACGTATTTTATATTTTTTAATTTCGGTGCCTCAAAGACGACCCTCAGCAACTGGATCCAAAATAGCCACTTAATACCATATCCAGGGCTCAGAAAATTCCAAACTCTATAGTTTTGCAGACCCAAAATGGGTTTTCAAGACCAAGCTGTGCTAAAGGGAAGATGTGCGCAATTGTTAGACCGTGTAGCCCTGCCTGAATTTTTTTTGTATATTTTAAACCTGCGAAAACACCCTCGTAAATATGGAGATCCAGTCGCCCCCCTCCTGGATTTTCAGTCCTACCTCCACCTCCCAAACATGTAGTACGCTTCCTCACGGTAGGACCTGCAACCTTGGCCACCAGAGCCACCGCACGCGAAGGCAAAGGAAGCGGAGAGTAGGGAAGGACACAAAAGGTTCTGCGCATTCCCCGTCTCTGAGCCCCGCAGGGTTTCAACTTTTCCATTCCTCGCCCCAGCAAATGGAGTCGGAGCGCCTGGAGACCCCGACTGGGGCTGCGGAGGGTACGGAGCCCCGAGCCCGAGGGGGCTGCTGGCTGCGGAGGGGGCGCAAGGCCTCGGCACAGCGATTTTTCGTGCATGGAACAAATGCAACAAATATGGCTCCTCTCGCCCTCGCCGGCTCCGAGGCTTCCACCCTCCCGGAAAAGTAACTTCACAAAGGAAAAGAGATCGGGGAGCTCGCCCCGGGTGGGTCCAAGTGGGGCCTTGGGGGGAGTTGCGGGGCGCGAGAGTAACGCGTAAATTATTTAATAATGATGATGATGAATCGATGGATTGGAACTTCTAAAAAAGTCCAAGGAACTGACCCAAGGACGTCCTCGCCATACTCAGGTGTGCTCAGAGCCGAAGATAACGGCTCCCCGTGACCTTTTGCAAAAGTCTCCCCCCCCACCGAAAAAAATATTTATTTGCTTGTTATTCAAATACCACAATGTTACACAGAGACCCCGAAATCTTGCTCAGGGAAAAAATAAACTGGCTCCGTGCAAACGTCATTCGTCCAAGCATCGCTGTCCCCGAAACCGCCTCCAATGTCCGCCGAGCAGCGGCTCCCCCGAAACTTGCCTTTTTCCACCCAGCCCTCGCCGTCCTCCAGGTCTGAGAGCAGCAGCCGGTCCCCACCACCGTCCCCACTCACCCCCGCTGCAGATCGGCTTTCAAGGAGTTCAAAGCCCCCGCAGAAAAAAAATTAGGAAAGGGGTGGGGGCGGGCCAAAATAAGAAATCGAATTTTATTCTTTTGTTAGTGTTGTTGACAAGGCGGTCGGGGGCTGCCATTGTTCTGCATGAAAACCGACCCTGGGGACGGGAGTTTCTCCCACCTGCCCGGGAACGCTCCGCAGAGGGAGGAGAACCTGCACCCGGGGGGGCGGGGGTCTGCCAGGGTTATTTTCCTTTCGTTCGTTCCTTCCACCCCAAATATCTGTATTCAACTCCCCGAGCCGAAGGCGGCTGCGGGCTCCCGCGGTGGCGCCGCCGCCGCCCCTTTCCCGGCGGGAACGAAGCCCGCGGCCAGGCCGCCCCCCGCCCCCGCCGGCCCCGCGCGCCGCGGTCTCCGCACCGGGGTCCCCGCGCCCCCGCCGCCCGCCCGCACGGCGCCCCGCACGGCCCGGCCCGCCGCCCCCTCCTGCTCGTGCGCTCAAGGACATTTCGCCCGGGCCGCCAAGGACAAAGGACAATAAAAGGGGCCGGGGAGACACTCACCGGGTCCGAGTGCGGCCGCCGGCCCCGCGGGGTCGCCCGGCGCCCGCTCCCGCGCCGGGACCGCCCCGACTCCCGCGCCGCCCGGGCTCCGGGGCCAGCGTCTCGGCGGCCGCCGCGCCGCTGGCGGCATCGCTGGGCCCGGCCCGGCCCGGCCACCTCGGCCGCGAGCTCCGGCGCCGCCGTCCGCGCCCGCCTCGCCTCAGCCGGCGGCGCCACGGCAGCGCCCGGCGGGCCCCCAGGCCGCGGCGGCGCGCCTGACAGCTCGGGCTGCTGCTGCCTCTCCGGCCATCTTGTGCCGAGTGTGTGCCGTCTCCCCGCCGTCTCCTCGCTCGGCTTCGCTCCCTCCTCCTCCTCCCCCCCGCCCCACACACCACACAACATGGCCTCTCCGCTCTGCGGCGCCGGCTGCGGCGGCGGCGGCGGCAGCAGCGGCGGCGGCAGCTCCGCGCCGCGCGGCCGCCCGCTCCCCGCCCCCACCCCGCCTCCCGCCTGCAGCCCGGGCGCCCAGCGCGCACGCGCGCCGGCGCCCGCCCGCCGCGGCGATTGGCTGCGCGAGCTTCCTGCCAACCCTCCCCTTCACGCACGCTCGCTGGCGGCTTCCTCCCGCCTTATTGCCGTCCCATTGGCCAACACTGGCCCCACCCCCCTCCTCTGGCTCTACGTCCATAGGTCGAACTTGGTGCCATTCATCTTCCGTAGCTGTTTCTGAGTTTCTAAAGGGGCCCTAAACGGCGATTGGTTGGGGGTTGAACCTTTGGGTTTGGAGCGGGGCTCAGGCTTGGCACCCCGCAGTGCGGACCCCCTGGTCTGGCTTTGGAGAAAAGGGGGAGGTTTTGGTGCACCTGAATTATTCTGACTTATGTGCCCTGCACAGAACGCCTTCGCCCCTGGAAAAAAGCTCAGGATTCGATTGTTTCCGAGTTTAGATTTTTGTCTTCTATTTGAAGACGACAGCAATGATTGACAACGATGACAAGCAAACGAAATGCACGTTCATAGCTGTTGGGCAAGCGCCATGTCTTAACTGTAGGACTGCAAGATTTCTCTTATGATCATCCAGATTTCCCATAGGGTCATCTCTGGTTGGATCTCTAGCTCAGTATCCATAGAGATGCTCTTTATGGGAGGGTTTCTAAGCTGCCCACTGCCCATTTAAATGAAGCAGTATGAGTACGACTAGTATCCGACCAGTGTCCGTCCAGTGTCTGGAGACTTTCATGAATCTGGTACATAATCCAGGTTAGACCAATTCCACCCTCCCGGGTCGGGTTTGTTAAAGAGGTATTGGTTTGAAGTCCACAATCTTTCTACCTGCCCAGCCCTGCCCTGGAGCATCAGGTCAAACAAGCTTCCATTCAGCCAGTTTTGCTTTATTCTCCGTGCTCTCTCCTGCATCAATCTGGTAGCAACTCCAGCAGAACACAGGAGTAACTGAAAACTAAACTCTGTTAAAATAAATAAATAGATAGATAGATAGATAGATAGATAGATAGATAGATAGATAGATACAGGGCTGGAGAGAGAGTACAGTGGGTAGTGTGCTTGCCTTCCATGCAGCCAACCGAAATCCCATCATCCCATAGAGTCCCAAGCACCGCCATGAATAATTCCTGCGCATTCCCAATGTGACCCAAAATCTAACCACAATAACTATGTCAAAATTTAAAATAGGGGGGCTGGAGCGATAGCACAGCGGGTAGGGCGTTTGCCTTGCACTCGGCCTACCCGGGTTCGAATCTCAGCATCCCATATGGTCCCCTGAGCACCGCCAGGGGTGATTCCTGAGTGCATGAGCCAGGAGTGACCCCTGTGCATCGCCGGGTGTGACCCAAAAAGCAAAAAAAAAAAAAAATTAAAATAGGTGAGTATGTGGGAGGGGGGCGGTGCTGAGTGCCTAATGTGCATGCTGCCTGGGGTTCAATCCCCAGTGCTGCAAAATAATAATAAAGTAAAATAAAATGGATGAAAAGGTTAGAACGCATGTTTTGCACTTAGTTTTAACAGATTTCTTTCTTTTTTGAAGGGTGGGATTTGATAAGCACCTGGTTAGTTTTCTTCATACCTTGACCCCCCCCCTTTGTTGCAATCAAAGGAAGTTAAATGCTCCCTGTGGCCTGGGAACTAGTCCTGATCCCTTTTAAAAATTATATCCTTGGCCCAATAGTTCAAAGGCCTGAATCTCATGCTGTGCACGTGAGAGGCTCCATGATTCAATGCCCAACCCCAGAAGTAAGGTCCCCCACAAGCTCTTCCTGGAGTGATTCCCCAAATACAGTCAAGCACCCCCAGTACTGCATGGCTCAAAAACCTAATGAATTAAGATAATTAATACCACCCTTGTTCATTGATGTGGTTTAATATGGCCCCAGTTTCTGAGGGCAGAAACAGAAACCAAGCGTCCTCCCTGAGAAACCCTGGATTACTACTCCACAACCCAGCTACTCTCCCTAGCTTCCACTTTGACTTTTAAGAGGACAAGCAAAAAGAATTCTGCTTTCACTGTGAGTAACCATTCTCCACTTAACTTCCCAGAGACGTGCCCTCACACTGCCTAGCTTTGAACTTTGCAGACCTGCGGAGAGGTGGTTTTCTCTGAAGGAGCCCATCTCTGAATCCCCTTCTCCTCTTCCCCGGTGATGTTTTTACTGAGCTATCATTCACCCCCCTCCCCACTTCCTACCACAGCCTGAGATCCAACTGTGAGTCTGACTTTGCAGACTCCTCGCCAAGCACCCCTGGGCCAATACGAGCTCCAACAGGTCTTTCTTAAAAATCTTCAGAGCTGCAAAAACAATGAAATTAGACACATGCTGGTCATGGTTCTAAGCCCTCATTGTAAGGTAACAGTGAAGCAACACCTCTCTGAGGGGCTATTATTAGTTTCCATGTAGTACTGCTAGTAGGAAACTAAGGTTCAAAGGATTTTATGTTCCCAGGTTCACATGGCTGAAACAACAGAGGCAAGATTCAACCCTGAGAACTGGCTCTAGACCTTTTTGCTTTGAGGCCACACCCAGCTCAGGGCTTCCTCCTGGATCTGTGCACTACCACCACTCCTGGCAGCGCTCAGAGAACCACATGTGGTATGAGGGATTACAATGGGGTCAACCACCTACTAGGCAAGCTGTACTATTTCTCCTATCCCTTCCAACTTCTTTTTGTCTATAAGACAGAGAGAGGTCCAGTTGGATCTTTTGGAGAGAAGGTCCACTCTCTTCCACTCTCCTGAACATTTCCGACTTCAAAATCAGTTCTTCCTCCATCCAATTTTTTGGGGGGAGAGGTATGGGTCACACCCAGCAGTGCCCAGGGGTTCTGGCTCTGTACTCCGGAATCACTCCTGGTATGATCGGGGGACCCTGTGGTATGCTGAGGATCAAATCTGGGTTGGCCTTGTGTAAGGCAAATATCCTACCCACTGTGCTATCGCTCCGGCCCCAGTCCTCCCTCTATTTAAACATGATTTCTGGGGCTTGAAGAGAGCACTCAATGGGCAAGTTTTTCATGTAGGAGTCCAGATATATCCCTGGCACTATATGGTCCCTGGCACTGCTGGGAGCAACCCCAACCCCCAGCACAGAACTGAGAACCACCAAGTATGTCCCAGAAGTTGAAAAAGAAAATAAAAGCCTAGACTGGACAGTCAGTACAGGGATTAAAGCACTTGCATTACATGTGGCCAACTGAAGTTCAAGCCCCAGCACCACAAATGGTCAGTCCCCTGAGCTCCACCAAGAGTGAATGATCCCTGAGTACAGTGCCAGGAGTAAGCCCTGAGCACTGCCAGGTATGGCCCCAAAACCAAAGTGAAATAATATTGAAAAACCACCAAACCTGACTCCCTAAGCTGGGCCACACCCTCCTGCTGGCATCTTGGCGTGCCACCTGGGAAACACGGAATTCTCTTTGTGTACCTCCCTCTGATTATGGGTCTCTGAGGTTCCATGAGGATGCCATGCCTGGGTGATTTACAGCAGTGTTCTTCTCCCACCTTATAGCCCAGGCAAAGACCTCTCCAAGGAGGCCCTTCCCTGCCCCCACAGAACCTGGTCTCCCTAGAGAGCTGATTGCCAAGATTTCTTCTGATGAATCTGCAACATATCTCCTCTCTTCCCTAATTAAAACTAGACCAACTCTGTCTCAAATATTACTGAACCTGGCAGGTCACATCTTATCCTTCCAGAGCCCTCTAGCATGCAGGGTGATTTGCCAGTTAACCCGGGGGTGGGGGGGGGGAAGAGAGAGAGAGAGAGAGAGAGAGAGAGAGAGAGAGAGAGAGAGAGAGAGAAAGAGACTTGTGTTACTGATGTTTCTGTTCTGTTTTTCTTTTGTTTTGGAGTTACACACACCATTACTCATGTCTTACTCCTCACTCTGTGCTCATGGAACACTCCTGGCGGAGCTTCAGGGGACCAAATGGAGGTGTCAGGGATGGAACCCAGGTTGGCCACGTGCAAGACAAGAGCTATCCCCACTACACTATCACTCTGGCCCTGTTGCTACTATTTCTTTCCCAGAGAAGGAGAACAAAAGAACCCTTGCTTGGGCCTGGGCCTATGCTCAGAGTCACTCTGTTCCTATGTCATTGTGTCCAGAAGGAAACGAGGACAGGCAGAAAACGTTTCTGGAACGTTCTAAGGATCTGTTTATAGTGGCCACCTTCTAGGATGGCATCTTTAAGAAAAAAGTATGTGGGAGGGAAACTGGCACTCAATACTTATGACTGGGCTGTCCCCCCTCCCCACCATTTTGGTGGCACACCCAAGCAGTGCACCAAACCTGCATTACATGGAACCATGTGCTGCAGGGGATGGAATCAGGGCGTCCTGCTTACAGAGCATCTCTCTCCAGCCCCAGCCTGGATATTCTGAACCAGGTGAATGTATTGTCTTTCTGAAAAAGAAAGAACCCAGAACTCAGAACCTGCTCATGAGTAGACCTATTTATTAGTTGACATTCTTGAAGAGAAAGCAAACTTCTGTTTTTCCTAACTTTACTTTTTTGCATTTCTGATGCCAACATTCACAGCCAGACCTTATACATGCAAGGCTTGCACTCTTCTCTCTCTCTCAGATTCCTCAGCCCTGCCACTTCTCACTTCTCTCTTCTCACCATTTTTGATGGGCTACCCCTGGTGGTTCTCAAGATTTACTCCTGGTTCTACGCTCAGCGATCACTTCTGGTGGGCTCTGGGGACCATATCCCCCTAACTTTTTAAGTGTGTCATCTGACTTTGCTAGAATAAACCTCTGAAACTTTTTAGAATAAACCTCAAAAACAAACAAAAAATCAAAAACATCACGGACCATGCGCAGTACCCCAAGGCTATGAATGGCAACAGAAATGCCCTTGATACTAATAGAGGATCCCGGGACATAAAATGAGACGGCACCTACACTATTCTCTGGCATTCTTGGGGGCTGGCTGTCTACTTTGTACAGCTGAGCTCAGGGAAGCCCTGAACCATGAACAAAGAAGAGGCAGAGCTCCCTATCAGGTCGACCTTTCACCTCATCCTTCCTGCAGCTCCCTGAGATGGTGAAGCCCAGATGCTCTCGGCCTGGGTCATGAACCCGGATTCCTGCCGCTCTGCGAGGAGCCTCTTGCTGCCCACCGACCACGTGG
This sequence comes from Sorex araneus, assembly GCF_027595985.1. Classification (NCBI taxonomy): domain Eukaryota; kingdom Metazoa; phylum Chordata; class Mammalia; order Eulipotyphla; family Soricidae; genus Sorex; species Sorex araneus. The sequence continues at coordinate 49,170,263 of NC_073307.1, read as the reverse complement.
GTCAGAGGTGGGCACGCTGCTCCTTTCTCTGCACGGGGAAGAAGGGGGCAGGGTCTCCTCGCGTGCTTGGCCTTGCTTCCCACGTGCAGTCCTTTCCTTCAGCGCAGGCATCAGTCTCTTTCTGCCTACGCGCATTTCCTTCTGCGCACACACTCTTCTGCCCCTACACGGCTTTCCTGCACATGTGCCCCGCTTACACATGTGCACGCCCCCCCCCATTACCTGGCTGTCCCCCACACCCTCGAGGCTTGTTTCGTTTCATCTTACCCAGCACAGTTGGGGCGCTGCTTCTGTGGACCAGATAAGGTTTGGAAGCCAGCGATGCTTGCATGGGCCAGGGCTTGGTGCCCGATGTGTGAGGTGACCCCAAGTTAGCAGAAAAGCAGGTGGCCGCCAAAAGAGGCTGGGACGCAGGATGCAGGGACAGGATGCCTGGGAATAGCCCGAGGCCAGACTAGAGAGCTATCACAAATGGCTCTTATATGCTGCCAAGTAGAAAATAATTTTTTTTAATATTTTATTACATCACCATGAGATAAACAGTTGCAAAGATGTCCATGATTCAGTTTCAGTTATACAATGTTCTGACACCTGTCCCTTCTCCAGTGCACAAGTGCACATTTGCACATTTCCCACCAGTTTCTCTCCTGTCACCCCCACCCCCAGCCTGCCTCTACAGCAGACACTTTCCTCCCTCCTGTCTCTCCCTCTCCCTCTCTGCCTCTCCCTCTCTCTTTCTCTCTCTCTCCTATCCTCTCTCTCTCTCTCTCTCTCTCTCTCTCTCTCTCTCTCTCTCTCTCTTCCTCCCTCCTCTCTCCTCCCTCCCTCCTTTCCTTCTTTTGATCATTATGGTTTGTGGTACAGGTAGTATAAGGTTATCATGTATATCCCTTTACCTCCTCTTAGCACTCTAGTTTTGGTCCAGAGTGACTATTTCCAACCGTCACCAAGTAGACAATATTTCTTTTTTTTTTTTAATTTTTAAAATTTTATTGAATCAGGGCTGGAGCGATAGCACAGTGGGTAGGGTGTTTACCTTGCATGAGGCTGACCCGGGTTCGATTCCCAGCATCCCATATGGTCCCCTGAGCACTGCCAGGAGTAATTCCTGAGTGCAGAGCCAGGAGTAACCCCTGTGCATCGCCAGGTGTGACCCAAAGCGCAAAAAAAAAAAAATTATTGAATCACCGTGAGATAGTTACAAGCTTTCATGTTTGGGTTACAATCTCACAATGATCAAACACCCATCCCTCCACCAGTGCACATTCCCCACCACCAATATCCTGGGTGTACCACCCCTTTCCCACCCTCCCCCTGCCTCCATGGCAGACAATATTTCCCATACTCTCTCTACTTTTGGGCAAGTAGAAAATATTTCAACAATTCAAGGCACGTCTGGCTTCTGTCCTGAAATTGTGCTTTGCTTTAGCTAATGAGAAAGTTGACTGATGGAGCCAAGCAAAATGCAATACAGAATGTTTCAAACTTGGCCTGGATTTAGACTGGGGGCTGAATGTTGCCCAGAGACCCCCGCTCCCAGGCACAGAAGCCCCTGCAGATTAGTAAAGGCTCTTCAGAAGTAGAGCCACAGGACCTTGGGGAGAGTGTGTGCCTGCATGCAGCTACCCCAGGTTCCATGCCTGGCATCCCATAGGATCCCTGGTGCACCGCCAGGAGTAATTCCTGAGCATAGAGCGAGGAGTAGCCCCTGAACAACCCAAAACCTGAAAAAAGCTAAAAAACAAAAAACAACAAAGAAACAAACAAAAAACTAAAAAACAAATAAAGGCTGTTCAGTTGAACAAGCATGCTGAAAACTTCTTGGATAATCTCTCACCTCGGAACAGTGGCCCCTCCTAACACCAGGAGGGACCCCCAAGCACAGGCCCTGACCACCACTGCCTGTGGCCCCAAGCCGAAATTGACTGATTTAAATAAAAAAAAAGTTCAAGAGAAAAAGAACTCTTCAAGGATGAGGGGTGTTGGCATCCTTGGGAGAGAGAAAGGGTAGGGATGGATGTGGTGTTGGAGTTGTGTGCATGAGAAATCACTATTAATAGTATTGTAAACCACAGATTCTCAATTACCAAAAACAACAACAAAAAATCCTACAACTAAATACAAAAGAAGATAGCAGAGGAAGTGAGGGGGGCGGGGCTGGATCGATAGCACGATCGATCCAGGAAGTGAGGGGGTAGGGCGTTTGCCTTGCATGCTGCCGACCCAGATTCGATTCCCAGCATGCCATATGGTCCCCCGAGCACCGCCAAGAGTAATTCTTGAGTGTAAAGCCAGGAGTAACCCCTGTGAATTGCCGGGTGTGACCCAAAAAGCAAAAAACAAAATAAAACAAAAGTGAGAGGGTAAATTATATAGGAAGAGAAATAGGGCCAGAGTGATAGTACATCAGGAAGGGCACTTGACTTGCACATGGCCAACCCGGGTTCTATCTCTAACATTCCATATGGTCCCCTGAGCACAACCAGAAGTGATTCCTAAGCTCAGAGCCAGGAGTAACCCCTGAGCATCACTAGGTGTGACCCAAAAACAAGAAGAAAAATAAGAAAGAGAAAGGATGATAAGTAGCAAAACAATAAAACAGGAAAGATACTTCCAAACTTGCACTGCAAAGGCCCTTATTTTCCCTGGCTAACATGCAGTCTGAAGCCAGGGTCTCCATGAGAATTCACAGAGCTGAGGGAAGTGGACGGTTGGGGAGAAAATGCTCCAGGATCAGAACAATAGTACAGTGGGTAGCGCAGTGGTCTTGCATGCGGCCAAACCAGGTTTGATCCTCAGTATCCCACATGGTTTCCTGAACCCCTGGAGGAGTAATTCCTGAGTTGAGAGTCAGAAGTAACCCCTGAGCATTACCCTGGGTGGCCCAAAAACAGAGAGAGAGAGAGAGAGAGAGACAGATAGAGAGAGAGAGAGAGAGAGAGAGAGAGAGAGAGAGAGAGAGAGAGAGAGAGAGAGAGAGAGAGAGAGAGAGAGAGAGAGAGAGAGAGAGAGAGAGAGAGCACTCCAGGCCTCTGTGGGAGATTTCCTGGGGAATTCAATCAGACTTAGAACTCACAGAAATCAAGTTAGGGGCGGGGACGATGTCTCCCCACATACGGTCCTCCCACCCCTGTCTGCCTTTGGTGAAATTCAGGACATCTTTGGGGCAGTGTCCACAGCGCCCCTAGTTGCCCCCTGCTCCATGCACTGCTGGATCTTCTCTTCCAAGGGGTCCCACATGACCTCCCAAGCAAGGATGGTGCTTTATGTTAGGGTGGGAAGCGCTCTGACTGGCCTACAATGTGTCCAGATACGGATCTTTGTCCCTGCCTTTGTATGGGGTGGTAGGGAGGCATCTCCTGCTGAGATTTGCCTTAGAGGAAGGAGCCCGGGTGACACAGGTTGGCCTCCACTCCCTGGCCACACCGAGGAGAAGGGAGCAGTCACCCTGGCTCCCTGCCACATTGGTTTACGGCAGGGACTTGTCTCTTCCCTTCATACTCCAGCTGCATCTCTACCATCCACTTTCCTGCACCTCCTCCTTGTCGAGAGGGCTCCTGTGGGATGTCTCCATGGTGGCATGAGCCAATCCTTTCTGCTTCTGTGCAGGTGTCACCCCGTGGTTCCGTGGCTCTGGAGAACCCTCTAACCCGTCGGGAGAAGAAAGGCTCACACCAGCCCTTGAGTCCCAGGTGCTTTGTTGTCCTGTAGCTTACTCACTTCCCTGTGGGTTTGCAAAATTCCTCAGTGTCAGCATACAGGTATGTACCGCCCAGAGAGTCAGGGAAGCTAACGTCTTAGAGGTCACTTTTGAACAGAAGTGCTTTCCTCTCCCATCCCCTGCATGAGTGGTTGGTATGGTGTCCCACCTTGGGGATATTGTCCCAGAGAACAGAGCACTATTACAAGAACATGTGTCAGGGGCATCAGCTCCCTCATGATAAGCCCGAAGGGAGATTGTGGCCCGGTTGCCCAGGGGAGAACAAATGAGGTGAGCACCTAGAAATGTACTCTTGGTCTGCTCCCTGGAGCCTTCCTCCAGCCTCTAAGATCTGCAAAATAAGAGCTCAGAAGGAACTCACTCCCCTTCACTTCCAAACTCAGTGATTGCTTCTCTGGGATGCCCAGATAGGCTTCCCTGCAACTCAACACTCTCTCTCAGTGAGAAAGCAGCAAGTAGCCTTCCTTTCCTTCTGCCCCATGATAGAGAGTGGGGATAGGAAGGCAGGCTAGGGGGCTTAGTGGGCACTGGAAATGGCTTGATTTCTTTCTCTAGGGTTGGAAATGTCAGGGATCCACCCAGGCCTCACGTGCTCCAGCCCTGCACCCAAGGATTGGCATCTGCAGCTGGATCATGACAACCCCCCCCCACACACACACACTGTTGTTCCGAGAGTTTGCACCAATCTGTGGCGCTATATATACCACAGAGCATTTCATATGTTAATGTGTTTTCATTTACATTAATAAAGGATGCCAAAATGTCTTAAGTTTTGTCTTTTTTCTTGAAGGAATGAGGGCAGGGAGCTCCCCAGCAAGAGTCGATCTTTCAGAGCCATGAGGGTTATGTCCAGCTTGGAAAACCATAATCAGATCTGAGGCTCCTGCCTACAAAGTGTTCCTTGTGTGTATCAAGCCCTGTGTTCAATCCCTGGCATCATCAAAGCAAAACAACAACAAAAGCCACACAACACATATCTGACTACACCTATAGAACATGCCAGAAAATGCAGAAAGCTAGTACTGGGCAAAGGTACTTGCCTTATATGGAGCCAGCTCTGATTCATTCACGGACATCACATACAATCCCCCATGCCCATAGGAGTGACCCCTGAGCCCAGAGCCAGGAGTATGCTCGGAGCCTGAAGTAAGCCCTCAGTATGCACTATCAGATGTGCATACTGATCAATACTCCCCAAATAAAATTAAATAAAAATAAGTATCAGGGGCTAGAGCGATAGCACAGCAAGGAGGATGTTTGCCTTGTGAACAGCTGACCCAGGTTTGATCCCCGGCATCCGAAGCACCACCAGAAATAATTCCTGAGTGCAGAGTCCAGAGTAATCCCTGAGCCTCACCAGATGTGGCCCAAAAACCAAAATTAAAAATAAATACGTTTCAGGAGCTGGAGACAGGACAGTGGGTAGAGCACTTGCCTTGAACTTTGATTTAATCCCTGGCACCCCATAGGAACCCCCAAACTCCCCCAAGATTGATCCCTGATCACAGAACCAGAGGTGAGCCATGAGCACGGCTGGGTACAGTCCCACCCCACCGAAAATAAAATGAAATTCCCACTATCCCAAAGGATGGACTGTTTCCGCCTACCTAGCACCTCTTCCTGCTAGTAGTCAATCAACTCCTTTCCTCGGCGTCCTTTCGGAGAACACTAGTTCACTTTTTTATTAGCAGGCCCACACTATTAAAATGAATTACTCTTGGGGCTGGAGCGATAGCACAGTGGGTAGAGCATTTGCCTTGCATGCGGCCGACCCGGGTTTGATTCCCAGCACCCCATATAGTCCCCTGAGCACCACCAGGAATAATTCCTGAGTGAATTAGCCAGAAGTAACCCCTGTGCATTGCCAGTGTGACCCAAAAAGCAAAAAATAAATTAAATTAAGTTAATTACTCTGGGTTCATATTTGACCTGCTGGCACAGAGACTACAGAAACAACGTCATGCTCAACATCAGGCAAACAGACTAGTACAGGCTTAGCAGTCATACCATCAGGTACTCTCACCTGAAAACATTGAACCGGGAAGCTGGAGCGATCTCACAGAGGTGGGGCGCTTGCCTTGCACACCGCTAACCCGAGTTTTGTTCCCAGCACCCCATAGGGTCTCCTGCATCTGCCAGGAATGATTCCAGAGCACAGAACCAGGAGTCAACCCTGAGCACAGCTAGATGATGCCCCCAAAAGGTTAAAAAAAGAAAAAGACTGAGGAAAAAACCTTGTAAAACCAGGTACTGGAGGGATGGTACAGTGGGTAGGGCTCCTGCCTTGCACCTGACTTAGCCTGTTCAATCACTGGCCAGTAGTGGGTCTCCGAGCTCCACCAGGGGTTTTCTAGAGCACAGGCCAGGAGCAATCTCTGAACACCACCAGGTGTGGCCCCAAACAAACCAAAAGCTAGGACCAGTATTCTCCACTCCTTTTCCCCCCTCCCAGGACCTTACTCATAGCTCTTGATGCTGGCCCTTCTTGATACTGTGATATCCTAGATGGCCTCTGACCCTTAAATCTACTTTTTATTGTCGGAGCACATGAAGTGGGACTTGGAGACTCATTGTGACTCAGTTTTTGGAGATTGCACTGGGCAGTGCTTGCAGGACCATGCGGTATCAGGGACCAAACCCCAACCTCCTGCATGCAAAGCTTGTGCTCATGTTTATGGAACTGTCTCCATGCCCTATCCCGCCCCACACACACACAAAACATAAAACCCACCATTTCTTTCTTTCTGGAGCATCTTCCACTACTTCTCAGGTTCTCTGAGTGGCCACAGCCCCCAGGCACTGGTCTGGATGCACTTTTTGTCCATTTATTACTCACACCGTTAAGCCTCTTCCAGATCGAAGATTGGCCTTTGGCAGTTGAATTGGGCAGCTCTTCAGCCAGCCTGATATCACCTCATCCTATGGCTCACCCCTCCCATCCCGTGCCAACCCCTACTCACTCCCTATCCCCCTCAGATGGGCCCTGCACACATTACAAAGTGCAGTACTACAGACCAGCTCGTGCAAACTCTTCCAGAGAGATCCCTTCCTCTTCTTGGAATCTCCATGAGGTCAGGGCTTGGCAGTTCAGCATGTGGCGGGCCTGTGCTGTAAGCTAATATTCCTCTGTTTGTTGTGGGGCCTGTTGCTCCCTGGTAAACAGCACAAGGCTTTGCGGAGTTTATGGCCTTGGTTTCCCCCTGCACTGTTGGCGTCGCTTAAACAGTAGTTGACTACGGGGGGTGTGGGGGAGGTGGCCCTCTGAGAATCACCCTGCAGACCACCGCATACCCCTCAACCAGCAGCCCAACAGAGTTACTATTTTAGAGCTGCAACCTCAGGGACTGGAGCACTACAGTAGGGGAGGTGTTTGCCAGCCCAGCTTTGATCCTGGCACCCCCAAGCACCACCAGTGAGCACAGAGCCAGAATAAGCCCTGAGCACTGCTGGGTGTGGCCCATAACCAACCAAAAGAAAGGACTTCCACTTCATTTAAGCTAAATTAAATCAATCGCCACCATTTATTGTTCTACCTTTAACAGACGGTGCCCTGTGCCCTGGCGGGACTCGGGGGTGCCAGGAATCAAACCCTGGCCTCCTCCGTGCATTTAGTACATTGGGCTATCCCTGTGGCCCCTTTTCTGCGTCTGTTTTATGTAAACACAGGATCCTGTTTATTAGTGCTCCTGAAGACTAACACACGCCTGTGCGGGGGTGATCCAAAAGAGCTCTCCCCCAGGCACTTTTCTGGAAGCTCTGTAGGGAGTTACACAATAGCCTTGACTAGCCACCTAGACAGGCTCAGCAGCCTGAGATCACCAGGAGTTGCTGGGACTTTTCTTGTGTTTCCCTGTGTCGTTCAGTAACAGTTTCTCCTTTAAGACACAAGTGCGAGGGGGGAGGGTGGGAGGTGGGGGGAGGAAGAGGAGGAGTTAGGGAGGAGGGGCAGCAAGGCTGGGAGGAGGGTGAACAAGGCAGAGGAGGTGGAGTGAAATTGGGAGGAGAGGGAACAAGGCTGGAGAAACCCAAGGCCTTGGCCCCATCTGCTTTGGAGGCCCAGGTTGCATCTCTGGCACCACCTGGTCCCCTGAACACTGCCAGGAGCAACACCGCCAAGCACTGGGCTGGGAGAAGCCCCCCTGGGCACATCCCACACCCCAATAATAATGTGGGAGAATCTGGGGTATGTGACTCGGGGTAGCATACACACACTGCAGGCTTGAGATTCTTGAGTTTAGAGCCCCAGCACTGCAGGGGCCCCTGAGCACCCCCCAGGGTCAGCCATCAGCACTGCGGGGTCCCCAGGGTGAGCCATCAGGCCCAGACCAGGCACTATGCCACTGGGGTTATCACTGTCACACAGGTAATCATAGCACCACCAGGGTTTGTCTGTTCCAAGTCAGGGTCACTCCTGGCACCCACCCATCATCTGCAGGTCACTAAGACAGGACCTAATCCATGCTAACTAGACTCATGCCATCAGAGCATTCAAGAGGACTGAGAGGGAGGTTTCACCATCTTTCTGGGTCCTAGAGAGGCCTAAGCTGTACTCAGGGTCACACCATGAGGCTGGACCTGCCCCAGGCCCCCTCTGGAAGCTGGCTATTCTGAGTTTGTATTTGCCAGTGAGGGGATGAGAGTAGGATTGGGCCTGGCCTGGCAGTGCCTGAGGAGCCACGTGGTGCCAGGGATCAAACCTGCGCCTCCCAAGTGCAAAACATTTGCTCGAGCCCTTGGTATTTTGTCTCAGCTGAAATGGGCTCTTCAAGTCACACCCATGGTCACAAACCAAACAAAACCAACAGTGGTGGGGCGGGGCTGGAGAGAAGGCACGGCAGATAAGGATGTTGGTTTGAACATGGACAGCCCACGTTCCAACTCCAGCACCCTACATGATCCCTGTGTACAGAGGGGAATGATCCCTGAGTACAGAGCCAGCCCTGACCACTGCTAGATGTGATGGGAAATGAGAGAAAGGAAAAAAAAACCCTTTTCTTTAACACAAGGTTGAAATGAGTTCTCCAACTACCTCAGTGCGTGTGCACATTGAAGTACACACACACACACACACACACACACACACACACATACACACACGCACACATTCAGCACATTCCCTCCCATTGGCAGGCCAGGAGCATAAAGACTGCCCTTTCATCACTAGCCTTGCTGGAGAAGACTCGGTAAGTAGGTTATTCTAGCCTCAAAGGCAAAGGAATGAATTATGGATGACTAAATGGATGGAACTGAACAGATAAAAATGCAAATTTTCTGGGACCCAAATAAGCTAATTAAATCAATACCCGGCAAACATTAGAGGAAGGGAACTTTATTAATAACATGCAGCAGAATTAATAGGCTTAGTAGTTAAACAAATCATAACACTGAGTAAGAAAACCCACTCCAGATCAATGTGTAGAAGATTCGGCCAGATAATTCTCAGAAGCAGGTTATGTAACTGGTAAGGAAACATTTAGAAAGAAAGTCCAGTTCCCTAATTCAAAGACACAAACCCAGGCCCAGAGCCATAGTACAGTAGGTAAGGTGTTTGCCTGGCACAGAGCCAATCTGGGTTCAATCTCCAAAACCGTATATGGTGCCACAGGCCTGCTAGCTGTGATCCCTGAGCACAGAGCCAGGAGTAAGCTCTGAGCACAACCAGGTGTGCATCCTCCCCCAACAACAACCAAAAAAGTTGCAAAACTTTCATGCAGCAGTAAGGTTGCTTTTTTCCACCCATCGGCTTGGCAGGGGAGGGGGGGGCGGGGAGCCGACGTGGGGGGGAGAGAGAGGCTGCCCATGGTGGTGCTGAGGGAGCTAACTGTGGAAAGACTGACGCAAGCTGGGAGCAAGCAAGGCCTCTGCTGGGGAACTAGGTGAAGCCACAAAAATGTTTCCACATCATCACTGAACCCAGAACACGGGCAGAATGCCCCAGCAAAGAGGAAGGGTTCATTCAGGTGGTCCCTTGCACATCAGATCCCTGCCAGGATGAGCGCTACCCCATGTCCCTAAGCCACACCTCCAAAGCTCTGCACCTCTCCCTGGTTTCCTCATCAGCACCTTTTGATCTTTCTTTTCTTTCTTCTTCTTGGTGTGAGGAACAATGAGTGAGATTATTATGGTAAGAAATTGCATTCAAGGGGCTGGAGTGATAGCACAGTGGGTAGGGCGTTTGCCTTGCACGCCGCCGACCCGGGTTCGATTCCCAGCATCCCATATGTCCCCTGAGCACCACCAGGAGTGATTCCTGAGTGCATGAGCCAGAAGTAACCCCTGTGCATCACCAGGTGTGACCCAAATAAAAAAAAAAGGAAAAAAAAAAGAAATTGCATTCAAGGCTGGAGCGATAGTACAGCAGGTAGGGTGTTTGCCTTGCACGCAGCCAACCTGGGTTCGATTCCCAGTATCCCGAGTACCTCCACGAGTAATTCCTGAGTGCAAAGCCAGGAGTAATCCCTGTGCATCATTGGCTGTGACCCAAAAAGCCCCCCCCCAAAAAAAAATTGCATTCATTGGCAAACGGATCTCTTCTGCAATTTTGGTTTTGTTTTGTTTTGTTTTGTTGTTTTTTTGCTTTTTGGGTCACACCCGATGATGCACAGGGGTTACTCCTGGCTCTGCACTCAGGAATTACATGAAACTGGCATCAGATTTAGCAGAATTGATTTTCCCATCCCTCCCTCAACACACACACACACACACACACACACACACACACACACACACACATTCACCTTTGAAATATCATAGCAGGGACCAGGGATGTGACTGAATGTGAAGCCCAGACCCTGTTTGCAGAGTACCTGAATTGGGTCCCCCACCGGGAAAGGAAAAATCAGGCTGAGAAAGCACAGATCCAGCTCCTACAAGGAAACTGATTTCATGATATGCAGGCTTTGGAATATAGCTTTTGCTTTTGGTTTTGGTTTGTTTGCTTCTCTCCTGCCATTCACTTCAGATCCTGGTAAAGTACATTCCCTGCTAGTATAGCAGAAGCTAGTTCAGAAATGTTTCAGAAGGTGCGGCCACTGTTTGATACCAAGTGGGAAGCAGGGCAAAAAGCTTGAGGAAGAGTACGCAGGAGTCTTTGAACAATACTCTGTTGTTTTTTTTTTAATAATAATAATCAGGGCCTGAATGATAAGACAGCATTGCCTTGCATATGACCCACCCAGTTCTGTATCACTGTCACTGTCACTGTCATCCCATTGCTCATTGATTTGCTCGAGCAGGCACCAGGAACGTCTCCATTGTGAGACTTGTTACTGTTTTTGGCATATTGAATACACCACGGGTAGCTTGCCAGACTCTGCCATGCGGGCGGGATACTCTCGGTAGCTTGCATGGCTCTTGAACCCGGGTCGGCCTCATGCAAAGGCAAACGCCCTACCTGTTGTGCTACTGCTCCAACATACTTTCATAAATTTAAGGTGGATGAAAATTCACATTAAGTGCAACAATAATGGAGTGTTACTCAACAGCAAAATCACTAAATTCTTTAAATTCATCTGAATCTCAGACTAAGATCCATAATCACTAAATTATATTGCTTAATAATCTCCCAGCAGATGATTTAAATGTGTTTAAAAATCAGAAAGGAGTTTGTACAAAGAACAGAATCGTTCATTTTCAACAATTAATGTAACATACAGAAATTTTATACAGATTCATCAACGTCCCTATCAGTGAGGCATTTTTTTTTATCTTACGACTGGGGAACCTGAAAATACTCAGCATTGCTTCACTAAATACATTTTTTTGTATTTATTCAAATTAAATAATAAAAATTACTAATAGTAATAGTCTCAGGGGCAGAGGTGGGGTGGGCACAGAGAGAGCTCAGTGGGTAGGGCACTTGCCTTGCATGCAGCCAACCAGGGTTCAATCCCTGGCACCCCATCTGGTTACCTGAGCCCCACCAGAAGTGATCCCTGAGTATTCATACTCAGGGACCACCCAGTTCAGTCCCCGGCATCCCATGTGGTTCCTGAGCATTTCTAAGTGTAATTCTTGAATGCAGAGCCAGGAGTAACCCCTTTTCATCGCTGGGTGTGGCCCAGAAACAAACAAAATCTGAAAAAATAGGTTTGATGGTGAGTGAATAGTCAGTGCTCAGATAGGCAATGCTAATTAGTGTGAAAATCTTGGACTGACAAAGGCATCCATAATTTGGCCTTGATAAAAGAAGGACCCAGCCCCTCTGATAAAGGAGTGAGCAAAGTTCTCCCATCTGACTCAATTCTTCCCAAGCTGAAAAATAGAGATGAAGATGCTGGTAATGGCCAGAGTACAAAAGTGAAGGCAAGGGCATTGCATGTGGCTGTGGTTTGAGTCCTGGCAACACCACCAGGTGTGGCCCCCAACTACCTCCCCCGCCCGAAGATAATATGCTGGTAATAGTAACATGAGTAGGTAAGTTCCACAATTGACAAAACGTTGATCCATTAATTGCCTCAGATGCTTGGAGCTGGATTCATAGAATCCAGAGCAGATGGATTGTCGATGAGAGAGAGGGGTTCCCTGCCCCCATGTGAGCCCCGTGGGAGGGGAGGGGAACAAGGAGGAGAAGCAGGGCCAGGAGGTGGCCCAGGCTTTAAGGAGCTTGCCTTGCACTTGGCAGGGCACCCCTCTCTACCCTCCCCTTGCCCCCCACCACCACATGGGCTACTGAACATTGCTGGGATCGAGTGACCCCTGCCAAGCACAGAGCCAAGAGTAGCCCCTAAATACCACCAGGTTTGACTCACTCACCCCAACCCCCAAAAGAAAAAGAGGAGCCAGGGAAGGGGAAGAAAAGAGAAAGGGAAGGGGCAGATGATAGAGGAATTCTCATTTCACAGAGAAGGGGAAAGCGTGAGGAAGAGGAGGGAGGTGTCCTTGCTGGGGAGGTGGGGGGACGGAGCTCGTGCCTCTCAAGCCCCAGCACTGATGGCTTAGCCCCCTTCTCTAGATGAAGAGGTTCAAGGCCAGGCTAGCCTGAAGGTCCAGAACTGGACCAGACCACAACGACATACCCTGCTCTCCTTGGCCACATGGTACACGGAGACTGTCAGCCACTGGCCTGGAAGCCATTTTCCTTCATTGGTGGCTGCTCATATGTACGGGCCACCGCATGGCTGATGCGCTGTGGCAGAACTGAGCTGCTGTGTATGGGTTCACCGTTGGGGAAAAGGCAGTGAAGGCCTGGAAAAGTTTTTAACTCCTCGCCATCAATCATGAACACAGAGGAATGGAAATTACAGCCAGTCCTAACGACAGGCTAGAAGACTTCCATGCACACGTTGCCAGGCTGGTTTAGCAGGGAAAGCAAAAGGCTGGAAGGAGGTGAAGCGTTCTGCAGCCCAAAATGACACTGCAGACTCTAGCTGGGATTTCCAATGCCCCCCTTCTCTCTCTCTGTCTCTCTCTCTGTCTGTGTGCGTCTCTCTCTCTCTCTCTGTCTCTCTCTCTCTCAACACACACACACACACACACACACACACACACACACACACGCTTGCATGCACGCACACAAGGCGTCATGGTAACACAGTGGGATGCTTCCAGAACCAGATGTAAACACTGAGTTTGTGCAGAATCCCTCAAGACCTCGCTGCTGCCTTGAAACTGATGTATTTGGTGTCGCAGGCTCTCATGAGAAAGGTTTGTGGGTCGAGCTATCTCTCTGCTGGAGGCACAGCTGCCCAGCACAAGAGGAAGATTGGTGGTCCCCAACTCTCTGGGGGGACCTCCTGGAGTCCCAGACCCTTGGTCCCCAAAATCCCTATGTCCTGTCACTCCAGGAGGGACAGTCAGGAACACAATTGAAAGGACCTTCAGACACCAGCTGCTGCGTGACCCTGATTTTTGTCTTTGTCATCCTGGTCATGTGACTTTCCTTGTTCCGGCTCTGGACTTGTTTTGGAGCCACACCCGGAGGTGCTCAGGGTTGACGCCTGGCAGTGCTGAGGGGACCCTACTCCATGCTGGGGGATCAAACCAGGGTCGGACATGTGCAAGGCAAGTGCCTTACCCATTGTACTATCTCTCCGGCCCCCACTGGACCTTACTAAAATTGGAAACTACAACGGGCCAGAGATATGTCGTAGGGGTAGAATGTATGTGCAGGCTGCTGGCTTTGAGCCCAGAGCTGCAAAAAAATATGTCCAGGGAGGGGCTGAAGACATAGTCCAGGGCTTGCCTTGCGTGCAGCCAAACCAGGCTCAGCCCCTGGCATGGTGTAGCATCTGTGAACTCCGCAGGGAGTTGATCCCTGAGCACAGAGCCAGAAGTAGGCCCTGAGCACTGCAGGGCCGAAAACAAAACAAGACATAGCTGGAGAGGGACTTTGGGAACACTGGTGGAGGGAAGTTGCCACTGGTGGCAGGATGGGTGATAGAACATTGTATACCTGAAACCCAGCAAAGAATGACCTTTTTTTTTTTTTGCTTTTTGGGTCACACCTGGCATTGCACAGGGGTTACTCCTGGCTCTGCACTCAGGAATTACTCCTGGCGGTGCTCAGGGGACCGTATGAGATGCTGGGAATCGAACCCGGGTAGGCCGCGTGCAAGGCAAACGCCCTATCCGCTGTGCTATTGCTCCAGCCCCAAGAATGACTTTTTTTTTTTTTTTTTTTTTTGGCTTTTTGGGTCACACCGGCATTGCACAGGGGTTACTCCTGGCTCTGCACTCAGGAATTACTCCTGGCGGTGCTCAGGGGACCATATGGGATGCTGGGAACCGAACCCGGGTCGGCCGCGTGCAAGGCAAACACCCTACCCGCTGTGCTATTGCTCCAGCCACAAGAATGACTTTTTTAAATCATGACTCTTAAATAAAGTTTAGGGGGAAAAAATCAAAACCCAACACCCCAGCAGTGTGCCAGAGAGGTGGCGCCAAGGGCTAGGATGCCTGCTTTGACCCTGATACCCTCCATAACCACAAGCTGGGGTTCCTGAGAAAAGGTCTTTTTAAATTTAATTCCCACTTGGCACACAGGGGACACTGGAGGTTTAGACTTGGGACCAGATGTTTGCAGGATGGGCCACGGGTGCTCCAGCCCCTTCCTCGGAGTTAGGCCCTCTCTCTGCACACACAGTGTTAGAGGTTCTTTGAACCTTGAGAAGATAGCTGGGTTTCCTAGCATCACCAAAACTCCTTAGACTTCTTTGTTTTGTTTTGGGTCTCATCTGAGCTTACTCGGGCTTACTCCTGGCTCTGCAGTCAGGAGCCGCTCTTGGTGGTGCACAGGGGACTGTATGGGATGCTCAGGGACGGAACCGGTGTGGTGTGCGCAGCCCTCCCCATTGTACTATGGCTCCAGTCCTCCGGGAGTTCTCATTAGCAAGATCTCCCCCTGAGTCAGACTACAAGAGGTATTGGTTAGCATCTGTGGAAGGCCTTCCTCAGAGTCAGGGTGACCTCAAGCCCTCCAACACTAGAGCAGCTCTCAGGGGACCAGTGTGGAGGCCAGCTGGGAGCCAGAGTGGCGGGAATGGGGGAAGGTGGCCGCCTGGACCCCTGCTCTGCATGCCTGAAGCCCAGTCCCCCACAGTCCCCCGGCACCCCTGGGAGCCAGCACTGAGCAGGGTGTGGGCCCCAAATGAAAATAATGTTATTTATCTGGGGCGGTTTTGGCCACACTGGGGGAATGGATGCTCAGGACATGCTTCGGGCTCTGTGCTCAGGAATCACTCCTGGCGGGCTCTGGCGGGCTAGCTCTCTCTCCCTCCGGCAGGCACTCCCAGAATAATTTTCAAAAGAAGGGGGGAGGGAAGGTCTCTCTGCACTCCCGCTGTCGCGGGGGCCAGGTGATTCTAACCTTGCAGAATATAAACATCCCCTGCCCCCAGAGAGAAAAAAGGAAGAGAGTGGGGTGGGGTGGGGGGTGGGGGGTGCTCCGCAGCCGGCTTGGTTCCAGGAGGAGCTGGGGGACAGAAGCAGCGTTGTTGCAGGCAGCTCCGGAGCTAAATATAGCCCGATCCTGCTCTGCCCTTCTCCACCCCTCTCCTGGAGCCAATCATCGGGGGCGCCCCAGCCCCCAACCCTGCGCCCCACTGCAGCCGCCCCACCTCCGCCCGCGTGGACACCACCCGGACTCCCAGTCGGGCACCCGTGGTGCCGGCAACGCAGGCCCCCGCCCCCCACCATGGAGTCAGTTTGCTCCCGCTGCCCAGAGCCCGCCCAGAGCTGGCGGTGTGGACAGGAGCCGCGGTCGCGCCGGGCATGGCTCTGCGGAGCTAAGCGTGGAAGTGGGGGGAGAGGGGCTGCAGGACCCACCTTGCGGTGGCCAGACCTGCGCCCCCGCCCTCCACTTGGCTTTCAGTGAGGCTTTTGTTTTGGACTGGGAGATTTTTCTGGGAGGGAGGCGGTTCCGGGAGGGGAGGGGCGGGGTGGGAGAGAGAGTACACCCAACTGTGCTCAGGATGTACTCCTGGCCCTGTGCTCAGAGACCCTGTGGGGTGCGAGGGGCGGGGGGGGAGGGGGGAGAGGGGGATATGGAATCTGGCCAGCGCCCTCCCCGCTGTGCCGTGCCCCCACCCCCAGGGCAAAGATTAGTGACCAAAGGCATCTTTTGTCTTTTCTGGCTCTGTTCAAAAGTCCCCCCCTCCCCCCAGCAAGGGTCATGGCAATCTGGAGAGACCCATTGAGAGACTCAGGAGCACTTTATTAGCAACAAGTGGGCGGAAGATGAGTTTATATCACCCCAAAATCTTGCCCACTGAGTCACAGGATAAATTGGGGTGGAGAAAAAGCAATACCTGGTGTGCGTTTTAGAAAAGCAGGTTTTTCGGTTTTGCTTTTTTTTTTCTCATTGTTTTAATACCTTTAGGTATCTTGAGAAGAGGGGTTTCCTTTATTAAAAAAAATTTTTTTAGCAATCCCATTCACAATCGTGCCCCAGAAAATCAAGTACCTCGGAATCAGCTTAACCAAGGAAGTAAAAGACCTCTACAAAGAAAACTACAAAACGCTACTCCATGAAATCAAAGAGGACATGAGGAAATGGAAACATATACCCTGCTCGTGGATAGGGAGAATCAATGTTGTCAAAATGGCAATACTCCCCAAAGCATTATACAGATTCAACGCGATCCCTATAAGTATATCCATGACATTCTTCAAAGAAATGGATAAAGCAATCTTAAAATTCATATGGAACAACAAACGTCCAAGGATAGCTAAAACAATTCTTGGGAAAAAGACGATGGGAGGCATCACCCTCCCCAACCTCAAACTTTACTACAAAGCAGTAACAATTAAAACAGCATGGTACTGGAACAAAGGCAGAGCCGTAGACCAATGGAACAGGGTGGAATATCCTTACACACAACCCCAAATGTATGATCATCTAATCTTTGATAAGGGAGCAAGAGATGTGAAGTGGAGCAAGGAAAGCCTCTTTAACAAATGGTGCTGGCACAACTGGACAACCACATGCAAAAAAATGGGCTTAGACCTTGACCTGACACCATGCACAAAAGTCAGATCAAAATGGATTAAAGACCTCAACATTAGACCACAAACCATAAGGTACATTGAAGACAAGGTTGGCAAAACCCTCCACGATATTGAAGATAAAGGTATCTTCAAAGGCGAGTAAAAACAGAGATCAACAAATGGGACTACATTAAACTAAAAAGCTTCTGCACCGCAAAAGATACAGTGACCAGAATACAAAGATTATCCACAGAATGGGAAAGGATATTTACACAATACCCAGCAGATAAGGGGTTGATATCAATGGTATATAAAGTACTGGTTGAACTCTACAAGAAGAAAACATCCAACCCCATCAAAAAATGGGGCGAAGAAATGAACAGAAACTTTACCAAGGAAGAAATACAAATGGCCAAAAGGCACATGAAAAAGTGCTCTATATCACTAATCATCAGACAGATGCAGATCAAAACAACCACGAGATACCACCTCACACCACAGAGACTAGCGCACATCCAAAAGAACAAAAGCAACCGCTGTTGGAGAGGATGTGGGGAGAAAGGGACCCTTCTACACTGCTGCTGGGAATGCCGACTGGTTCAGCCCTTCTGGAAAACAATATGGATGATTCTCAAAAAATTAGAAATTGAGCTCCCATTTGACCCAGCAATACCACTGCTGGGAATATATCCCAAAGAGGCAAAAAAGTATAGTCGAAATGGCATCTGCACATGTATGTTCATTGCAGCACTGTTTACAATAGCCAGAATCTGGAAAAAACCCGAATGCCCTAGAACGGATGACTGGTTGAGGAAACTTTGGTACATCTATACAATGGAATACTATGTAGCTGTTAGAAAAAAGGAGGTCATGAATTTTTTATTTAAGTGGATCGGCATGAAAAGTTTCATGCTAAGTGAAATGAGTCCGAAAGAGAGAGACAGACATAGAAAGATTGCACTCATCTATAGCATATAGAATAACAGAGTGGGAGACTAACACCCAAGAATTGTAGAAACAAGTACCAGGAGGTTGACTCCATGGCTTGGAGGCTGGCCTCACATTCTGGGCAAAGGGCAACTCAGAGAAGGGATCACCAACTATAATGTAGTCGAAGGCCATGCGGGAGAAGGGAGTTGCGGGCTGAATGAGGGCTAGAGACTGAGCACAGTGGCCACTCAACACCTTTATTGCAAACCACAACAGCTAATTAGAGGGAGAGAACAGAAGGGAATGCCCTGCCACAGTGACAGGGTGGGGTGGGGGGAGATGGGATTGGGGAGGATGGGAGGGATGCTGGGTTTACTGGTGGTGGAGTATGGGCACTGGTGAAGGGATGGGTTCCCAAACTTTGTATGAGGGAAGCATAAGCACAAATGTGTATAAATCCGTAACTGTACCCTCATGGTGATTCATTAATTAAAAATAAATAAATTTATTATAAAAAAATTTTTGGGGGGTCTGGAGTGATAGCACAGCGGGTAGGGTGTTTGCCTTGCACGAGGCCGGCCCGGGTTCGAATCCCAGCATCCCATATGGTCCCCTGAGCACCGCCAGGGGTAATTCCTGAGTGCATGAGCCAGGAATGACCCTGTGCATTGCCGGGTGTGACCCAAAAAGGAAAAAAAAATTTTTTTTTTAATTAAACACCTTGAGATACTCAGTTACAAAGTTATTGGTGATTGGGTCTCAATTATACAATGTTCCAACACCGTTCTTTCACCAGTGCATATTTTCCACCACCAATGTCCCCAATTTTCCTCCCTCCCCTTCACCCCCTCCCAACCTCTCTTGCTCACTTGCCTGCCTTTTAGGCACTGTGCTACTGAAAGGTTATCATGCATATCCCTTTACCTCCTTCCAGCGCTAGGTTCTTGTCCAGAGTGATCATTTCCAACTGTCATTGTCATAGTCTCTTCTGTGTCCTAACTGCCTTCCCCACCCGCAACTTCTGGCGACCCTCCTACCGTGGACCTGTCGTCCTGGCCCTTATTTCTACTGTCTTTGGGTATTAGTCTCATACTATGTTTTCTTTATACCTGGAAAATAAGTGCCTGCATTCTATGTCTGCAGTGATAGCACAGTGGGTAGGGCATCTGCCTTGCACCCGGTCAACCCGGGTTCGATTCCTACATCCCTCTTGGAAAGCCCGGCAAGCTACTGAGAGTATCGCACCCACACGTCAGAGCCTGGCAAGCTACCCCTGGTGTATTCAATATGCCAAAAACAGTAACAACAAGTCTCACAATGGAGACGTTACTGGTGCCAGCTTGAACAAATCGAACAATGGGACGACAGAGCTACAGTGCAATGTTTTCTTTATACCCGGAAAATGAGTGCCTGCATTCTATGTCCATCCCTTTCCCGACACATTTCACTCAACGGGATACTCTTCTTGTCCACCCATATTTAAGCAAATTTCATGCCTTCCCTTTTCCCAGTGACCGAGTCGTATTCCGTTGTGTAGATGTACTGGAGTTTCTTTATCCAGCCGTCTGTTCCCAGGCACCTGGGTGGTTTCCAGATTCTGGCTGTTGTGAGCAGTGCTGCGGTGAACACAGGAGAGCACATGGCACTTCTGCAGTCTGTTTTTGGGCCCTTGGGGTATATTCCCAGAAGCCGGGTTGCTAGGTGGCATGGAGGCTCAGTTTCCCGTGTTTTGAGGAACGAAAGGGCGGGCTTTAGATGGCTGCACGCCAGACTGAAGAGGAGTTTGCTGTAGGGCAGCTCCCCCAGGCTTGCTCCTCCTCACCTGCAGATCCAAAGTTAGGGTCAGATTTGGGGGGCAGGGGGGACAGTGTGTATGCCCAAGAGGGCATGTGCTGCACTCTTGCATCTCTTCCTTCTCTTTCCCTCTGTCTTCCGAGGTCTTACAGGAGGAGGTTCCAAGGTGGTGTGGAGAGAAGAGAGAAGTGTCAAAAGGAAAGCGGGCAGAGGGCTGTGCGGACACTCAAGACTCTGGCAGGCCAGGATGCGGGAGGTTTGTAGGACCAGTGTTTTCCTGGTCACAGGAAGGCCCAGACCTTGGTAGGTCCCAAGGGACCCTCCTTGGACTAAGGACAGAGAAGACAGCTGCTATGAAGAGGGGGGGATGAGAGTGGACAGGGACCCCTAAGGCATCCATGCCCCTTTCTGGGCAGTAAACAGGGCCTGCAGTGATGGGGGGCTGCTTGCCTTTGGATGTACAGAATTCTCTGGGCTACTGTACCCCACAGCTGGAAGCTCAGGCTGGATTTTAAAGAATTAAAAAAAAAATTTTAATGTTTCCCTCTCTTTGAAACCTACACTATAATTTAGCTAATTTCATTTATTGCTTGGATTGCCAATATCCTTAAAGTCAGTATCAAAATATTTGCACTACCCTTCCTAAGGTAATGAAAACCTGCAGAGATGAGGTGTTTGTTTCTGTGAGATGGAACAGTTCTGAAAGCATGCTTAGAGAGACAGTAAAAAGCAAAACTGGGGGTCCAGAGAGATCAGGGCTACAGGAGGTAAGAGGCTTGCCTTGCATGTGGCTGACCCCAGGTCAAATCTCCTTCACCACCTATGGCGCAACGAACATTTGCCAGGGTTTACTCTTGAGCACAGAATCAGGAACAATCAATGAGTACCACTGGGTATGACTCCAACAGGAAGGAAGGAAGGGAGGGAGGGAGGAAGTGGGGTAGGAAGGAAAGAAGAAGGGAAGGAAGGGAGGCAGGAAGGAAGGAAGGGAGGGGAGGGAGAGTGGGAGGGAAGGAGGAATGGAGGGAGAAAGGAAGGGAGAAAGGAAGGGAGGTAGAAAAGAAGGGAAGGAAAGGGACGGAAGAAGGGAGAAAGGGAAGGAGGGGCAGACCCCTCAAAAAAATAAAAACTTGGGGCTGGAGTGATAGCACAGTGTGTAGGACATTTGCCTTGCATGCGGTCGATCCAGGTTTGATTCTCAGCATCCCATGTGGTCCCCCAAGCACTGCCAGGAAAAATTCCTGAATGGAGAGCCAGGAGTAACCCCTGTGCATCTCCGGATGTGATCCAAAAGGCTAAAAAAAAAAAAAGACAAAAAAAAATAAAGATTTGGAGTTCCTTACATCAACTCTGTGATTAGCGAGGCCACTGGCCCTGCGGCTGGGTTGAGGTATGAGACCCGCCAAAGACACAGGCCTGCCACATGCCCTGCGGTTCATGTCTTCCAGCGGGCAGAAGCCACCTTTCCAGATAGCTTATAGACTTGGAGCAGTGCTTACCATCCCCACCCTCGCTCTGCGGGGCCCTTCCAGGCCAGCCTCAAGACTCTGGGACCCCCAGTGGTGCTTGTGGCCTCTTTCCAGGGGCACTGGGGCATAGGCCACGTTTCTCAAGTTCACAGGAAATGTGCATTGCGCTGCTGGCTGGTTGTCGCCCCAGGATGGCAGGGGCCAGGAACTCTTTTCAAGGGCAGTTGAATGATGGATGCAACATTCTCTGGGCACGCCCTTCCTTGCCAGGGCCCTGCTGGTTGTGCCTTGGTGGTTTGTGAGTCATGAAGGATGTTCAAGGGCGGGTATGAGACAGCATTGTCAGGCTTCTCCTGGAGGGTCCCACCCCAGCCAGCCAGCCAGCTCAGCTGTGCACAAGGACAGCCTCTGGGCCTGGGGCCAAACACCTGGGCAAAGGGGAAAGCACAGTGACTTGGGGGACATTCAGCACCTCAAAGCATGCCAGGAGCCAAAAGGAACCTCTGGGAGACTCTTTCCCCCCTGTTCTGCGGTCACAGCACTCAGGGAGATGCCAGACCCCAGGAAGCCCAAGAGGAGTCTTACTCAGACCACAGCTCACTGCCACCGTGGGTTTAACTGCAGCCTGCACAGGGTTTGCTGAGCTCCACCCAGAATAACCTGAGAAAGGAAAAAAAAAAAAGGTGTGTGACTCTAAGCCATCTAAGCCATGAGAATTCAGAAGGAAAGGAGCCCTCAAATCCTGGCGGGGAGAGGGGGGGGTCAGAGTTCACTGGGAGGGGTATTTGTCTTGCAAGTGGTCGACTTGGGTTCGATCCCTAGGGCTCCAGATGGTCTCCCTCCTCCAGCCCTGGCAGGAGTGATTCCTGAGTGCCAAGCCAGGAGTCAGCTCCAAGCGCCACCAGGTGTGACCCAAAAGCCAAAATAAACAACAGATCTATTAAAGAAGCCTCTGGAACTGAGAACAGTGTAACTTCTAATTTGGGAGTGGAGTGGGGAGGACAGTTTGCATCATCCCTGGGGCTACTTGGGGTCTACTCCCAACAATGGTGCTCAGTACTAGGTACTATCTATGCCGTGCTGGGTACTATGGAGCCTGGCCTACCATCATGCAAACCACAACACAAATTCTGCCTAGCCCAGAACCTGTTCTGGAAAATTTTATCTCATTCAGGCTTATTATTATATAGAATATATTTTTGGTTACAATACTATTAATAATGGATTGTCATAGATGTTAATTCTAGCATCTGTCACATTCAGTTAAAAGTGAGCTAGAGAGTGGGACCAGAGCGGGGAGGACGCTTGCATTGCTGACCTGGGTTCAATCCCCAGCATCCTGTAGAGTCTCCTGAGCACCTCCAGGAGTGACTTCTGAGGGCAGAGCCAGAAGTAAGCCCTGAGCATTGCTGGGTGTGGTGCCCAAACCAAAAAAAAATTTTTTTTAATTTAAAAATTAAGCGAGCTAGTCCAGGCAATAGTACAGCAGGTAGGGCACTTTCCTTGCACACAGCCAACCCAGGTTCTATCCCCCAGCACCTCAGAGGGCACCCTGAACACTGCCAGGAGTGATCCCTGAGTTCAGAGCAAGGAGTAAGCCCCAAGGACTGCTGGGTGTGGCCCCAAAACCAAAAGTAATAATAATAATTTTAAAAAGGGAGCTAGACCCTCAGAAATCCTTGTACTTGATAGATACACCAAAACTTACTTTCTGGGGTTGAAAGAGGAAACACAGGGGCCAGAGTGATAGCACAGTGAAGGTGTTTGCCTTCCAAGCAGTCATCCTGGGTTCAATCTCTGGCATCCCATCTGGTCCCCCGAGCACCTCCAGGACCAATTCCTGAGTAATCCCTGAGCATTGCCACTGGCAATGCTGGGTATGACCCAAAAAAAGCAAAACAAAAACAAAAACCAGAAAACACAGTCTTGGGGCTGGAGTGATAGCACCGAGGATAGGACGTTTGCCTTGCACACGGCCGACCCAGGTTTGATTCCCAGCATCCCATGTGGTCCCTGAGCACCACCAGGAGTCATTCCTGAGAGTAACCCCTGTGCATCACCAGGTGTGATCCAAAAACAAAAAAAAAAAAAAAGAAAAGAAAAGAAAAAAGAAAACACAGTCTTTATTGAGATGCTTGCTTGATTACCGACAGTAAGTTCCACCCATCACCCAGAGCCTGTCAGGCAAGGTGTCAGTCTCAGCGGATTATCCTTCGAGACAGCCAGTACCTGCTTGGCAGAGAGCTCTGTGTGGACTGTCTGTGCGTGGTAGGGTCTGTGGAGTCACCAGGGATAAAGCACAGGTGACCTAAGGCCCGAGGTAACAGGCAGCCCTCACCTACTTGTGAGGACATTAAGGTGGTGGGGCCAGAGAGTACTGGGCCAACCCAGGCTCCATCACCAGCACCAGCGAGGTGTGGGAGGTGAGGCGGCGGGTGGGAGCACAGAGCCCGAACGAAAAGAAGAGGTAGTTGTGAGGGTGGTTGTCTGAGACTCCGCAGTTCTTGGTGTTAAGAGGTGACCCGTGCTAGTCAGGCTCCTCCAAGTTGGTGCAGTGAAGAAGGACTGAACACAAAGACAGAGACAGAAAGTAAAGTGACCAATCAGACAGCAGTGGGGAAGGCACTTGCCTCGCATGCAGAGAACCCCTGTTCGACGTTCCCCAGCACCCCATATGCTCCCCCTGAACCCCCCGCCAGGAGTGATCCCCGAGCACAGAGGCAGGAATAACCCTGAGCATTGCAAGGTGCGGCACAAAACCACCACCACCACCACCACCACCACCACCACCACAAACATCGACAACAAAAAAAGTCAAAAAAAGACAAAGCTCTTGTCTTGCGTCCACACCCTGACTCAATCCAGCACTGCATGTTGAGCACAGCTGGGAATGCTCCCTGAGCACAGAGGCAGGGAGAGCCCATTCCTGAGCACTCCGGCTGCACACAAACAAAACCCGAGAGAGACACCAGAGCCTGGATGTCCCTTTGCAATTCTTTAATGCTTCTTCTTAGGCGCAGCCGTGGTTCCAGTGTGCATTCTCCAAGGGCCAGGCATTCAGAGAAACCAGGACGGAAGCACCCCAACCCACTCTAGCACTGACCCCCACCCCCCCCAGCCTTTTGTAAGCCACAGCTCGGGTGACAAATGCAGAGTCCTGGAGTTCACCTGGGTTTGTTCGAGCGGGCACCAGTAACGTCCTCATTGTGAGACTTATTGTTACTGTTTTTGGCATATCAAATACGCCGCAGGCTCTGCCGTGCGGGCGGAATACTCTCGGTAGCTTGCCGGGCTCTCCGAGAGGGGGCGGAGAAATCGAACACGGGTCAGCTGCGTGAAAGGCGAACGCCCTACCGCTGTGCTATTGCTCCAGCTCACCTGGATTAGCTGGTGTCAATGCGGCTCTTGAGCAGGTAACAGGGCGCTGATTGGTCAACAGAGCTCCCCAGGACCTAAAGGGACCCCTCCCATCCATTCTTTCACTCCTCACTTAGGCCAAGGTGTAACTGCAGATTCCTTCTCTGCCCTTTTGAGATGTAAACAAACTGTCTTTAAAACTGTCTTGGTGATCATACATTTGAGGTTGTGTGTGGGGATATTCCACCCTGTTCCATTGGTCTGCAGTTCTGCTTTTGTTCCAGTACCATGCTGTTTTAATTGTTACCGCTTTGTAGTAGAGTTTAAGGTTGGGAAGGGTGATGCCTCCCATCATCTTTTTCCCAAGAATTGTTTTAGCTATCCGTGGGCGTTTATTGTTCCATATAAATTTCAGGATTGCTTGCTCCGCTTCTTTGAAGAATGTCATGGGTATCCCCATAGGGATCGCGTTAAATCTGTATAATGCTTTGGGGAGTATTGCCATTTTGACAATGTTTATTCTCCCTATCCATGAGCAGGGGATATTTTTCCATTTCCTCATGTCCTCTTTTATTTCATGAAGTAGCGTTTTATAGTTTTCTTTGTAGAGGTCCTTTACTTCTTTAGTTAAGCTGATTCCAAGGTATTTGATTTTCTGGGGCACAATTGTGAATGGGATTGCTTTTTTCATGTCCCTTTCCTCTGTCTCATTGTTTGCATATATGAAGGCCATGGATTTTTGGGTATTGATTTTATAGCCTGCGACTTTACTGTATAGGTCAATTGTTTCTAAGAGTTTCTTACTAGAGCTTTTAGGTTTCTCTATGTATAGTATCATATCATCTGCGAATAGTGAGAGCTTGATTTCTTCCTTTCCAATCTGAATCCCCTTAATATCTTTTTCTTGCCTGATGGCTATTACTAATACTTCCAGTACTATATTAAAGAGAAGTGGTGAGAGTGGACATCCTTGTCTTGCCCCCGATCTCAGAGGAAAAGCCCTTAGTTTTTCTCCATTGATGATAATGCTCGCCATAGGTTCATGGTAGATGGCTTTGACTATCTTGAGAAAAGTTCCTCCAAAACCCATTTTGGTGAGAGTTTTTATCATGAATGGGTGTTGGATCTTGTCAAATGCTTTTTCTGCATCTATGGATATGATCATATGGTTTTTATGATCATCTAATCTTTGATAAAGGTGCAAGAGATGTGAAGTGGAGCAAGGAAAGTCTCTTTAACAAATGGTGCTGGCACAACTGGACAACCACATGCAAAAAAATGGGCTTAGAACTCGATCTGTCACCATGCACAAAAGTCAGATCAAAATGGATTAAAGACCTCAACATCAGACCACAAACCATAAGGTACATTGAAGACAAGGTAGGCAAAACCCTCCAGGATATTGAAGATAAAGGTATCTTCAAAGATGACACGGAACTAAGCAATCTAGTAAAAACAGAGATCAACAAATGGGACTACATTAAACTAAAAAGCTTCTGCACCGCAAAAGAAACAGCGACCAGAATACAAAGACTATCTACAGAATGGGAAAGGATATTTACACAATACCCATCAGATAAGGGGTTGATATCAAGGGTATATAAAGCACTGGTTGAACTCTACAAGAAGAAAACATCCAACCCCATCAAAAAATGGGGCGAAGAAATGAACAGAAACTTTACCAAGGAAGAGATACGAATGGCCAAAAGACACATGAAAAAGTGCTCTACATCACTAATCGTCAGAGAGATGCAGATCAAAACAACCATGAGATACCACCTCACACCACAGAGGCTAGCACACATCCAAAAGAACAAAAGCAACCGCTGTTGGAGAGGATGTGGGGAGAAAGGGACCCTTCTACACTGCTGGTGGGAATGCCGGCTAGTTCAGCCTTTTTGGAAAACAGTATGGACGACTCTCAAAAAACTTGAGGTTGAGCTCCCATTTGACCCAGCAATACCACTGCTGGGAATATATCCCAGAAAAGCCAAAAAGTATAGTCGAAGTGACATATGCACTTATATGTTCACCGCAGCACTGTTTACAATAGCCAGAATCTGGAAAAAACCCGAGTGCCCTAGAACAGATGACTGGTTGAAGAAACTCTGGTACATATATACAATGGAATACTATGCAGCTGTTAGAAAAAATGAGGTCATGACGTTTGCATATAAGTGGATCTACATGGAAAGTATCATGCTAAGTGAAATGAGTCAGAAAGAGAGAGACAGACATAGAAAGATTGCACTCATCTGTGGAATATAGAATAATAGACTATAAGACGAACACCCAAGAATAGTAGAAATAAGTACCAGGAGGTTGTCACCATGGCTTGGAGGCTGTTCTCTCATTCTGGGCAACTCAGAGAAGGGAACAGCAAGTAAAATGTGGTTGTTGGTCATGTGGGGGAAAGATGATGCGGGCCAAATATAGACTAGAGACTGAACGCAATGGCCACTCAACACCTTTATTGCAAACCACAACACCTAACCAGAGAGAGAGAACAAAAGGGAATTCCCTGCCATAGTGGCAGGGTGGGGTGGGGGGAGTCGGGACTGGGAAGGGGGGGTGGGATGTTGGGTTTACTGGTGGTGGAGAATGGGCACTGGTGAAGGGATGGGTTATCAAACTCTGTAAGGGAGAAACATGAGCACAAAAATGTATAAATCTGTAACTGTACCCTCACGTTGACTCACTAATTAAAAATAAACTATAAAAAAATAAAAATTAAAAAAAAAAAAAAAAAAAAAAAAAAAACTGTCTTGGTGACCTGCGGCCATCTCTGGGCAATGTAAGGGCCGAGGCCCGCATCCCTGTGGCCCTGGGACTGTAGGAGTCCAAGCAGTCCGTAGATAGGTGCCTGGTTCCAGGTCACTAACCTCCCCCCAGGCAAATAAAAACTCTTTTTTTTCCTCTTGGGAAGAAGCTAAGTAAGCCTCTAGACAGCTTAACTCCTCACAGTTAAGCTCTTGCTTTGCAGTCTCAGCAGGCTGATTATGCTATCACCTACTCAGAAACAGGGTGAAGGGAGGGTGACCCCGGTGTCACCCCGTGGCCTTGTCAATATTGATCTTCAGAACTGGCCTGTCCTCTGCTGCTGGGACTTAGCTCTTGGGCAAACGGAGGTGGGGGATGGGTAAGGGGGAAACCACATTCTTTTTTTTTTTTTTCTGTCTTGGCAACCAACCTCTGTGTGTACTTAGTATTTGGGTGTGCAGCTTAGTCACTGTTTTCTTTCTCTTCTACCTTTATAAAGGTTTCTTTGTTTTGTTTTTGTGGGCAGTGGTAGGTAGATGGTCCTCAGGGTTTACTGACTGTGCTCAGGGATCACTCTTGGTAGGGCTCAGGGGACCATGCCAGGGATCCCATTGTGCTATAGCCAGAGATTTTTTTTTAGGTTTTGTTTTTTAATGCTATATCCTCACACTTGGGCTGGAGTGACAGCACAGCGGGTAGGGCGTTTGTCTTGCATGTGGCCAACCCGGGTTCGATTCCTCCGCCCCTCTCAGAGAGCCCGGCAAGCTACCGAGAGTATCTCGCCCACATGGCAGAGCCTGGCAAGCTACCCGTGGCGTATTCAATATGCCAAAAACAGTAACAAGTCTCACAATGGAGACGTTCCTGGGGCCCGCTCGAGCAAATCGATGAGTAACGGGATGACAGTGACAGTGATCCTCACACTTGTCAGGACTGCTGACTAAAGAGTATGGCAAGCATCTAAAGACCCCATGTATGTGTGAACACAGGGGTTTGAGTGATCATGCAAAGGGTAGGGTGTTTGCTTTGCACATGGCCCACCTGGGCTCATCCCCAGCACTCTTTTTGGTCCTCTTTTTTTTCTTTTTGGGTCACACTCGGCGATGCACAGGGGTTACTCCTGGCTCATGCACTCAGGAATTACTCCTGGAGGTGCTCGGAGGACCATATGGATTCTGGGAATCAAACCCAGATTGGCCACGTGCAAGGCAAACGCCCTACCCACGGTTCTATAGCTCCAGGCCCTTTGGTCCTCTTGATGTAGGCAGGCAGGCAGATAGGGAAGGTTCCATCCCAAGGCGATGGCAGTAAATTTCCTGGGAAGTAATCGCCCTGAAGTTTCGAAAGCCATCCTTGCAGAAGACAGGGACTAAGGCCTGATAAGACCCTCACCTGGTGCCAGCAGCAGATCCAGAGAAGCTCCATCAGAAACAGAAGGCCAGGAAAGAAATTTCTGAAGAAATTCAGAAAAAAAGACCTTCACTCCCAGTCCTAACCCCCTTGGTGACCTCCTTAGCAGTGGACTTTTACCTCGATAGAAGCCCCATGTGGGGGCAGGTTGGAAAAACCCTATAAAAGCCACCTTGAACAAAGGGAGGGCGCGCTTATGCTGCTGGGGCCCATGTGATGTGTGAGCCCACGTGGCTGAGCACATTAGGCCCGCCCGAGCACATGTGTCGCCCCCTTTTCCCCTCTTGAGATGTGTACTTTCATGCTTTCATGCATAATGTTGGGATGTGTGTAGGGGCTCTCTCTGCCTTTAGAGACAAAGGCAGAGAAACTCTCTCTGCCCAGGTTCTCCCTTGAGCGTGTTATTCTCTCTCTCCCCTCCACACCTTCAAAAACCTACGAATAAAATGTTTTACTTTACTGCTTGTCTACTCCTAAATTCTTTTCAGCGAGGTGAGACAAGAACCCTCGGTCCCAGGTAGCAGAGGCAGATTGGGAGAAAGTGACCATCTTTCTCCTCCCCACTTCACATAAGCCACCCATGGGACCCACCTGAGCCCACCAAGAGTGATTTTTTTTTTAAAGTATGGGAGTGATAGCACAGGGGGTAGGGTGTTTGCCTTGCATGCGGCCAACCCGGGTTCAAATCCCAGCATCCCATATGGTCCCCTGAGCACCGCCAGGGGTGATTCCTGAGTGCATGAGCCAGGAGTGACCCCTGTGCATTGCTGGGTGTGACCCAAAAAAAGCAAAAAAAAAAAAAAAAAAGTACGGGTAAGAGCTATAGTACAGCAGGTAGGACATATCCCATACAGTCCCCTAAGCACCAGTCAGCAGTGTTTCCTGAGTCCAGAGCCAGGAGTAAACCTTGAACACCTCGGATGTGACCCCAAACCACCACCTCTCCCACTCCCCACCAATCGCAAAAAAAAAAAAGTGTGAAAATACTATTCACAACCAGAGACAGTTACTTTCAAAAAGGTGCTTAAAAGGCACGTCCACACTTCTTTCAGAGTGTGCCTTGGACAGCAGTGGACACAGGCTGGCCTAGCCCCTCCCGGCTACCAGCAAGCAATGGCCTTGCAGACAGATGATCCCCTGGGGTCTTAGTTTTTCTGTTCAGATAAAAGGGGGCGGGGGGAGGGCGAAAAAACTGTGGATGTGTGGGGGGAGACTAACTTCAGAGTATCTCGGTGACATAAAAAGACTGCGTGGTTATTCAGTAGCCAGCAGCATGATATGAAGGCAGACAAAGGCAGAAAACATAAAGGGCTCGGAGGCATGTGCATGTTTGAACACCTGCAGACCAGATGCGGCCTGACGAGCCTCGAGCCTCGCAGGAGAAACACGAAAAGTAGAATTCTATTTCATTTTATTTTTAACGCAAGCAGAATTCGCCCCAGGGGCCTCCGACCCCAATCAGGCGGCCCCTAACAATCCGGACTAGGGGGAGCGCCAGGGTCCAGGGCCAAAAGTCCAGAGACCTGGTCCCCGCTGCCACCCCGCCACCCCCCTCCCCATCACCCCCCTCCCGGCGGGCCTCGGGCAGAACCGGAATAAAACAGGTTTTCTTATCCCTGGGCGTGCGCGTGGTCCCCAACACCCCGCTGCGACGGCCCCGCGCCCCTACCCCCGCGGACCCCGGTGCAGGCCGACAGTGGCGCCGGCCCCCCCGCCCCGGGCTCGCAGCGGGGCGCCCGGCCCGGACCCCAGCGGCCAACTCCGAAGCCGAAGGCCCTGGGGCCCCGGCGGCGGGGGAAGCCGTATCCAGGCAACGGGCGCGCGCATGCGCCCCGCCGCGCCCCGGACCCGCCGCGTGGGCGGGGCGGGCGGGAGGGGGGGGGAAAAAATCACGCGTTCCTCTTAAAGGCGCCGCGTGCTTCCTGCCCGGTCCTCCCCCTCCCCCATCCCTCCCACCCTGGGTCCTAGTCGCCCATGCAAGAGAAGGTGGGAAGGGAGGTGGTGGGGTGGGGAGGCTGGGGTGTCTTCCATTTTTTGTGAGCGTGCTGTAGGAAATAAAATGCATCCGGGATTTTATCTCAAAATTTAGTGCAGGGCCTAGAGTCAGACTGGCTCTGCGTCGCAAGGAATGTGGGGGTGAAAAGCCTCTTCCCCTCCGGCATTATGGAATTAAGAATAAATTATTTTATATATATATAAAGCAACGCAGCCCAAATCACGATTCTGGGGCCGGTGGCGGGTGACTGCAGGTAGGTGGCACGGTGCAGCTTCAGGAGTCATGACCGGCCGGTGCTCGGGGCTTTGCAAGGACTCAGAAGCGCAAACTCCCTGCGACACGACAAAGTGACCGGCGAACAGGAAGAACGTGTGTGCAAGCGGCACCCTCAGGGTTCCGCACGGATCAGAAAGTCTTAAAAGAGACTTTTAAGAGCCTCTTATTTTATTTTTTCCGACCCTCTTTTAATAGTTCAGTTTTCTGTGTAATCATGTGGTGAAACACCGCAGCCCACTTTTATGGTGGCCCAAGAACTTTTCCTGTTTGAAGGCTTTAACCGGGTACAAGGTGAAGTTATAAA
Source organism: Sorex araneus (assembly GCF_027595985.1). NCBI lineage: Eukaryota > Metazoa > Chordata > Mammalia > Eulipotyphla > Soricidae > Sorex > Sorex araneus. Next base: position 49,138,821 of record NC_073307.1, on the reverse strand, counting down.
GCACTTAATTTTCCGGAGAGGGACTTGGAGGCTGGGCCAGGTCAACATCCTGGTCCTTCCACTCATTCTGGCTCTGGACCAGCACCCCCCACCCCCCCATCCCAAACAAACAGGATCCAGGATCTGCTTGGTGCCGCCCTCCGCAGTGGAGGAATGAAAAGGTCTTCCCCATAAAGCCTTTGGCATCTGAAATGGCTTTTCACTCCAGTTTTGTTTGGGGGGTCACGCCCGGCACGGTGTTCAAGGCTTGCTCCTGGCTCTGAGCTCAGGAATTACTCGGGGCAGGGCTCTGGGGCTCCAAGAGTGGGGAGACACCATATAGGGTGATAGAAATCGAACCCAGGTCAGCAGCGTACAAGACAAGAGCCCTCCTATCACTCTGGCCCATAGGTCCATTTCTTGTCCTTAGCTTCTGATCTCACCTGCCGGACACAGCTGGGGGGTGGGGGTCAGGATACACTCTAATAAAGTAGGGAGGGGAACAAGTTACCAGCTTTAGTTAGCATAGCCCCGGCACATCGATTGCTCACCTCAGACTAAGCCATTCCCCCTTCCCTCTGGGTCACATGAAACCACGTTTCCGCCCCAACCTGGGGGCGAGAGCCATAGCACAGTAGGGAGGGCACTTGCCTTGCAGGCGGCTGATCCGGGTTCAATCCCGGGCATCTCATATAATCCCCCAGCACCGCCAGGAGTGACTCTTGAGCTCAAAGCCAGCAGTAATCCCTGAACATGACAGATATGTCGTCACCTGCCCCCCCTAAAAAAAAAAAAAACCTTCTGCACTCTGTACCCTTTTAACACCTTCCTGCCTCCTCTTCTGTAAGTTCACTCACAATTTCAGCCAGCAGGTAGCTTTAGAGGAATGTTTCCTGTTTCCAGACCCTGGACTGTGAGGTTTCAACAGGAAACCAGGAGTTCTACATGAGTGCCGATGTTTGATGTTTGGGACAGTGGCCAGCCTGTGGGGCATTGAAGGAGGGTCCAAGTGACCTGCACCTAGTTCATAGAACCAGGGGTTCTGGGGAGCCTGGTTATACTCAACCCACAGCCGTGTCCCAAGCCTTACTTACTCTTCGCTAAGAGCTGCAGAGAGGTGAGACGCTGCCACTGGCGACTTCTGCAATTGGGAAAGGAAAGTTCTAGGGCTGCAGGTGGTGGCTGCAGGTCTGACCCACTAGATCAGTCATCAGCGCTAAGTAACTGGAATCTGGAAACGACCCCTGGTTGAGTTCTTTTGTAAATCGTATTGGCAAAGCCTCATCTATACGGTACATCGGTATATCAGTATATCGTGAGGTGCGTGAGTGAGTCTCACTGTGCGACTGAGAGCAAGGCTTGCCTGGATTCTGGGGGCTGGGAAACCTGTCTGCCCGCTTTCCCCTGCAGGGGAGGGCAACGGTTTACAGCTTAAATGCTCCCTGGGGTTTGCAGTGGCCCAGAGCTGCTGAATAGAGACCCACAGAAAAGAGGCAGCATTCACCTCACCCGGGAGGAGTCCCCGCTTCTCTGTCTCTGATCCAAGTCTCTTTAAGTAGGAAAAAAAAGACTCTAAGTGGGGCTGGAGAGGTAGTGTAGCCGGGAGGGCAGCTTGTACGCAGCTGATCCAGGTTTGATCCCTGGCACCCCATAGGGTCCCAAGAGCACCATCAGGAGTGATTTCTGAGCCCTGAAACAGGAGTAACCCATAGGCATTGTTGGGTGTGACCACCCCACCACCACAAAAAGAATTTTAGGTGTTATGGTTAAAATATAACAAAAAAGTTTTGGGGCTAAGACGAGCTGTGAAAAACATTAAGAGGCAATAAGATGAACACAGTTTGGGGATTTGGGTTGCTTGTTCGTGTACTTGACATGATAACACCGTGTTGTTCACAAAATCCTCTAAGGAAAACCCGCTCCAGTCTGGAAGGCAGGGCTGGGAATTTGCCATTGAGGTATACTATGGCTGCTTATACAATTCAGTTCGATATCGGTTTCTGATAAACAGTGTATACCTCTTCTTTAAGTGTAAGTAACATGGAGAAAAGACACTAGAATTATAATTTTGTTTTTGTTTTGGGGGCCACTCCCAGCAGTACTCAGGGCTTACTTCCGACTTTGAGATCAGGGATCATTCTGGCAGGACTCAGGAGACCATTTGGGGTGCTGGGGATTGAACCCAGGTCTGTAGAGCAAGCGCCCTACTCACTATACTACCACTCTCGCTCCTATGCTTAAAAAAATTTTTTTTTGGGGGAGGCACACCTGGCCATGTTCAGGGTTTACTTCAGGCTCTGCACACAGGAATCACTACTGGTAATGTTTTGGGGAACCGTATGGGATGCCGTGGATCAGACCCGGGTCAGCCACATGTAAGGCAAGTGCTGTACCCACTGTACTATCTCTCTGGCCCCCTTGTCTATTTTTAAGTGTATATTTTGCAGTACCAGTAAAGCACTTCCCTTCACACATGCAAGGTAAATGCATTACCACTGAGCTGCATCTGGAATCCTATTTTTTCTTTTCTATTTTTTGCTTTTTGCTTTTTGGGTCACACTGGGCGATGCACAGGGGTTACTCCTGGCTCTGCACTCAGGAATTACCCCTGGCAGTGCTCAGGGGACCATATGGGATGCTGGGAATTGAACCCAGGTCGGTCACATGCAAGGCAAACACCGTACCCGCCGTGCTATGGCTCCAGCCCCTCTGGAATCCTACTTTAAGTATTGTAAGAGACAGCTCATGTGGGCCAGAGTGACAGTACAGTGGCTTAGGCACTTGCCTTGCACGCAGCAGACCCGGGTTTGATTCCCAGCATCCCATAAGATCCCCCAAGCACTGCCAGAAGTAATTCCTGAGTTTAGAGGCAGGAGTAACCTCTGAGCACTGCCGGGTGTGGCCCCAAAACAAAAAGAGAGACAACTCATGTAACTAGATTGTTCCCCCCATACCCACCATTCCCGAGTTTGAGAGGTAAACACCCCCATGAACCCGGGGCCACGGTTCTGGGCTAAACTGTGAATGTGGTACCCACAACATATGAGAATGTTACCCCAATATGAGAGGGCCGATCTACAGCCCCCCCAGTGTTGCCTGCGCTTGTAGTCCTCCCTCCCTCCCTTCCTTTCTTTCTCCCTATGATCATTTATTACTGCTCTGTGGCAGGCATGGATTCTGGGAAGAGATGATCAGTAAGGCCAAGATCCCTGCCCCGGAAGATTCCTTATTTTTATCAGGTGGACTAATCGGGGAAAATACACATGAAATAAAGGGCAGGTGGTCACAGTGGCTCCAGAGAATTGTGGGAGCTCAACACTTCTCTCAGGCAGAAGAAATACAGGAAGGCTTCACAGAGGAGGTGAATACTTCATCATGAGACTTCATCAATGAAGGAAGTGAAACACCTCTGAACAATCCAGAAGTAGCCTCTGAGCACTGCTGACTCTCACCCAATTCCCTAATCCCAAACATAAAAAAAATTAAAATTAAAAAAAAATCCACATGAGGAGCCAGGAAGATGGCTCAAAGGGGAAAATTTCTCACTTTCGGAGGCCCCAGGTTTGAACCCCAGCACTGCATGGTCCCAAAACCCAAAAATAATTTATTTATTTATTATTATTATTATTGGTTTTTGGGTCACAACGGGTGATGCACAGGGGTTACTTCTGGCTCATGCACTCAGGAATTATTCCTGGTGGTGCTCAGGGGACCATATGAGATGCTGGGATTAGAACCCGGGTTGGCCGCATGCAAGGCAAACACCCTACCCGCTGTGCTATTGCTCCAGCCCCATTTGTTTATTAATTAGTGAATCATGAGGGTACAGTACAGATTTACACATTTTCATACTTGTGTTTCTCTCATACAATGTTCCAGCACCCCCCTCTACCAGTGTCCATTCTCCACCACCAGTGAACCCAGTATCCCTCCCACCTCCCAATCCCATCCCTCCTCCCCCCGCCCCCCCAAAAAATAATTTTTTAAGAAAAACAAAAATACATGATCATAGAGCAGGTTGAGAGCTTGCCTTGCATATGGACGACCCAGGTTCAATCTCCAGCACCCAGTATGATATCTTGAGTCCGCCAGGAGTGGTCCGAGCACAGTGTTGAGTGAACCCTGAGCACCACCAGGTGTCACCCCCCCAAAAAAAAATTTTTTTTTACTTTAAAATTCCTAGTATGGGGGCTGGAACCATAGCACAGCTGGTAGGGCATTTGCCTTGCATGTGGCTGACCCGGGTTTGATTCCCAGCATCCCATATGGTTCCCTGAGCACGGTCAGGCGTAATTCCTGACTGCATGAGCCAGGAGTAACCCCTGTGCATGGCCAGGTGTGACCCAAAACCCAAAAAAATAAAACAAAATAAAATAAAATTAAAAAATAAAATAAAATTCCTTTTTTTTTTTTTTTTGACACATAACCATAGCAGAAACAGCACCAAGATGTGTGGTTTCTAAAGTCAAGACAGAGAACAAGGTAAGTCCTGGGATGACACTTGGTCACCAGGAGGAACACCCCAACAGTTTGGGGACATCAGCTATGTATGCCTCAGGAAACCCTAACAAGTTCAGATGTTGGGGCCAGAGAGAGAGCACAGTATGGAGGGCGCTTGCCTTGTGTAAGCCAACCCGGGTTCTGTCTCTCACCGTATAGTGTTGAGCCCCACCAGGAGTGAGCCAAGAGCTCCACCGGGGTAGCCCCAAAACAACACAAAGAAAGAGGGTAATCAAGGCAAACTCGGGAGCAGAAATACAGCTGCTCTTTGAGGGCAAAGGTTGGGAGGTGGAGGCTCCGGTAGGGAAGAGCCTAACCTGCCCGGTTGAAAGATTCTGGCAACTTGGTCAGAGGCTTCTTGGCCTGATGCGGCAGGAGGTGAAGTGAGTGACAGATCCGGAGAGGAAGGAGACAAGGGGAGCCTCTGCAGGGAGATTCTCCCCAACCCGCTGCCCTGGTGGTCTGAACTGGTGGTCTGCACTGAAGCCTCAGATAGAAAAAGCCTTCTCACTGTTTCTCTCTCCCATCCTGATCTCTCTTCACTTAACAGTCAGGGGAGTTTAGATTAGGGTCCAGTGTCTAAAATCTAAAATGGTTCCTTCGGAGCCTGAAGGAACCATCAGGGTGTTTGTCCACGTTTCCAGTGCCTGGGCAAGGTAACAAGCCCTCACTTAAGGCCTTGGCGTGGCATTTATTAAGGGCTGGAGGGACAGTACAGCGGGGAGGGCACTTGCCTTACTAGGGCTAACCAGGTTTGATCCCGGCACCTCCTATGGTCATTGGAGCACCACCAGGAGTGTTTCCGGAGTGCAGAGCCAGGAGTAACCCTAAGCAGCACCAGGTGTGGCCCCATAACCAAATAAAACATCCCATTCATTCAGCCTCCTAAACTTTGGGTTGCTTTTATTACTTAAAACCCAGAGCCAGGGGAGGTCGGTAAGGTGCTCTCCAGGTAGGAGGTGTGGGGTCACCAGCATTCCATGATCCCCGCAAACATCCGAGGGGTGAGCCCCCAGCCCCCAGCTGAAAGTAACCCACTAGCCCCGGCCAAAAACTGAAGAAGAAAATTTGAAAAGACACAAATTATTTCAGAGCCTTGCCCCTGGATTCAAAAACTCAACCAGAAGGGGCATGAGAAACCTAGCTGTTATGTTGACAAACTTATAGAAACAGGGACAGACGGCTCCTTTATCTAAAACATACTCTCACAGGCAGCAGGCCTTCGCTCTCCGCTGGGTTCACTCTTTTATACTCATGCTGCCTTTTTTGCATCTCAAATTTATGAGAAAGGGGCCGGGTGAATCGGAAGGAAAAGGCTAGAGGTGGGTAGAACAGATGAGGTGTGGGCCAGGCTTGCGTGTTCTCAGGAAAGGGGCTGTGGGCTTTTACCCAAAGGTGAGGCCTCGCTGCTGCTTGCTTGCTTTTTTTTGCACTTTCAGCCCACAACCCGCATTTGATTCTTTATTTTTTTTTGCACGTTGCAATCCACAGCTGGGGGTTGCCTTTTATTTTTGTTCTCCCTTTGCAATCCACAAGCAGGATTTGCATTTTTATTTTTCTCAAAACATCTCCCCGCTGGCAGAGAGGCTGGAGTATGTGTGTGTGTGTGGGGGGGGGGGCAGGGGCAGGAGGCGCCTGCGAAGCCCAGACCACGGAGGGCGGGGCTGGGTGGCAGCATCTCACCACTTGAGGCAGTTGCTGCCGCAGAGGACAGGGCTGGCCGTCGCGCCCAGCAGGAAGCAGCCAGGCCTGGGGGCGTTCCCAGGGCGCAGCTCGCGCAGGGACAAAAGAAAGGAAACGACGCAGAGCGGGCGCCGGCTCCCGTGGCCCAAGCCCCGTGGCCTGGGCCCCACCGCGCACGCGCGCTGTCCTCCGCCACCGCCCCACGCCGCCATCTTGTTGTTTGTTCCCCAAGCCGCCCACGTGGCACCGGACTGCGGCTGCGCGAGGCCCCCGCCCCGACTTCCGGCCAAACCGGTTCCAGCCGGCCGCCTTCCGCAGACACGCGGCTGCCCCCTGGCGGCCGGCCTCGGGATCGCGCCACCGCCCTGACTCGCAGCCATCGCCCGCCGGGTCTAAAGCACGTCCGCGCCCCGCCCCGGCGCCGGGGCCGCAGCGCCGCCGCTTTGCAGGCGCCTCCCCGCTGCCGGCACCGCGAGGCTGCACCGCGGCGGGCACGGGGCCCTCGGCAGCTCTGGGCATGTTGCAAAGAGGGTCCGGGCACCTGGGAGGGTCCGCGGGGGGCCACCTCCCCCCTCCTGCTGGCCCCAGGCCTCGCTCTTCCTGTTGGCCACCAGCCTGCTCCCAACCCCGGAAAGTGTGCACCCGAAGACCGCCCACGTCAGTCCCATCGTGAACGTGCCACCTGAACGCTAATGACCCACAACGGGAAGGGCGGGCCCGGGCCAGAGCCAGAGTATAGCGCCGAGGGAGCCTGCCTTGCACGCGGCCGACCAGGGTTCCATGTGCGACACCCCATAAAGTCCCCCGTGCACCGCCAGGAGTGCGGCCCCAAGAAAAAAAACTATATATGTCTATATAGACATAAGGATATATACACATATTTACGTCTCTATATAAACATATCTCTATAACATATTTCCCAGGGAGAATAGCAAGGAAGAGCTAAAAGATGGGAATTTGGGGGGGTTTAGTGCTCAAGGAAGACTCCTGTCTCTGTGCTCAGGGCTCATTCCTGGCAGTGCTTATGAGACCCCGGGGATCGAACGCAGATCTACTGAGTGCAAGGCAAGTGCCTTCCCCGCAGTCCAATTGCTTGGCCCTTAGGCCGTTAGTACCTTTCAGACCCTTACACAAGGACCTTCTTTCTGACTTCTGCATAG